>NW_020799097.1:31210797-31334707 GCF_003259725.1 Athene cunicularia | reverse complement strand
GAGACCGCGCAGGGGCGGCGGCGGGCTGCAGGCAGCGGCGGCGCCGGGCTAGGCCTGCGGCCTCCCCTCCTCACCGCTTCCGAGCACTCCTGCCCGTAACCCCTGGCGAGAGAAGCGCGCTCTGCTGTTTCATAATTAGAGGGTTATGACCTGAAAAACATCACAACTGGACTTTTAAATATGAGCTAAGTCGGCATGCCCAGCTGATTTCTAGACGTTTCCTTCCCCAGCCTTGCTTCAGTTTTATATCGTCTCAGTGCGCCAGTGCTACAACTTCAGGCCGAGCGATAGCAGCCCTGGTAGAGATCCAGTCCTGTGCTGAGGCTCTGCGTGGTATACTCACTGCACAGTTTGGCACACGATTAACTTAATACTTCGTTAACCTACCAAGTGTTAATAGCATGACACCTGATGTTTACAAAGGATACTGAAAGGATATGCAGAATTAAATGTAGTCCTTAGTATGTGCAGAAGGTTTTGTTAATTTATAGTGTTCCTTGTTCCCAAAACTCAAAAAAAAAAAAAAAAAAAAAAAAGTAGCTTAAAAGCCTGTATGACTACAGCTAGAGCTGCATGAGTACAATGGCTCAATATAAATACAATTCCTGTGATTAAATCTGCAGTCATAAAAACACAAGCTAGCTTTCAGGTGTCCTGTTCTAATCATGTATTTTAGAAATCAAATCTGCTAACTGCAGCACTTTATTTTAGCATGTTCATGAGAAATATTGCTTTAAAAACACCAACAAAATTACTTTTTAATTTGAGATTTTGTTAAACGTAAAAAATCAGAGCCAGGAATAAATTGAGCAGTAACATCTAGGATGACAACAGATGACAAAAAATCACTACAAAGGATGTGTTGAAATGGAGCTGGGGAGATTAGAAAAGAAAGCATGTCAGAGTCTCTGATATATTTTCTAGGAGAGACAATTAGGCACTTTTGGTGAGAATACTTTCACTAGGGTGGACAAGAAATAAACTACACTTAAGAACCAGTACGGAATTAGGAATCAGGAATTAGATACTATTGTTACCTTGTAGCCCAGTATTGATATGGCTGATAGGAGACCACTGAGTTTGCAAGGCCTCAGGCTTGCCCTGTCTGAACTGTTCCAGACCTGCCTGCACTAGCTTTTTTCCTACAGAGATATTTCTAGCAGACCAGGAGGCTATGGCTATTAAAAAAACCCAAAAACAAACCCAACAACTTTTGTCTTTCTAGGGCACAGAAATTGTTTCATACAGAAAACGGTAACAAGCACTAACTCCTTTCACACAGACACAACCTGCTGAAGGTACTGGCCTTAAGACCCAGAGGAGGAGTGGAAGGATAAACGTAACACAGGAAAAGGGTTGAAACTGAGAAGTGCGTTGATTACAATTTTAACTACATTATTGCTATTATTGAGTCTTTCTCCATATAGAAGAATCCCATTTTTTTCCTGTAATAATGCTAGGGAAACATTAGATTGATTGTATTACAAGAAAAGTAAGTACAAGAAGGAGAGTCCAGAGATACTGGGCACACAGAAATCTTAGGAGAAATTTCAGTCCAGTAGTAGGGAGAAAGAAGGCATGCAGAACAGAAAGGAACATCAAAAATTGTCAACTTAGAATAAAGTCAGCAATACATTAGTGATTAAAAAAGAACAACTGCGTGAGGGGAATAGTTAAGAAATTATCTTGAAAATTAATAAAATGCCACAGTGATTGAAATGTTTACATTGTTATGGTTTTAGGAGGTTTTAAACTTTTCCTGTTTAACAGAAAACCTAAACTAAATCTCCAATGAGCTGTAACTAGTGTTTTTGGAAAGGACAAGACATTCTGAAATGGTTAGTGAAAATGGATCTCTTAGTCATATCCTCAAGAGGCAGAAGTGAAGTAGACACTGTCTTCTAGAGCTCCCTGTAGCTGAGGAAAACACAATCCCCAGTTCTTACTTTGCCTGTTGATAATTGGGAATTTGCATACCACAGGTAGCTGAATCTGCCACACTACTTGCTAGGTCTGAGGCATGTCTCTAAGATAGGGCCGTGACTTCTCATTTTTCAATGCTACATCTTTTTTTTGGATAAAACTGCATCTGAAGCAACTAAGTCAAGAGACAGTTGGGATTAAAACAGATACTCCATTTCAGCAAAGATGTGCTAGATATAAAGGTACTACCAAAATACAAATGTGTTAGTTAATACTATGCTTGGATTTGCAGCTGACAATTAATTGAAGGCTATCCCAATCAAGCAAAAAGGACCAAAGCACAGGATCAAGCACTGTCCTATGAACATTCATACTGCACGGGCAGTGTTTGACATGTCTTTGGCCAGAGCCAGATTATAATATCCCAGTCACCTCCTGGGCGCGACTGTAAGTGGTGTCAAGGGGAAACCAGGAACCAGACAGGGAATTTCACTTAATCAATTGCCAAACAACATGAATTGCTGATCACTCTTTTAGGTACCAGGAAAAAGAAGAGTATAAACAACTAAACAAGCACACAAACATCTATCCTCCCCCCTCCACAGTCTCAGCTTTCTATATTTTCTTCACCGGTTACATTCAGTCCTCCAAAATTTCACTGGGGAGGGAACAAGTAGGGGAGAGGCTGAGGTGATACATGCATAAGAGATTTCAGCTGCTCTGAGCAAAATAATTTTCTGCCAAGTCTTTCACGCTGTGCTTACTGCCCTTCATGATTTCCTGATGATCCATTCCTAGTGTCCCTGTCCCAGCATGGGTTGCCCACAGCCACAGTCCCCAGGGATGTGCATACCCCTATGGCGTAATGTGCCTCCCTGGATGCTGGTCATACACACACCTGAGCAGGGCCACGAGCTCCTCTGTCTTGATGGCTTTTTGGTGCCTGGTGGGTTTTCCTACCACTATTTCTGTTGGTCCCAGTTCTGAAGGGAAGAGCATTTAGCCAGGTGGATGAAAAATCCCATGCCACTTTCTCTCAGAGCCAGAGCCAGAGTAGACCCTGAGTTTTAGAGTTTACTAGTACAGATATAGTCACAATGACTGGCTAGTATTTTCTTAATACTTTGACTTGTATACCCTAAAATCATTCTCTACTTAAATTTATGTTAGCTGAAAAGTCTTATGTAATGGGTTTAAAACATGAGTATTTTCCCTCCTCCAGGCATGCCGGAGGAGTTAGGTCACTGATATAAAAATAAATAATTCTATATACATATAAATATGCATATTACATAAGAAGAATCTAGTGTCTTGAAAACATTCATTAACTTTTGAGACAGCCAGGCATTGACCAAGAAAACAACCATCCCAGCTGTCTGACAACCAACCTACTGACTTTTGAGGTGTGACACAGGGATCCTTCCTGCTTGCTTCTTTCATTTGACACATATGCGAAATAGGCTGCTTAGGTGCTATGGACTGCTCTGTCACATGCAGCTTAACCCTCATTCATAAACACTATCTCATAGCTCTGAATAAATTAAAGTTGAAATAGATCTATATTTTTCAGTATTTTCCTTTATAACTCATTCTGATTTTTCAGTACAAAGTGATGTGAGACCAAATACAACAGGATATAATCAAACTGCAGAAGGTCATACTCCTAGGATGATTGTTCAGTTTTATAACGAGTTGTACTTATTTTTCCCAAAATTGAAATTAAAAAGCTCAGTTTTTCAGTCTTAAGAAACAAAATGCCCAGATATTTCAGTATATAGTTCAAGGCTATAAATTATGGAATATAATTCTTCTCCTAGTCATATTGCTGATAGGACTTAAGAATGCATCACTATGCATAACAGTACATTCACTCTGTCTCCTGCAATGCACAGTACTAGGTCTTGACCTTCATGTCCTAGACAATTTCTGTACTTTTGATTTCTATTCACTTTTTTTTTTTTTTTTTTTTTTTTTTTTTTTTTTTTACTTCTCCAGGGGACTGTACCATCCTGTTAAGCTTTTTCCAAAGACTTTTTTACATGAATGGTAAATAATTTTTCTTATCTCATTATAAAGATAATTTTAAAGTCTTGAGTTATAACTTTATCATGCTTTATGACTTTGGTTCCTTTTACTTATCCTCTTAATTTTTCTGTATTAGAAAACTGATTTTATCAAACACAGCCAATAAAAAATTGTCTTGGAGATTTAATGCAATGCCAGTAATTAAGTTTGGACTTTCAGTATACTAAGAACTAACTCTGCCTTCCCAGAGTTCTAGTGCATACAGAATGACTCATTTGAGTATGGTTTTTCTCACCTTATTATTTATTCAACAGACCTGACAGTCCTTGTGAGATTTCCCTTTGTTACTTAATACTGTACGTCAGAAATATATGTATTCGCTCTCAGTGCAGAAAATGTATTAGTTAATTTTGTTCGTGAGCGGTATACCCAAAGAATCTATTGTATGAAAAACAGAAGTCACATATCTACTTAGAGAAATATAGATCATAGTTATAAAAAGGGACTGAAAAAGTAATTTTTCTGTCAATCTTAGTGTCCTAAATAATTTCTGACAGGTATTTGTCTAACCTTTTCTTAAAAACATCCAGTAACAGAAATTCTACAACACTGCACTCCATTCAAACATCAAATCAATCTTTCTTTTAGAATGTTTTACCCAGTGTCCCATGCTGCCCTTGAAGCCTGTTATTTGAGAGCAGTATATCATCTTTCTCATCATAGCATCTATTTACCTATTCAAAGACTGCTATAATGTCTTCTTCACTTTTTTCAAGACTAACAACTTCAAATACCTTCCTCGGAGGCCATATTTTCTAGACCTCTGATCAGTTTCACTGCTTTTCTCTGCACTCTGTAATTGCTTTATATCTTGCTTGAAGCTTGATGGAGTACTTGACCTGAAGCCTTACCTGCATTAAGCAGAATGAAAGGATTACTCCTACAGGTTGTATTCCTGTTGACATATCCCAGTAGGATATTTGCCTTGTTTGCAATAGCTTAATAACATTGACTCATGCAGAATTTGTCACCCACTCCAAATCTGAGATCTTTTTCTGCAGAACTTCTACCCACTTAGTTGTTTCCTGTCTTTCACTGCCTACATGCAGGACTTCACATTCCTCTTTGCTGAACTGTACCAACTTCATATATACAATTTATTCACAAGAAATATATACTGGTGATATAGGTGTTTGTAGACACCCATTGTGGAACACTAACCAAGAATTATAGAAGATGCTAACATGAAAGCACAGTTTTCAATTTCATTGCCTATTCTGATACCAATATAGCTTTAAGCATTCTTTTCTATAAAAACCTCTGAAAATCAGTTAATATATCTGAAAGGGAGCACCATTAAGGTTAGAAAGCTCAGTGCTGAGGGATTTTTTTCCTTTTATTTCATTGCTGAACTGACAGCCTTGGGCAGCAAAGTCATCTTATTCATATGCAGACAATTTCAGCCTGAACAGTGGGAGCATAGACTTACTCACTAATGTGCCTCAAATCTCGACCCTGGAGAAATCACTCCTTGTAGTACCAAGTCAATTCGTTTTCCATATTCACTCAGTTCTTGGTCAGTCTGCCAGCATTGCCTACAGGAAAGTTTTGGGAACATGGACGATTCTGTAAGGACCACATTAAATGAACAGGCCTATAACTTTTGGGGGCTGGTCTAAATAGAAACCTTGTACAATTTTGACTGTACTGATAAAGTTGAACTGTTACGGCTTTTTAGTGTGGATTCACTTCTTTATCTTTACCATTGATTGAGCCACAAGGCAAGGGAGCAGGGAGACTCTTGATTTAATCCTGCATTACTATGTTTTTCATGGTTAATCCAGTTTAAGGGGTTTCCCCTGCCTCTGGGCATTCACTCAGCACTGCTCTTCACCCCTTTATAGTTCCCCACCATCATTTAACCTGATGTTAACTTTTTCTGGGACTGTACTGCAAAGAACATGAGTGCTAAAATTACAGGAGTTAAAAGTTCCAGTTTTTGGAGGGCTCTGCTGCTCCTGTTTGGAGCACAGCCATGCTTTGACTGAGCAAAGACTGAGATAGGGTGAGGTGGGACACCTGGTGAGAAAACATGGCTAAAAGAGGTGAGGTGTGGTAACGTCCTAAAACACATTCCCCTCTACAGAAATTTTAATATCATGTTGCTGCCTTACTCTCTAATCCACCTGTTAAGCCACATTTCGGGGGGGGTGAAAATTAGAATCAAAGTTTTGCTTCAATGAATAGTTAATTGTGCAAGAAGAAACAGCAGTAAAAATGACAGAGACTGAAAAAAGATGACCCCCATGGAACTGAATAGTCTAGCTGTCTGGTGGCTGCAAACCTATCTGAAATTAGGCCAGTGAAGCATTTGAAAACTAACATCTTTAAGCACTGGGTACAACAGGTAGGAACTAGCTCCTTCTCCTGAAAGACCTGACCTGACTTTCACATGTAATCCAAAAGCCCTGAGCAGAGACATATGCCTTACTCTGACCTTCAAGGGACATAGTTTATCCCCACTTCCCTTCATGGTGTTTTCTACAGACTGGTTTAATCATGCCCTTACTCAGAACCATGCTGAGTTTTGTCAGACCCATTGTCAGTATCTGGCAGAGTCTGACAGTGCTGTGTAAAGATATCAAAGTCCACTCTAGCTTCCTACTGCAGGGAGCCTATCTTCTCAAGGTACATTAGTCTGCACAACATGCTGTACAGTGGACTGTTTCAGTACCCAAACTAGGTATTTCTACACTGGAAAGCTCTGAAGCACACAAATATAATATAGACATACCTTTCCCTCAGGTGTCTCTCTCCTGTGAGGCATTGTACAGCGACTCTGGACATCTAATTCAGTTCTAATGATTTGATTTTGCTAGCCAGTGGGATACCTAAAAATGTAAAATTACCCCAAATTTCTTGCTCAATTGAACTTTCTTTTTATGAAACACAGGGGTATTTAAGAATCTCAGTCTTAGGCTTTTCAATAAGATTTAGCATCCTAAAACTGTGATACTCAGAGAGAGATAGATAGCAAATTTCTATTGAACTCAGTGAGAGACTAATACTCTCACAGAGCTATACCTTTGAGATCTGGGTTTTATAGATGACATTGTAAAAAGGGCATAGGCATCTAAAGTGGGACATAACCAGGATTTAGGGACTGAAATACAAAACACAGCTGCTTGAAATATCTGCTTTGCTGCTGCCTACTCATGTCTGAAGTCTGCAGAGTTCTAAGTTTCCAAAAATAAAGCTCTCATGGTACCTAAAGTTCTACTTTGGGATTTGCTAACAAGAGAAGCACTGATCTTAGACTAAGCCCTATCGGGCTTCACAAACTAGATTTTTCTTCACTATGTTTGCAGAAATGACTCAATCTGTTAAGCCCTGACAGAGCAGACCTATTGTGCTTTGTTCTTCGAATGAAGTTGAGTATGACAGGTGGGATTTGAAGAGTTAAAGCATTCGGTCACAATAGAGTTTACAAAAGCTTTCTTTTCTATACTTGTCAGAGGGACTTTGAACTCTTATCTCCTATGAAAGTATTTTACACAATAAAAATAATAATAAAAAGAGAAGCATTACATAATTGCTGAGGCTGTTTCACTTTGTATATAATTTGTGAAGTCAAAAGAGAACATGCAAGTATGACCATGACTCTTAAACAGTGGCTTAAATAACGTATCTTTCAAAATGCTAAAATGTCAAAATATTTAGGAGGTGAGGGAAGTGAGGTCTCCCCGTATCCCAAACTAACCTGTAACCACTAGAACCCTCTATACACTAGTGAAAGTATCTGCGTTCAGCTTTGTTTGCAAAGTCTATTTTACAGCTGCAGATTTTTTTAAGCAATAGTTCAATGTTCATTAAAAAAATGTAAGGCTTATCTGAACATGAGCTCCATGGCTTCCTATAGTGAAAGAATTTGGTATCTGCTAAGGCAAAAGCCATCAGTTTCAAGCAATCTGGTTAGTACTGCAGGTAATAATTAAAAAAAAATGGTTAAAAGTTCTGAAAAATGTCCACTTCCTGCCCTCATTTTCCTTGTGCCTTCACCTTCAGTTGTGCTCACCCAGGTCCCAGTGGAGATCACAGAATCACAGAGTAACAGCACGTGAAGAGCTAAACGACCAGGTGAGACAGCACATTCCCCATTTTTTATCTCTGCGTGAAGGCTGGCTGAGGACAGTAATCTATTTTATTAAAATGTTCAAGCATATGATTACTTCCTGTGAAGGAGGCTAAGACTGAAACATATGACTGAAATTAAGTACATTATTGAGTGCTGGTTTTAGCTGGGATAGAGTTAATTTTCTTCATTGTAGCTATGTTTTGGATTTGTGCTGAAATCAGTGTTGATAATACAGAGGTATTTTAATTATTGCTGAGCAGTGCTTACACAGAGTCAAGGCCTTTTCTGCTTCTCACCCCACCCCACGAGTGAGTAGCCTGGGAGTGTACAAGAAGTTGGTAGGGGACACAGCTGGGACAGCTGACCCCAACTGACCAAAGGGATATCCCATATCATATGATGTTATGCTCAGCATATAAAGCTGGGGAAAGAGGGAGGAAAGGGGTGGTGTTTGGATTGATGGTGTTAGTTCTCCCAAGTAATGGTTGTGTGTGATGGAACCCCTCTGTCCTGGAGATGGCTGAACATCTACCTGCTGATGGGAAGTACTGAATGAATTTCTTGTTTTGCTTTGTTGCGTGCGCAGCTTTTGCTCTACCTATTAAACCGTCTATCTCAACCTACGAGTTTTCTCATTTTTGTTCTTCTGATTATCCCCCCCATCCTACTGAGGGGGGAGTGAGTGAGCAGCTCAACAGCAGACCAGTGTGTGGTGCTTAGTTGCCAGCTGGGGTTAAACCATGACAATTATTTAAGTATGTTTCTGAATGGGTCATGTTACCACCTGAAATTATTTGATAACCAGGCCAGTAAAAAACACATTCAAACAGCCACTCTCCTAAAAGGTCTAATGTTTCAACTGGCAAAGATAATTATTTTCACTTATATGATAATCTTTCAGGGACATGTCTGAGATGCTGTATTATTGAATTTTATCAGTATTTCATTGCTGTGCAGTCTGTTGCAGGGATAAATACAATATAAATCTTCTATTTCCAGTGGTGTCTGTCTCACAACTTGCTTGGATGCTAAACACACTTGAAAAAAATTATGTCTTCAAATACTAAGGAATTACTTTTTTTTCTTCATTGACATTAGTCAGTGTGGTATGAATGAAAAATAAAAATAAACTCCCCACAATTTCTAAACAAATCTCTGAGTATGTCATTTTGAAGAGTTAAGAATAATAATAAGAGTTAAGAATTGTTTGGCTCATTATTTCCAGTCATAATACACTATTGCTGAAAATACAATAACTGTTCAGCAGTTGTATGTTTAAGGTGAAATTCAACTTTAATAAAATAGATAGTTCAGTTTCTAAGAAAAAACAAGCTCTGCTGAAAACAGTGATCCATACTTAATCTTTTTTTACTTAGCTACATTATAAAAGAAAAAAAATAAACTTACAAGTTACTTACTGTGCCTGAAGGTTCCCAGAAAACAAGAGGGAAGAGTGAAAAACTACAAATCAAGAAAGTGATAGTGGCCTAAATGCAAGCATCCGAACTGCTTAAACTCATGGATTGGAGCTCTTTTTCAGTTGCAAGACCTTTTTAATGTCTGCAGTAATCTGCTGAGACATCCCAGTGATGGACAAATGTTTGATCAGGAAATTATGTTGACACCTTAACCTAGATGTACTAATATATTAGTTTTTGATCTTGAAACAAGAATAAAACTCATCTGATTAAATGTGGATTACCTATATAAAGTAGGTATCTATAAATGAGCTAGACGACTAGATTCATTATATAATCAATGAAGAGAAATAGGCATTTTTAGGGCCTGATTCATCTTGTGATTCATTTTTTGTTCAGGAAAGCAAACCATACATCATCAAAAAAACCTGCTGGAGGCCTTAAGTGTAAAGCAAAATTCTAGCACATAGACAACTGACATATGTTATAGATTATTATGTTTACATAGATGTATATGTCACTGCTTTACTTAAAGCCTATTAGACTGTAATAACATTTACAGTATTACATAGCTTCTTGTATTGTTACTGTACTTCTGTAAAAAACAAGATACATTAAAACCATTAACAAGGAAGGAACAAATTTTCTAACCTATAGGCTACTGAGTAAGAAAAGAAACACCAACTTCTTTATTCATTTGGATATGTTTTGTTTTTTTTTCTCTTGGAAGTCTTCTGTGAATCATCTGTAGTTTGCAATGTATATGACTATAACCATATACTTTTCAAATAAACTATTAGAAAAAAAAAATCCACAAAAAAACAAGACACAAGTTTATTTGTACATAAGTCAAAATGAATCTGCTGCAGTTTAATTACCATTTTGTCCAAAATTAGTTTTATATTCTTTGCAATTATACAGTGCTCTAAGGCACTTGGAGAAAATCACTCTATGAAACTATACAATAGTTTATAATTTAAAAAATCCCTAGGAATTTTCTTAAACTTTGCCATGACACAAGAATAATGCTACAATTTTAGTGACTATACTAAGATAATAAATGTATAGAATAGCAAGACTTTTCCAGACATACTTCCTGTCATTCTCTTATTTACATGCTAAGTTTTCTGGTCCACCCAAATTAGATCCTAAAAATCCTTCAGTGGTTTCTCTAACACCTACCCTCATTGACCTTGTTGGCCACCGCAACATGCTGGATGAGCTCAGCCGTTAGCAGTCAAAATGGGAAGAAAAGCATTACATGCAGAATAAGTACTCTGAAGGACTTGGTTGGTCGACTAGAAAGTCACTTATCCTTTACATATATATATATATATATAGTCAGATGGTGTTATAAATACAGTTTTTCAGTTTGTTCTTTGTTTCTTTTTGCTACATGAAGCTTTCCACTTTTTAATTTGTCCATTTTCTGAAATACTATCATCTTTTACTTTGCTAAGTAGCACCAAAAATATTGCCAGTGTTCATAAAAATGGATGTGACAGTAAAAACTTGGGTAGCACTTGGTATTGAAAAAGCCAGTCTCTGTAAAAATGACATTTCAAGGGCTAAACTGGAAAATACATTGAACATTCTTGCAGATCAAAATGCTTAATAAGTGTTGATTCAAATGCACATTTCAAGTCATAAACTAATCTCTCCAGCAGAGGTGCATACAGCAGAGAAAAACTGCCCCACACTCACTGCTGCTGCACTATTCACAGGACAACAGACAACACAAAATAACCAATTACAGACTAGCTTAGCTGAAACATTATAGAGCTAGCAGTAGCTACTCACTCATGAATAAGAAGTGTCTTCAAGCAAATCGGAGATGTACCACAAAATATTAGTGACAGTCTAGTGAGTATGTCCTAGGTTCTATGAAGCAACATGCAAATATATGGAAATGTGGATTACTTCATCATTAAATTTTGTTAATGCACCACAAATTTTAATCCTGATAAATTTGTTCATTCTTTCTCACACAGGACTGAGGAGTGCCAGTAAAACACCCCACCAAGGGTGTCACTTGATATTCCAGTCACACTGGGGACATGGCTTCCCATTCCTGGCATTTCAGCCTGTTGAGTCTAAAGAAGTAACTTATTATTCTGGACTCAAAGCCAACATTTTCCACTTGAGACACAATTCCAACAAAATTAATGTCAGATGAGGAAAGCATTAATTCATTTTCCGAGTAAATTGTTTATCTAGGTTTTGACAGCTTGTATTGTTTCTGCGTGCAGTGCTGCAGGCAAGAGAACTCTTAAAAGCAAATAAAAAATAATGGGGGAGGGGAGGTTTTTTTTTACTATTGAAATATGCACAGACAACATTGTGGGCAGAGCAGGGTACTTCAAAAAGATGTCACAGTTCCTTTTTTTTTTTTTTTTTTTTGGCATTGGCCCTAGCACAAGTGGATTATATCTACATTTCAAATTTCATTAAGAGAAAAAATCCATACCACTCTGTTATGAGGAAGGCTTAAATATATTTATTTAACTCAATTGAAATGTAATTCCTGCTTGCTATTGTAGGATTATTTTGGCAAGCATATGACAAATTACATTTTTCATCTTGTAAAACATTATCCCAAACAACATCAAAACTTGATAAACAATGGACGCAGAGACCACATTTGGAATTGAATACTGATTTCATCTATTCACATAACTAACTGCATTTGTATACCTTTCCTCCTATATAATCCAAACATCATTTGCATCTTCTTACTAAATATTTTTATAAACTACTTCTAAATTTTCTTTTGTTCATTGCTTAAATTAAGGACTACAATAATGAAAACAAATTATTTTATTATTTTATCTCTCATGAATATGACTGCTGTGCATGTTGCACAAATACATGTTTTTTAAAAGTGGCAGTTAACAGATCTTCATTGCTGATGTACTATTTCACCTATATCTCAAATACTTTGTACAGAAGGAATAAGATTGCAACTAGTGGGTCCATTATAAAAATATCAACCATAAAAGTTAGCAATTTAGCAATATCTTCCTGAGCTGGACACATAAGGCTGTATGAAAAGTAAAATTATCATGCTCTCACTAGAAGATATTAAAACAGATAATTTACCAAATAGGTAGACAGGTTATTCATTTAAAAAACCCCAACCAACCAACCAAAACAAAACATCAAACTCAAAAAAACCCCAAAACAAAAAACCAAAGCAACCCAGACACAAAAAAAACCCCACCACAAAACAAACAAAAAAACACCAAAACCACAACAAAACTCCCAAACTGAAAAGGCCTACAGTTCTTATTATACTTTATTCTATTAAATTTCAGTCAATTCAGTGGAAGACAGAAAGACACAAGACGTCACTGAAGATAAAATGCCTATCTGAAGAAAAGTTGCTTATGTAATCTAAATAAAATTTTTATACAAATTGCTTTTATCTAAATTTTCTCATTATGTGTTATAAGCATAGTAACTTCTGTGCTAGGGTATGAAGTAAAAGAAACGTGTTTTTATTTTATCTGTAGATTCATTTTTAATAATACAATAGGACAGAATTGGATATAATATGTAAAATGTCTATGTGTTACGTTAAATGAAGCCAAGTTATAAAAAAAACAAAGGTCCTTTATTCCAATTCCATATATACTTTTCACAGAAATAGAAGTGTTATTCATAGTGTCTTGACTAAATTCTAATGTGGGAACATCTGCAAATCTAAATTTGGCCTGTAACTTGAATAATGCAATTTTTATTTCTCTGAAGGAATTATTCAACTGTTGGAGATGGGCACAGGAGAATTCATGCATTCAGCATTGGCTAATTAATCAGATCTCTAAACATTCCTGTGAAGTTACTATTCCAGTCTTTAGATATGGAAACTGAAGCAATGGGTTAATTGACTCATCTGAAGCTAGAGAAATATTTTAATAGCAATACAGAACTAATATAATTAAAAACTAAGCTTCTAATTTCTCAAATGACACAAAACCTGCTAGTTCTAACCCTTCATTAAAATGATATTGCTGGAGTCATGTCAGAAGAAAGGTTCAGTCTGAGCTGTATGCATGAAAGCCAATATTTTAACAGTCTGAATGAAGAAAACAACCCTTATCACTCCCCAAAATACAGGAAACTAACTCATGTTACAGTAGCAATTATGAGCAATCACGGGCAGTTTATCCACGTATGGTGTAGACAAAATCATACTTTATGCTCTTATTTAATTTCTTGTGGATCTGGGTAGTGTGGCAGGGGTTCATAGACAAAATCTTTCCTGTGACATGTGTGTCAAGTTTATTAGATGAGTGATACAGTTGTTTTGTTTTGTTTGTTTTTGTTTTTTTGGGTTTTTTTTCCTAGTTTATGGCCACTGCACCATACACTATTCATAGGCTTCCAGTTTTGGAGTGACTGATCATGAAGGCATGTTGCAAGTCCCAAACTTTGGCAAGTCTCATTTCCAGTCAATCTAACATGAGAGACTACTGATTGTAGACAGACACATTATTTGCATACTTCCCAGATCTCAGATCTGTATTTTTATTAGCCATGCTCCCAACTAAATGATGGGACAAGACATCAATATGCACCAATGCCCCTGCTCTCCCAGGCTCTCCCAGAAAGGAGGAAAGGAAACCAAGCCTGATAGAAAATGACAGCATTCCCTGATCTGGTCAGGATCTCAAGACTCCAGGTGCCATAAAATATGTCTTTCCTGAAATCTGGACATATCCACAGCTGCTATCAGGGAGATAAATATATTATTTAAATCATTTCATTACCTGTCATCTAAAAAAATGAAACTGTTTCATTTTCAAGTGTTATAAAACATAACAACACTTAGTAATGTAGGTCTCGCATCAAATACGTCTATAACGTGTGTACCATGTATACATATATACAGGGTATATACGTCTGGCAAGCTTTCAAGGAACACTTGTGTCTTCCAAAACTGAAATATGTGTATAAGCTCGGTTCAAGATCTGGTACATTAGCGAGCTCCTTCCTTAGCAGCATCATCAACAGTTTTTATTTTGCATATGATTGCACTTGTGAGTTTTTTAAGCTACAGCTTCTGAAGAGTGTGCCCTGTCAGAACCTTAGTTATCATTAAAAGGATTCAGTTTCTAGCCCTCACTGATACTGAGGAAGGTCTGAAAATTAGATGCAACTGTAAATTTCAGAACCCAGAGACAGAATACCAACAGTATTATTTTAAAAATAACCAAAGCAAAATGCACAACATTTGAGCCAGTTTCATGATCATTGACGCCCAGCAGATGACTTGAAAGCCTGGGGGTTACAGCAGTCTTGAATTATCTAGTCTATCCATACTCCCCACCTGACTCGTAATGGATTTTCAGTCTAGCAAACACCACCATTTCTTTTCAGTTGTCCAGAAGAACTTCACTAAAGTAATACCTTCCATAGTTGTGTTGGACAACCCAAGAAAGGATAAAATCAAGACTGTAAAATATCCTATTTAGCTGATTTCTCCCTTTCTGACTAAGTCATGTAATTCAAGCCCTGGGTTCCTCTGTTCCCAGTGATCAATGCATTTCACACAGGTACATGTTTTCTTTTAAATCAGGATACTCAGGATTTTAGTTTATAAAGTATTAAAATAAGTGATTAAAAGCTCTTATAGCCTGATATAGCAGATCAGAAGTGGCATTACTGCTTAGTATACCTGTAGATATTAGTATACTTATCTAGAGCAGTGATGAGCCTATATGAATTAATTTTACATAAAAGATGGTCATGGTTATTCACTGCAGTGAGACTATATATTATTAATGAGACTGATATGCAAATGAATCAGTGAGTACAAAGCTTATATTAATTCTTTGCCAAAAACTTGATGCAAATCAACATCTGGCTTAGTCATGGGAGCAGAGGCAGTACCATCTGTCTGGAAGTGAACCATCAGATTAAAAAAAATCAGAAAGGAACATATAATTCCAATCTGTCCTGTAAGGCAGTCATCCCTGAGAAGAAAAAAAAAATAGGATGTTAAGGCTTTAACCATTCAAACTGAAAGACTGCTTTAAAAAAAAAAAAAAAAAAAAGTTAGTATTATTACATTGAGGCCTGCTGGAAATGATGCTGAAACTACTGAAGTTGAAAAACTCAGCTGTGCTTCCAACGATGGGTTCATTATGATGGCTAGTCTCTTGAACCCTGAGTTAAAAACCTTTACAGCTGATGCAAGATATGTGGAAGGGAAAAAAGGCAATTACAAGGCACCCCTGCTGGAAGGAGTTAATTTATTTAGAGCATTCAGTGATTTCCACTCTCTCTTTCTTTTCCTCAAGAACCAGGTACTTCTCAGATCCAGACGCCCAAATAGCCCCTTTTGTCACAACGGGATTCCTCTTCACCTCACTTCTACTTAAACAGCTTGCACAAATGTTTTGTTGCCTCCTGAGCATGATTATGGTTCTGAGCGGACATTTAACTTTCATCAATAATGTTAGACAGAAATCTATAGTATTTTTTTCTCAGATTCCCCATAGGTTTGAATTATGTCCTTCTCCTTTACTGGAGAGACAAATCAGAGACCTGGGCTCTGATGCACTGAATGGTCTCCTATTGATGGACTAGTAAATGTCTAGACAGGTGTTGTTCATCTGTATTGCACTGCAACACAGACAAGATATATGATGTATCAGTAGATGGAAAGTGACTCATTTAACTTAATCTTGACTGTTTTGAAGAGAGAAGTAAAGCATGAAGAGATTTCCTTTTCCATGTTAACATATTTAACTCTGATGTGCCTCCTATATATGAAATGTTTATTTTTAATTTCAAAATGCAGCACTAAGGAGAAGGTATTTATTGTGGCAACTGTGTCAATAAGCATCTACTGCATTATTTATGGTCAATTTTATTATAAACTCTTATTTTCAGTGGTAGTTTCAGAAAGGTTTCTATTTATGTCTTCAAAGGTATACAATCTTGATACAAACTTTAAAAAATATCTTTTGGGAAACATTTGGTATTCCAGAAGCCAAACTCAAATTAGGAAGATAGAAAATAATTTAGAATTATGTAATAATGTAGAATTATGTAATTTCTTTTCAAAAATCATTCTTATTTATAGTTTATTTCTCTAAACAATCAGTGCTCTCAGATAAGTGTCCTACATCCTATGCCAAGATCACAGACTGTGATGTAAACGAAGGTGTCAAATAGCAAGTGGCTTTGCCAACAGTACTACAATATTACTTTCAGATATGATGCAAATTATTCTTAAGATAAATTATCTATTTCATGTAACAATGGCTATAGTCATAGCCCATACACAGAAGTAACTTCCATTTGCTAAATCAGAATCAATTTTCACACTCCTTGTACTACTAAATCAAACATCTTCCTGTGTTATATAGACTGTTATTCTTTAGTGTTGGAGCCCTACAAATATGCTCAATACACATTTTCTTCCTAATAATATCACCTCAGCAAAATAAATGTCTTAAGATCACTTAACACAGTACAAATACAAGTGAACTAGGGCTCCCAGATTTTCTGCAGACTTCCATTATTACATTTTAAATATGGGGGGCGAAACACAATGTATCCAATTAAGTAACTTTCAATCACACAAAATTTTTAATTTATATCACTAGAGCAATATCTTAAAGACCGAACACAAAGAGGTTATGTGATTAAAGAATATGGCACAAATCTGTGACTGGATGGACTGGAAAGCATTGGTACAGCTGCAGCAGACCAACTCCATTGATTCCACGGTTGTTGCAGTATTTAAGTACCAATTAATCATCAACAATTAATTTTTCTCCACTAGCCCTTCCAGAAGAATACTATCAGCACAACAGACATGAACAGACCTTGATGAAAAATAGATGACAAATGCCACTTCAAAATGGATGGAGGCAATTTCCTGTACAGGTAAATCCAGACCCAAACACTTCAGCTCTGCCTGATATTTCAAAAGAACATCTAATGTTTATTAGCTCGAGCGATCATTTAAGAATTGAAAACAATCAGTTAAAATTCGAGTAATTTATGCAGGAAACGTACTGAATGTGTTCTCCTGTGCAAATGTATCTGCTTCTGTAAAAATCTATGTAGGGAAGATTTATTTCTTCTGTTACAGGGAATGTGCACCATACTTAATCTAAACATAAATATTTCCTATTCTATAGTGACAGTACCATAATATTGTCAGCACCACAGATGAAAGGTAGATTACCATACTTTACAAAAAGCTAATTTCATGTAACATTATGATTTTTATAGGGACATCTTCAACTCATTGTCTCGGCTCCAAGGTGTTTACATTTGCTTTACCCTGGACCCATGAACGAATAATTTCTGATATGAAAAATTAATTTCAGAAAAGGAGAAAAAAGTCAGTTCAAAGTAGAAAGGTTTACCTTCTTAACCCCTTAATTTGACATGTACTCACAAGATCAAAGACTTCTTAGAGCAGTTGCTTTCTGTTGTAAGGAAGGAGAGAAAAACCTTATAAAATAAAGAGCATAATGGCAACAGGAGTAAATCAAACTTCTGTTACTTTCAGATGGACCTTTCTTTCCATGCATATTCCTTTTGTAGGATCACCCAAACTCACACATTTTATTGGTTATATAACTTTATGACTTAGGAATTCACATTTTTCTCTGGTAATGTTTTCATCTTACCCATCTAAAGTGTACAATCCTATATTCTTCTGATGAACTGCACAGCTATCTGATGTCATCACCTCTTCTCTAGCTTTGCTAATGTCTCTTTTTGTTTCATTAATTTAAGTATTTTCAGTAAAAAGAAGCCTAATCAAAGCATCACTTAGGTTACTGAAGTACTGAGATGTTCTTAGGATAAGCAAATTTACATTCAGTTAAAATTTTTAACCACTACACTTCAGCTACTTTGGAAAAAAACATGGTTCAGCCACTTTCAGAACAGGATTTTAATTTGAATTGATTGCTTCAAACTATAAGCAAAGAGAATAAAAAGACAATAAGTATGCTGCTGTATTGATATGCATTCTGCATTGAGTCTACTGCATACTTATTTTGAACACATGCAGTATTCATTATATTAAACAGCCTATACAAATAGATGTCTCTTTATTAAATAAGGTCTTAATCTTGAAAGGTAATTGTGTTTAGCCAGTCTGAACTCCTGGTCAAGGCAAATTCATAGGCCCTAATCCTGCAATCACACCTCTGCTTGAACTCAAGGATGTGAGCAACCTCACTCAAGTGTTAAATATGCAGGACGACAGGACCATGTTTTAGTGTTTTCCAAGTTGAGATGCTGTTGCAGTGGAAGATTGATTTCCCTCCTGTTATTTCAAGCATGCATATAACTTATTTTAAAAATATAGTGAGACTACTTCTGTGAATCTAGTTAAAATACTTGAAACATTACTTTAATAAAACAAAATTAATGATGGAGCATCTTTAACTCACTGTCTCAGCTTCAAAGCAAATTTACATTTGCTTTGCACTGGACCCATGAATGAATAATTTCTGATATGAAAAATTAATTTCAGAAAAGGAGAAAATAATCAATCCAAAATAGAAAGGTTTACCTTCTAAACTCCTTAATTTGAGAGATAATCACAACAAGATTAAAGACTTCTCAGAGAATGGCAGATTTCTGCTGTTTATACCCTGACAAGAAGCAGAATCTGGCATTGGTGGCTGGACTGACGTTCTTTTCCAGGGTTTAGTCTTTCATGACATAGCTGGAAAAAAATCTCTGTTCTTCCATTTCCAGGTTTGAACTTCAAGTTATTATAGTCTGACACAGAACTTTTTTAGCTGATGATCTACATTACTGCTTGTTCCACTTCAGAGGAAAGACATTTAAACTATTAGAACCAAAACTGCAAACCAGAATACTTTGGAAATTGCAGAGTAGAAAGTCCAGGTATCATTCCCCCTGCCTGTAATAAAGCTTGATCCAAAAGTGTAATGGAGAAGAAGGGGGAATCCTGACCATATTTTGTGTTAGAGAAGAACTTACATGGGAACCATTGTATCGGAAACTTGTTTGACTTATGAAAACTCCTTTTGAGAACAACAATCTTTTGGGAACTGCAGAATCCATCAGAGATTTCCCAGGAAAGAAGTATGAGAAACTCAGTATAGCAATGGAAAGCATGAATATGGCAATATTTTATAACTTTCAAGGAAGGAATAGGCAGAAGATAGTAAAAAGATGAGAACTTTGTTCCTAATGTGTGTAAATGAAGCAAGACAGCCTTGTCTTCCTCTGCCTCCTAAGAACTCCCCATTGAAGATTCTGTGATGAAAAAAATGCAAAAAGAGGCTTTCAATATTGTCTTCAAAAGTAAGGTATAAGGAAATCTTCATTTGCTGTCAGCTCTCAGATTTATAGCAGTACAGCATGAAGCACTTTCTTTAGAATATCAGTATAAGCCTTTACTCAGGATTACAAAGGGGACCTGCTGTTCTACTCTTTGTGTTTGTTTAGTAGTGCCTCCACTTTGGCTCTGTACTCATACACAGTGTATTGTGTTAATTCTTGAAGAGGATTTTATTTTAAAATAAATAAATGTATTCTTTATTCACCCAAACAGTTTTTATTTAAAAATTGAAAACTGGAAAAAAAGTAATGTCTAATAAGAAGACCAAAGCGGATGTTATCATATGAAAAAAAAGTCATATATACATTTGTGTATCTAGCACTGGGAACACCTACCTCAGAGACTCTGTATCCATTACCTGCACAAATGGATCAATGTGTGCTCTGTTTGCAATGAACTATTATTCCGCATACAACCTTAGGCTACATTTAAAAATATATATATATAACATATATACAATATAGGTATAATGCATCTACGTACATATTTGTATATGTGTATACACGGTTGCAAAGAAAACGTGAGACCAGACATGGCACCCAAGGCAATGTAAAATAGAACTAAATGCCTGTTCTTGCAGCTGCATGTATCTTAAGTCTCAGCCTTGTAAACATTAGCTTATGGCTGACGTAAATTATAGTAACTTAGATAAATTATTTGGGCTTTATTAGTAATCTAGAAAACATGGTTTCTCTACATCTAATCTCCACTGCAGTCATGGTTGTGTTAAACCGAGTGTCAAATACTAGAATTAGTGTCAGGAATCAGTTTTCCTATTAGGAAAACTTCAGAAGTCAGGATGCTTATCTGCAGGGTACTAATGTACCCTAGTATAACAGCAGTATATATTATAAAATAACAGCAGTAGAGCCAAAACCAACTTTTCATACTATTTTCTTATGTTTTCTGTTTCATAGTATCTCTAGTCATTTTATGATGGTTTGACTCGGTGTGCTGATGCCACATTACATAGCAGAAAAGAGGACATTTTCTTATCTCAACAGTGGCTGGAGATACTCAGTCAAAGACTGTGAGTGACAGTAAAAGGAAAAAGAACTGTGCTACATACATTCATTCTTACTACCTCATTTTGTTTAATGTATGCCATCTTTCTAACCCTTTCTTAAAAACTATGGTGTACATTATTTTACACAAATGTGAAAAGATTCATTAATTTGTTTTAATCTTCCAATTTACTTTTTAAATAATTTTAGTTGTCGTGCTCTGTGAGATCTCTGTAAATTTCAGCTGTGTCCCTCATGCATAGATGGAGGTTTCCTGATGGAGCTTCATGTTATTCACTGTAGGAATCATTGATACAAATGTTCACCAGAGAAATCTGCTACTTCAACCAGTTCATATTTTGAAACAATGCTATGCATCAGCTTTCATTCAAAAATTGCACATTATCTATATAAACATCTCCTGATAAGCTAACAAGTCAATATCATAACACTTAAGATATAGAAACTGCAAAAAGCATTCTGCACAGAGAAGGCTATTAAAACCAAGAAGTACAAAAAATTAGAAAATTATTTATTATCTGTCCATTGTGGACAGATATTCAGAGCATAATAAGGTGTTGCATCATCAGATTCACCATGTAGGTGGGTGCTGCACCTGGAAGTAGCTAGCTGGTTTTCAGGCGAGATGTGCATTTGGTAGTTGCTAAGACTCGTTTTGCTGAGAATGCACAATTTAACATCCCTTAATGGTGAAAACAATATAATTACATTTAGGAATAACTACAATCACCAGTCAATGAATGGAAACTTTTTATTAAGTTTGGAAGGGGGAATCTGCAAGAAGAGGTAGAAGAAGGAGGAATATGGGTTTTTCTATAATGGTACAGTGGTCTGTAATCTACACCCTTCTAATCTTTTCAGATACCGATTGGGAGGGGATGGTAAGGGTAATTCAATTTTACTTTTAAATAAATGTAATTTTCTGTGAGTAATTATGTTCATCTGGCAAACTGAACAGCTAGAAACAGGGAAAACAATAAACAGAAATGACTCTAGCAACATCTTTCTAAAAAGAAATTTCTGAGAAGCTGAGACAAGAACATACATGGTTTCCTGGCTGGATTAGTTTTCTGTGGGTTTGACAGTGCTCTTAAATACTCTGCTGATCAGATGTGGAGGATAGTTCAGAGGTTTTGTTTTGAAAATAAATGATAATTCCATGCTACCTCATACAGGGCAAAATCCATCTCCCATGTCCATAAAACCAGCTGTGTAGTCCTGTCACTCCCTGTTACTGTGTCTCACAGGGATGATTCCTTATATGCTGTTCCAGTTCTAACCATGCTTATGTAGTGACAGAATTTAGAGGGGAAAAAAAAAAAAAAAGAGGAATTGTTTGTTTCCTCCCTGCTGAGTCTCTGTCCTAGAAAGGATGAGTAGTTCCGTCCTCAGACAGAAAGCTTGGTCCCTTATCAGCTGGTTTATACCCAGCTACCCGTCAGTCTTGAGCCTGGACCAGCTCATTTTTCAAGATTAGAAAAGCTTCACAAGTGAGGTGTCAGAAGGCATGCTTGAAGCCCCAGAGCCATTTGTAGAAGTCTTAAATGTTGCAGGTCTCTGGGAGTGTAGCTTAAAGAGATATTGGACTTGGCAGCGAAGCTAGCCAAACATATTAATGTTTCTGCATTACATCCTGCCCCAATCTTCTTTTTCCTGCTCCAGGGATTTAAGTTTCCTCTTCCACATTTGTACAGTTGTTTCTGAAGCTGTGCCACAATCTGCATCACTAAAATGATACAGGCTAAAATCAACTTATTTTGGGGAGGTAATTCTTCACAGTAGCTTTTGTCCAGTTACACTTTTCACTTTAGAAATAGTCAAGAGATTGGGAAAGACATGACTGTGGTTCTGGGGTTAATTTGTAATTTATGCTGTCTGGAGAGGTCTCTGTATATTGGAGTGACACTATATTCTACACAGGCCCGGCAATTCTTCATGTGTAATGTCATCATGTGAAATATCAAGGAAATGAGAACTGAAGTTGCAATTTACCACTGCGAAGGGTCCTGCTCGTTGTGATAAAGTATTTACCGTGAGAGTAGAGAAGGACATGTCTTTGCTTCTGCAGGGTCTGTTATGCAACATTGCAGGTATTTCTCAACTAGAATTTAACAGATTCCAGGTTCAATTTCCAATACAGCTTTTCCTTCAGGTAAACATTTTTCCCTTCCCTTCCTCACTGAAAGTCCAGGATGATTCGAAAAAGTTCTATGAAGGAAGATAATAGATGATGGAATAAATTTGTAGATCTATGATAAGTACTAAATAATTGGTTCTCCATAACATCTCTTTGATGCCACGCCAGGAGGCTACTGTGATTTAGTCAGGAAAATGTAGTGTACACACAAGAGAAACATTTTGTTAATCAATCTATTAATGTTATTAGATGTATTTGTTGCTATTTTCCAGCTCCTTAAAGATAAAAGATGATTCCTTTTAATATTCTCTAAAAATTCCAGCAAAATCACCTCTGACAATCCAGTCTGGTAATTGTACAGTATTTGCTAATGGAGCTGCAAGAACAAATACGGTACAAGATTCTGCTCACATTTACGACTTTTGAAATAGAGAAGTAGTAGCCAGCCGATGAAGAAGAAGGAAAGAATTTATAACATTTGTGTCCTAACTAAATGGATATAACTTTGCCATATTCAGACTGTATCCACCTTTATAATATAATATAGGTAATAGTAACAATTACCTATATTAAGAGAATAGCCAATAACAGGGAAAGCATCGTTCTATTCAATTTATCAGTCAAGGTACTTAATTACTCCTTTCATGAAAAAAGAAAGGTACAGACCCGTCAGCTCTCATTACTGTCTTTTTTTCTGAGTGGGCAGAACAACCTGAATTCTGACTTCTGGATTTCACTTTTTGCATTTCAACACTGTCATCCAACAGTGAAAAAGTGTGGCTGACAATACACTGGGAGTCGGCAAACTTCAAAAAAGAGAGACACTTGACCTATAAAATACCAAAATTCAGTAAGATATAAAAACTAGATCTAAGCATGTACCCTTTTAGAAATTGGGAATGAGTAACTGCAGTTTGCATGTGGCACACAGTCACACACTGGAACTCACCATGCAGAGAAAAGCTGCATCTTAAAGCCCATGAGTTAAGTTTGAGTGACTGCAACGTACAGACCTGTACTGACAGAGCTGGTCTTTACACTGAAGACTGATTTGAACTGCAGTGGTTATAACATCAAATGTTAAAGAACTGCTTTAAGGAGTACACTCAAAGTTAATTCATTTATTTATGAAGTAACTTTTCATGCACTGATATTTTGTTTGCAAGGTTTTTATGAGCTGAAACTAGGCTAAGTCTAGAAATGTCAAAAATAATATTTGTCAGTGAAGAGTGCTAACTGATGCTGATTATGATAATCCATCTGATTCATAAAAAGATTAAGCCTTTTGTTTTAAATACATGCATCATCTGCCACTATTCTTTCTGAAGGTCAGCATTTAAGTGCTTTTAAACACATCTATTTCTTCAGTGTGCTTCTTGGCATTTACTGTACTGCTTATTTCTTGACCTTCATCAAGGTAAATTTTTTTCCTAAGTGTTTTTATATTTTGGCCAAAGAATAATAGAACTTCTGTGTTCCCATCTAATTAAAAATGGCAAACAGTACTACTTCCAACAAAGTTTTGCCTCAGCTTTCATTTATGGTCAATCTTGTTCAGAGATTCTGTCTTTTTAAAAATAAAAATACTTGTTTCATCAACCACTAGTTATAATTGATCATACGAAAGAAATATGAATGACAGCATTGAACCTTCTATAACAGAACCTTTTTGAAGGCCCAGCCTAAAATTGTGTGTGGTACTTCCCACAGAAAGCAAAGAACATCACAGACTTGCCAGTTTCTGCTCTAAGTAGAAAAAAAAAAAAACAAAAAAAACCAAACCAACAAAACCCCCCTTTGACCTTCTGAATTTGCTTTCTGTAACATTATCACATATATAAGTGCATTATATATATTGTGGGTGCATGTGCACATATGAGACATAAAATAAAAAAAGTTATTGAATATTCTGCAGAAACACCAAGTGTCAGAATGTATTCAACACAATACAGTACTGAAAGATGCTAACAATATGATGCACCTGGCGTAGGAATTTACAAAGAGTAAACCAAGAAAAGCCTTAAACAATTTTACTGAAAGATTATTACAAAGTTGAACAGTTCAACGTAATTTTGGCTGTATCTGAAAATTATTATTTTTTTTCAAATATGTAAATACTTTTCTCATAAATTTTCTTCAGTCTGTTTATACAGAAATTGCCATGAGTCATGCTGCCTGTGTCTGGAAGGTAGTGTAGAATGCTCTCAAGAATATAACTGTTCTTTCCATATTATCACTATTTTATATTAACCCTCTATTATGGAGTGGGAAAAAACTTCAGATGAGTTTTTTCTTAAAAAACCCTTAAAAGAGAGAAAAATTTCACAGTAAATTGTCTTTGAAATAAGTGCTTGTCTTTTTAAAATACCTGCACTGCTCCTAATTCTAATACAAATAAATGTAAAGCAAATAATCTTAATTCACAGATATGAATATCATTGCCATATTAGCATGATATAATGGCTTAAGTTTATCACAATAAAAATTTATTTTCCCTATGAAAATGTTTATTTTTTCAGTGAAAAAAAAAAAAAGTGTAGATATTAACTGAAGATTTTTATACCTGTGTACCTCATTCTCCTATCTAGTCTGTGAAGAGTTTTTCTGGGACAGACTTTGCCTGCCTTGGTGCACAAACAATGCTGTATATTAGCAGCTGGAAAACTTGAGTTATTCCAGGTTGCGAAATGCGGCTGGAGTGTCTGATCCACAAAAGGAAAAACAAATTGCATTGAGCTCAAAATGAGAATCACTCTGAAGACCAGAAACTGATGAGAAAAAAAACATAATGAAAGCTTGTAGGTAAAAAGAAAAGTGAGAAAATAGTGCTAACACCTTAGTAAGAATCCTTGAGCTCCCTTATTCTGATGTTAGAAACACATCTACAAAGATGAAAGAACAACAGGGCAAGAAAATTCTTAAACGGCAAACATATGCAAAATGCAAAAGTTGCTGGTTGATCTAAACCATCTGAACCACAGATTCAAATAATTTTTAATTCAGCAACATTTGAAATTTGACATTTGAAATAAATGACATCTTATTTTTCTCTACTATTCAAATATTTGTACGTTTGATAAAATTATAAATTAATCTTGACTGCATCATACTGCTGTTACAATGTATTCTCTCCATGTCAGATTGTAGTGCTCAAGGTTATTTCTTGCTTCATGTGTTCTCCCCACATTCCTACTTTTCTCTTAAAATATTTTTCTTGTTCCTGATTATTATTCATGTATAATTATTATTATTTCATATCTGAGTAGGGTATACCCTAGGGTTTTCTGTAATATCCTGGATGCTTTGACATTTTCATTTTTTGACAAAGTATTTAAAAAAAAAAATAAAAATCCATCCACTTGGGAGCTTTTTGGTTAACTTAAGCAGGATAAAGCAGAGGTAAACTACAATCTATTACAGATTTCTTCTTACTTAAAAGGTGTTTACAGAAGAGGTGAAAGGACAAGAGGCAATGGTCACCAGCAACAAGGAAAGCTCTGACTGGACATGAGGAAAAACCCTGTACAATGAGGGTAATGATGCCTGGGAATGGATGGCTCAGAGACGTTGTGAAATGTCAGTTCTTGGAAATTTAAAAGTTGACTGGGTAAGACCCTGAACAACCTGATATAACTTTGAAGTTGGCCTTGATTGGAGATAGCAATTGAATTTGATAACTTCCAGAGGTTCCTTCCAAACCTTTGCTCACACAGTAAGCTCACACAGTAATCATTCTCCCAATCGAGTGCTAGCTACTTTTTGTTCTGGTTCTGACTCATCTTGAATTTATGATCTGGGATGTCTGGGTGAACACATGCTCTGAAAAACAGGTGTTAAAGCAACTGGCTACAGATGTACCTGAGTCCTCAACCCGTCTAGTGGTTCTGAGAATGTGTATTAAGTTTCAGAAATAATAAGGTAAGAAGAGGTAAGAAGAGTCTAGCACCTGCCTCAACTGTATATTCTGTCCAGAAAACAATTCTGTTAAGCGTAGTTGGTGGTCCTCAGACACATGGACAAAAACCTAAGAAATCTGTTTTATCCCAGCAAATCACCATATTGAAAAAAATAAGCATATCACTGTATCAGTACTTCTCTGCAGCCCAGTAGTAATTTTGATAATGACAATACTATGTACTAACCAGACAGAAACTGCCCTGATTTTACATTTGCAATCTGTACCTGAGAAGCATTCACAAAAACGTATTGTGAGAAATTACCATTTAGACTGTAATACTGCTGTATGCTTTCAGTCCCACGATGTGTACATTTATTTTAAAGAGAACTAGGATAGCGTTTCAGATGAAATGTATTAAGTCTTCTTGTGGCATCCATACCATTAATTTATAATCACAGTGTTTTGGTAACAGGACTGAAAAGCTGATACTGAAAGAAATAGTTTCCATATCATTGCCACACTGGTTTGGAAGGATGAAAAGTAATGAAAAAAAGGATTGAAAATAGCTAATTGTCCTTGATGGAAGCTGTGTGTACCATAGAGTCAATGACTGCACCAATAACTTAAGCAGAACTCAAACTCTGTAGTACAGCCCTTCCTGCTGTTAAATTGCTAGCACACTGACACAGATGTGGCTTGGGTCAACGAGAAGAGAGTTTCAGAGCATCCAGAGCAAGGCTTTGGAGTCACCCTGGCCCAGGAGATTTGAGCTGTGCTTTACCAGCAGCCAGAGAGTGGTCCCTTGCCATTTCATTTGCTAGCACATGTAGCCAGGGAAACTATTTTACAACAAAATATTCTTAAACCAGTTACTTTTTTTCAACAAATTTAGCAACTATTAAGAAAGACCTCATGAGAAAATACTTCAGGTTGACTACTTAAATTATATATTTCCTTAGTTATTTTCTTGAAATAGGTCTTAAAATTTACTAGAATTTCTTGCTGGATCAAAAAAATGTGTGGTTTTTGCTTTGTTTTGTTCTGTAATGACTGAGAATCCTAACAGATACAAAAGTACTATTGCTGTTATTTTAAGGTACAAATCGAGCAAACAATCAAAATGCCTCATAAATAGAATTATTTCCTAAGTTAGAGGTAAATTGCTGTAACTTCATTACGGAGTCTGAGGATACTGCGATCATGTGAGCTCTGTGAGGACCAGGAGGGGAAGGGTAGGGGAGCAGATGAAACTTACAATTTGCTGGCAGTCTGGACTGAGATAAATAAATAGCTATCTGCTTCAAAATTTAGAAATTCACTTAATGAACCAAGCATTTCAAACAAAGAACACATGAGAGGTTTAAGAGAAATATTTACATCCTAGGAGAGCAGGAATTCTAGTACAGGTTAGCAATGGCCATTTATAGATTAGAAACATATTAAACTAAACTCCTCAGAATTCTTCATTGATTTTGCTGAATGCACCGTCAAGAAATCTGACCTGTTTTAAAGTATATAATAAAGAATATATTGGAATCTGGTTTCAGCTTTCCCTCCTCTCCCTCCCCAGTACCACCACTTCTTAAATTCCAGAATCAGATAATTCATATTTTGACAGCTGAGAAATTGCAACACAGAGAATGAAGTGCTCAGAAACTTGAATGTTAAGAATTGCCTTACACCAGATAAGAGGTCCCTGTAAATTGATAGTCTGTAACTGACAGTAGCCATTATCAGATAAGCCTTTAGAGGAGTGTTTCCAACTTCCTGTGAAGAAAAATACTGATGCACTTACATACTGCAGGCAACATCATACCTTCCTTTCCCTGTCAACCTCAGTTGTTAACTTTCTCATCTCTAGCAGCCACAAGCAACAGTCTGCGATTTTATACTCTTCTCTAAAGCACCAAGCCTTCTCTTAACACAGTAGAATAATATAAAAAAATCTGTTAGCCCTTTTCTTGACCATGTGTCCCTTCACTTCACTTTTACCAGTTATGAATTTTGGTTTTAAAAATAGCATTTTGGAAGAATGGTTGTTTGCTTAAAAGAAGATTGAGGAAGAGCTTTATGGACAACCTTAATAATGCAGACTACTGTCTGCATAGCATCGGTTTTAGCAGTAACAGTGGAAGGCAAAAGACAATATGATTAGAGGAAGAGCAGCCACAGAGGACCTAGCTGAAGCAATTAAGAAAATATAGGAAAATGGTAAAAAATATTTTAAAATATTTAGAATTGGAAAAGGGAGCAAAACATCATAGGACTTTTGGCAGTGTTATAAAGATTTTATTAGAGCAAAGATAGATTTTATATTAATTGAAAAAGTGGGTTATACATATTCGAATAGTTTAGCTACACTTCCTTCTTTCATTTAACTGTAGGTTGGTATTTTGGTCACATTTCACGCAGATTTGATCCTACTTTCCATGAATTATAGCTGCTTAATTTCAGCTAACACATCGCAATTTGCCTGCTGAAAGATGAGAAAAAAATTAAATTGTCAAACTCCACAGCTGCTGCAATAATAAAATGGTTTCTATATTTTTCTAAACAATTTCTTGACTGAAATCTCAAGAACGATACTTAGAATTTAATTATAACTTTATTTCAAAGTTCTTACCATAATCCATTTTTTTAGTATATGAAAACAACTAGGATATTAAATAAATGTAATTTTTTTTGCCTATTCAAGTTTATGAGCATGGGCCTCAGAGAAAACAACTGGACAAGAGAATCGAGCTCACTTCATTCATGCAACTGTGCAATAACATTTTAAACTAGAAATAGGCCACGGAGCATCTATCCTGCAATTTGCTACTCATTGCAGGTCTCAAATCTCCTCCAAATATGTTCAAACTATTTTTAGATTTGCAGGGTAAAATAATTCCAAGGAACATGACAGCCATCTTAGAGGAAATAAGCAAAAGACATAGCAAACCTTGGCAAGGATGTAAGATGAATGCAGTCCAGAAAAGTGAAAGGGCATATCATACTACACACCAGCAAGAATCAAACTAATTAGTGGCCAAGCATACTATGTGCCAGCACCACCAAGTGCAGTGCAAAACAGAGTTATCTTTGAAACAATATTCAAAGTGATAATCTAAGTACCAAAAGCAGTCTAACCAGAGCAACACAGGGTCTACCCTGAATGATTGTGCTCTGGTCAGGAGTGAGACCACTTCCAGAATTTGAGCTAGTCAAAATTACTTCAGATATTACTACACTGGAGGTGACATCACCAACAGTTCTGAAATTCCTTCCTTCAAGAGGTAACACATAAAATATATAAAAAAATTATAAAAATATAACACAATGAATACAAAAATAAAAATTAAAACCTACATAAGCTACAATCTTATGGATGGTGGCATTCAACTACAAAGATGTTACCTGAATAACCATCCTGCCATTTGATAATTAGTCTGCAAAAATTTACCTTTACTCCAGATGACAGAAATAACAGAATCACAGAACGGAACGGACCCCTGGAGGTCATCTGGTCCAGCCCCCCAGATCAAGCAGGGTCACCTGAAGTTAGCTTCTCAGGACCATGGCTTTTGATTATTTCCAAGGAGAGAGACTCCACAACCTCCCTGTGTAATCTGTGACAGAGCTTAGTCACTCTCACAGTGTAAAAGTGTTTCCTGATATTCAGACACCTCCTGTGTTTCAGTTTGTGCCCATTACCTCTGGTCCTTACACTGGGCACCACTGAAGGGAGTCTGGCTCTGTCCTCTGTGTATCCTCCCTTCAGGCAATTACATAAATTAATAAGATGCCACCTGAGCCTTCTCATCTCTAGACAGAACAGTCCCAGATGTCTCCGCCCTCCCTCACCGGGGGACACTTCAGTCCCTCAGTTATCTTTTCAGCCCCTCACTGGACTAAGTGCTCCATCTCTAATCTAGAGCAAATGTGTTCTCTGAAGGTAATGCAGCTGTGAGGTACTACAGATGGGCATCAAGATGGGGGTTTCTTGGGCAAGAGAAGGGCTTTTTCTGTACATATTGAACACTGAGAATACCTTTTACTCTGTCTCTACTCCCACCTTCTACTCTCATACACAAAGAACTTTCATATACGTATATATGTTTTCACAGGCATGTGCACATATACACATTTATATGTGTGTATACTTATCTCTGTCTCACTCCCAACCCTTTTAGTATCACATACAATGCAGTGTCACATAAGCAGTAATGCTACTAATGGAAGAATAAATGACCATTTGATTATGGAAAGGAATTGAAGGAGCTGGGACTGTTTAGTTTGAGGAAGAGAAGGCTCAGAGGAGACCTCATCACTCTCTACAACTACCTGAAAGGACTTTGTAGAGAGGCTCGTGCTGGTCTCTTCTCACAGGTGATTAGTGACAGAACAAGGGGGAACGGCTTTAAACTCCAACGGGGGAGGTTCAGACTGGACATTAGGAAAAAAAAAATCACAGAAAGATGGTCAGACCGTGGAATAGGCTGCCCAGGGAGGTGGTGGAGTCACCATCCCTGGACGTGTTTAAGGGTCGTTTGGATGAGATGTTGGGGGATATGGTGTCGGGGAGAACTTTGTAGAGGAGGACTGATGGTTGGACTCGATGATCCCAAGGGTCTTTTCAAACCGGAATGATTCTGTGATTCTGTGTGATTCTGTGAATTATTATTTTTAAGTGCTGCACCTGGCATCTAAAAACATTAACTTTGGGAGCTTTACAAATGTACTACATTAGCCAGTTTGAGCTGTAGTAGTAGCTTGTGTAGTCAGCACTCTAGTTTTTAAATGTGACAAAGCCATATTCTGAGAACTCTCTGCTGCAGGCTGCTATGGATAATTCATACTCAACCTACTTCAGAACATCAACTAATCCTTATGACATCTATGAAAGGCAGACATTACCACCTGTCTTTAGAGATATACTTTCAACTCTGTGATGCAAGTTATACTAAAAGATGCCCAAAGTAAACAACTTTGTTACCTGTTACCACCATTCAGTTCAAGGTAATTGTATAATTTTCTAACTGGGGCATGATCAGCTTGGGAATGAAAATACCCTTAAGAAGAATGGAAATATGGTTGTACATTAGAAACAATTACTCATAAGCACCAAGGATGAAGTTCTCCATAAGAAGAGCTGAAGACAGTAAGTCAGAAACACCTTCAAAAGCTCATGAAAAGACAAAACAACAGTCATACATTATCTGGTCTACTCCACTTTTTTGAGCTTTCTTCTGCTTGCCAATCAATTTGCATCAAAATTAGATTTAATAGCTACCTTTTCTAGACAAGTAAGTGAGCCAAACAACCCGGGACTATGAAGATAGTATGTTTTAAATCACAGGGGCTTTCAGAGAAAAATGGAAAAAGTGTTTTTCAGCAGCTAAAACTAGTTTGAGGCAGCTGTATCTCAGTGCAGAACTGTGTAACCTGGAATCTGCTTTCTTTCCTATTAAAGAAAGCATAGCCCAAGGAAAAATTTGATCTCTGCACCTCTCAAACACAGAAGTGGGAACACAAAGTCTGCTGCCAAATAGCAAAGGAACATAGCGAGGATTCATGCTTAGATATGAGAAATGTTGTTCATATTTAAATACAAATGTTGTTTATTAGAGAAGGGAATCTTTCATGTGAGGATTGCACTCTGTACATGTAGACCAACTTATTCCAGTGAGGCCCCATGAAGATCAGGCCTCTATGCACTATAGCAATAGAGATAATTTTTATTGGAAACACTGTATTGTAATGACTGAAGTTAATGAACAGGTGTTAAAACACATTTTACAAAATGAAGTGTATGTAAATTCATCATGTGACAAAGACCTTGGGATGTTCTACAACTACTTTCTATGTACGGCTGGACCTAAACAACCCTAAAGTGGGGATTTATTGGTGGCCCTGCAAGACAATCAGGACATCTGTGTGCGCTGTGCTCGTCCCTTGAAACTCGTGGGGCCTGAGGAAAATTATGTGAGCTAATAAGGGATTAAAAAAACCACGGAGGTGTCCAGAAGTACTTCTTAACTATCTATCCTCTTCTGTGTGCTGTGATCCCTCCAGCTGCATTTAAGGAGCTGAGACAACACCAGTTAAGCCCTTCCTTAATACAGAGAAATGGAGATCCTTCCCACTCCTTTCTTAAATGTTCTCTCTTCAATACTTAGGAAGAACCTGGCAAACAGGTAGGGCTTTGCAGCATATCCTGAAGGTCAGCAATGAAGAGAAAGAAAAAATAAAACTTGGCATAAAAACAGCTGAATAAAGGACTGACATCTTGCCACCATTATCTGTTTCCACAAGAGGTAAATGAGGTCATGCCTAACTGCATTTATATCAAACTAAGCAGCCCAAAAGAAGAGCTCAAAAAACCCTTAAGGCTTGCCAAGGTCCTAAACGGTCATTATCTTACATAGGACAAATTAAGGGACATTTATTGAGGGACTAGGAGAATCTTTAATTAAGGTGAAGAATAAATCCTGTCTTGCAATCCTTATACTTGTTTGGTTCTAAACTAAAGCATAAGTAAAATAGGTAGATTAAAGTAAAAAGAAAAGAAATAGATTCTTCTATGGGAACCCGCACATCTATGAAGCTTGAAGACATAAAAACATTGAAACTCTCCAAAACAACTATATTGATTTCTTAAACCAAACAAATAGAAAAGAAAAATGTCTTCTATTTAATGTTATCCTAATTAATTCTGCAAGCATTGTTCTTGTGCTCCTGTGGAGTTAATTACAAATCAGTTTAGTATAATTAGATATTAATATCCTCAGCAATATTTTCTAATAACTCTTAAGTTAACAGTATCATTGCTTGATAGAGATGTTTTATCTGTGTAGGCCAGATCCTGCAGTCTGGCAAGAACCAGCTGATTTGATTGCTTAAGAAATATTGGACAGCATTGTAGAATCTGGCCTTAACATTAAAAATGTTAATGATACAACAGGATTCATGCACATTGTTTTTCAAAGCTATCCAAAGAATTCTGGCATACATTATTCACATAGAAACATTCCCCTCTTTTTTTTCCAAAATTCAGAGCCTAGTATGAATTTTCATCTCAATATTTACAAACACATTGCAAAATATAATCTTCAGACTAATGTTATCTAAAGAAAGATCACTGACCAGTAACTAGAATCCTTTGGGATGTGTGATTGATAGGCAGATTTCTCCCAGCCCTTATAGTCCTCTTTGGAGGCATACAGCCATACAAGGCAAAGCATGGCCACCACCACTTCAGTTTCCTCTCAAACGCAGAATGTAAGACAGAAATTCTAAGCAGAATTCTGAAGGGTGGAAGGAAGATTATGGGAAATGAATCAACACATGAACAACATGTAGCAGATGAATACAAGGTCCTTTCAGTCTTTTGGCCACCACTATTCCACAGCTCTGTTCAGACTCTGTGAAATTCCCAGCACTACTTCCATACATTCAGTAATTATGGAGTTTCTGATTCTTCATGTAAATCACAACCACAGGATCAATTTAGCATCAGCTCTGTATACAACAGAAAGGTGGAGCTCCCAGTATCTTCTAAGCAAGTATCAGTCTTCAAAATATTTCCAAGGAAAGACAGAGACATAGCTTGAAATCCAAAGAGATACCTAACTGTCATTTTCTCATTATATGTTTCATTACAGACTTCAGTCCATACTTGGTGTATGAATGTTATATAGACATTAAGAATCACTTAATATTGAGGGTGTGAACAACCGTTTTAGCTGAAGAAATTTCATGAAAAAACAGGTATGTTGATATCTTGCTTAAAGTGCAACTTAAAAATCCCCCTCATGAAAAATTTTGGATGATTTTTTAAGAACTTTCTATCTTAAGAGAACTGCTTTCAGCAAAGTTCAGCCATAGGATTGGTATTTCTACCACCTTTTTGGCAGTGGTAACTGCAACCAGAAAGAATACCATCAATGAGAAGAGTAATGAGGACCAAGTGCTAGCAACACAAAGAGGGAGATGCTGGGAGCTCTGGAGGCAGATTCTGCTGGAGAAGAGAGTTGCTATTGGGGCAATAGGTTAACCAGTACCCTTTGAGACTTGAAGATGGAAATTATAACTACAGGCTTATGACAGGTGGATATATGGAACTTATCAAAGGGAAGAAAATCCATATTGCTTTATTGGAGGATGCCACTAATTTAAGGTTGGTGGGAAAGTGGTTTGTGGAAAGATAAGGCAAAGAGCATGTCTTGTTTAGCCAGGTAGATTTATGACTCTTGCTGAGCTTAATAGGGACCCTTCTGCAAGAGATCAATATTCTCTGTTAGTAGGTCCATCTATGTATCTACGTCAGTACCATGCTATAGAACAAGATTAATTGAGATGGTGAAGCAGCCTGCATTAGAAGGTGTGGGAAATTAAACTGAATCCCTTGACTTCTCATTGACTGTTAGAGGCTCAAATACAAAAATTCTTTCATCTGCGTAGGATCATCCGTGCCATTTTTTGACATACTGTGGCCAGGGCCTTTAGACCCAGAGGTATGAAAGGAAAATTAGACTTGTCTGCTTCATCACAAAGGCAGGAAAACATCTGACAGAGACTCTCAGCACCATTTTGAGTTTGAATGGCCACTGTGGTCTTAGAAACTCTTGGGGTTTTTTTGGGGCTCCACAGCTTTTTCTTAGCATTCTGTTTTTTGAAGACAGGGTATGCTATACACTGCACATGAGAAACCTGGACAAGAAAAGCTGTAGTAGTGGATAAGAAAAATAACAGAGGATCAAAAGAAAAAGAGGAAATAAAAATAATGAAGGACCTTTGTAACAACAATTTTTACATGGAAAAACAACTCCACCATGAACTATTTTTGGGTCCCAGCAAGGCCAGATCATGCAGAACTCTGCTTTGACTAAGTGGCTGATAGGATCCATAATGGCACATGTGATCTTGGCTTAACTTATTCAGGCTGCAAGACTGAGGAAGTGAGGAATCTCCTACACATATCCCAAAGTTTAAAAGTAAAATTTTCCATTTGAGTGACAAGACAAATGAGCAACCTCTCTGTGAATGTATATGTGGACTTTCACTACAGAACAATAACAGAATTTGTCACAGCTCTAAACTTAAAAAAATAGCTGAGATGAACCATGGTAAAATATCAATATCTTAAATTTTCATTCCAAATCATACAGAAAGTTGCCAGATTCTTCACAGACTGTGAACAGTGTTATCCATGATTCAATACAATCATAAAAACCGTTATTGAATTTACAAAGCATAAAAGAATTGAGTCATACACCAGGGCAAGTACAAATTTTAATTATTTCAGGAAGACAGAGATATAATATCTGAAACCCAACAAAAGGGCAAAGAATCATAAGCCCTTATCATTTTATTCCCTTAGCTGTTATAATAGAATGTGTGTGTGCATGGCTAGATACATGTGGACACACAAACTCTAAGTACAGCAGTTAGATGACTTACTGTTTGGAGAATAAGACTGTAAGCAATCAATATTATTATAATGGAAAACCACTGTACATTTGTACATAAGGTGTAATATATATATGAAAATAAAGTATTTAAGTATTCATAATTAAATGTACCTCCAAGAAAGACTCAAATGAGCAATTACTCCCTGCCCAGCTTTTTAGTTTTATCTTAGTCTGTAATCTTTATCTTTAAACTGAAGGACTTGGGGTCTGATGTGGTGATGCTCATGCTATTGCAACCAATTGGGGAATAAGCCAGGCCAACCAGAGCAGCGACAAATGCTCCTTGGCTGCCTCCCAAGATATGAACCAGAAGATCAACCATCTCAAGTGTATGTATAACAATGCACACAGCCTAGGGAACAAACAGGAGGAACTGGAGCTGCATGCCCATTCAGAAAGTTATGATATCATAGGAATAACTGAAACATGTTGGGATAACTCACATGGCTGGAGGATCGGAATGGTTTGCTATAAGCTGTTTCGTAAAGATATACAAAGAAGAGTGGAAGAGTCACGCTCTATGTTAACTTTGAATGTATAGAAGGCAACTACAGTGATTGTGGAAGCCCTATTGAATGCCTCTGGGTCAAGATCAGAGGGGTTATCTCCGAGGGGAATCTTACAGTGGGCACTTGCTACCGACCTCCAAAACAAGACAATAAGGCCAACAAAGCACTATTTGGGTCACTTAAACAAGCTTCGAATCAACAGAACCTGGTTCTGATGGGTGACTTCCACTACCTGGACATTTGTTGGAAGAACACTGCAGCACCTCACATGTTATCTATCAGGTTCCTTGGCTGTGTAGAAGACTACTTTATCATACAAATGTTAGATGTGCCAACCAGGAATGAGGCATTGTTGGAGTTGCTGCTCACAAATCAAGAAAATCTACTGTAGATTACTGATAGGCTTGACTGTAGTGATCATAATATTGTGGAGTTTTGAGATCCTACTAAGTATGCTGAAGGTTAGTACTAAGACAAAGATCTTAGATTTCAGAAGAGCAAATTTCAGGTCATTCAGAGCTCAGCTAGGAGGGATTGTGTAGGAAGCTTGCATGGAGGATAAAGGACCTAATGACTGCTGGGAGTTTTTCAAGAATGCTGTCCTGGAAGAACAAAACCAGTTCATTCCCTTTAAAGGTAAGGGAATTAGGCAGAGAAGAGATCCCTTGGCTTAACTATGAGCTTCTGAGTCTGCTCAAAACCAAAAGACAAGTGTACCAGAGATGGAAAAGCAGATGAATAGCCATTGAGAACTACTAAGGCACTGCCATGGCTTGCAGAGATGCAGTTAGAAAAGCAAAAGCTCATCTTGCATTGAAATTGGCCAGAAAGGGTTCTTCAGGTATGTAAACAACAAGCACAAACAGAAGGAAAATATTGTCCCACTGTTAAACAGGAGAGGTGAATTAGTCACCATTGTCTGTGCTTCTCAGCACTTTCTTCACCTCTGTCTCTACCAGCACTGCTGGGCCCAAGGCCTTGGGAACAAAAATACAGGTCGATGCAAACACAGACCCACTGTCAGTGAAGGAAGAGTTGGAATGCAAACTGTTACAGGAGCTTGACCCCTACAAATTGATGGGACCTTGACATTATTTGCCTGAGGGCGGTGAGAACTAGCTGGTGTTGTTGGGAGGCCACTCTCCATAATCTCTAAGAAATCATGGAGCTTGGGGGACATCCCAGAAGACTGGAAGAAGGCTAATGTTAACCCCACCTCCAAGAAGGTCTTAAAGGAGGATCCAGGAAATTACAGGCCCAGCAGTCTTCAATCCATGGGTAAGTTATGGAACAAATCCTCCTGGACTATCACAAGACAAATGAAGCACGTGATTGGGAAAAGCCAGCACGGATTCACCAAGGGCAAATTGTGTTTGACAAACCTGATTGCCTTCTACAACAAAGTAACCTGCTCAGTTAACATGGAGCGAGTGGTGAACATTGTCTACCTGGATTTCTCCAAGGCTTTTGATACGGTTCCCCAGAGCCTCCTCCCAGAGAAACTGATGCACTATGGTCTAGACAAGTGTCTGTGCTGTGGGTAGGGAACTGGCTGACAGGCCTCACCCAGAGTGTGGTGGGAAATAACTCCTTTTCAAACTGGCAACCTGGCACAAGTGGGGTCCCCCAGAGATTGATATCAGGTCCAATGCAGTTTAATATCTTCATAAGTGATCTGGATGATCGGATCAAGTGTACCCTGATAAAGTTTGTTGATGATACTTAACTGAGTGGGGAAGTGGACACTTCGGAATGGAGAGCCTCTCTGCTGGAAAACCTGAATAGACTGGAAGAATGAACTAAGAAGAACTTATGAAGTTCATCAAGGACAGTAAGGTCTTGCATGTAGACTGGGATATACTCGGCTGGGGAGCATCTCTGTGAAAAGGGTCCTGGGGGTCCACAAGCTCAACATGAGCGAACAGTGTGCTGCTGCAGCAGCAAAGAAAGACAACAGGATGCTGGGTTGCATCAACAAGGGCATGAGCAGCAAAGATAAAGAATTCATTATCCCACTCTATTCAGGGCTTGTCAGGCCACACCTGAAATACTGTATTCAGTTTTGGTCCCTGCTATACAAAAAGAATGTGGACAGACTGGAGAGCATCCAGTGGAGGGCAACAAAGATGATTAAAGGACTAGAAAGCCTGCCATATGAGAAAAGACTGAGACAGTTGGGTTTGTGGAGCTTGAGAAGGCTTAGGGAAGACCTTATCACCACATTCCAGTGTTTAAAGAGTGGCTACAAATAAGATGGAAACTCCCTTTTTACAAGGAGTCACATGGAAAAGACAAGGGATAATGGGTACAAGTTACTCCTGGGGAGACTCCGATTGGAGGCAAGGGGAAACTTTTTCACAATGAGAACAATCAGCCATTGGAATAATCTCCCCAGGGAAGTGGTAGATTCCCCGACTTTGGACACTTTTAAGATTCAGCTGGGCAGACTGCTGGGCCATCTTGTCTAGACTGTGCTTTTGCCAAGAAAGGTTGGCCTAGATGATCTTTGAGGTCCCTTCCAACCTGGTATTCTATGATTCTATGATTAATGTCCTTAAACAAAACCACTACGAATAACAGAATTTAAATGGAAAAGAAATCTAAAATCTTTTAGACTTACCTCTGACACAGCACATTTCTGGTTCATAAATTTGGCATAGGAGAGAAATACTTTACTATATAAGTAAATACTATCAAGCCCAACATCTTGGGGCATAGTTTTAGAAATAAATCCAAGTGATGAATTTACTACTTCATTCCATAAACCATTACAATGATTAATTGCTCTCACTCTAAGAAGGTGTAATTTATTTCTGATTTCACTTCACCTAACTGCTATCATCAGACATTAGACCTCATGCTTCATTCATGCAGCTCCATCTACCATGACCAAAATTTCTGCTCATCCTCTGTAATTTTTAACAATATTTTTTCATTTGCTATACATTATTTTTACTATGGTTAAAGAACTCGTAGTAGCTTTCTAAAGTTAAAATAGCTACCATCAGCTTCTTTCCTGCAATGCAATTTAAATATTTTACACTTCACATTGCTGTGTATTCCTGAAAATCTTTTGCTTCACCATCAACTTATCTCTAAATTAAGTGATGTGGTCCTTTTGTATGCAGGCAAAATATGAAGCATTCAAAGAAACACAAAAGTAAATAGCAATTGAGAATATTATTTTCCTTTTATATTATATTTCAAGAAGTAAGTCAGCAAAATTTCTGCAAGGTCTAGTAAAAAATATTAACCATCTAAATTTAAAAAAATTGTTCTGATTTTTCTTCACTCTTTTTGCACTGATGTATGTCTGTTACTGTCTGTAGACTCTTCTGATTTACATCAGACAGAGAGCTACAATACACTCACTATTCCTGTACTTTTACAGATTTGTACATAATTTATTCTATTTCATTTAATATCATTAAGTGTGGACTAAGAGTACTGTCTGAGACCCTACCTTGAAGGTATTTTACGACATAAATGTTTAAGGAGGAAATTTGCTCAGGGTATTTTTTCTGCCACTAAGTTCAACATAAATATTAATATCGTACTAGCTATATTTTTAGAATTTAATTTTTAGTTCAGTTTTATCACTACCTTACAGAGAGGCAGTTTTAAACTGTGCTATTTTAGCCTAGTAAAATCCCTTGTGCTGTTTATCACAATGTATTATATGATGTTTTTGTCACAATTTCAGAAATTTTTTCAGAGGTCTAAATACTGCATTAATGTTACTTCACTCCTTTTATGGCTTAGATACAGCTATATTGACAGAGACTCATGTTTATAAAATTATATCTATCCTGTTCTAACTTTAAAAAAGATATTCTGATCACCATAAAGAAAGGAATTGAATTCAAAATAAACACTTAAAACCTTAGTAACTTTCAAATAAAAAAGTCACAAAGTTGAGTTTCATTTTTCAGTGAAGAGTGGAGCTTTATCAAGGAAGGAATAGAAATATTGTCCTGTTTGTTAAATGCTTTGGGTTTATACAATGGATGGGACATCTAAACTATAAACATTGGATTTAGGGGATTTTATAACACAATTTCATTTTAACATACGGAACTGCGATTGATTTTATTTCAGTGTGTTCTTCCTGCTAGTAGAAATGGCAGTATTTGCAGACATAATTGCCTATGACTATCCACATAAAGGAAGGAGGATGCTTGTTCCAAACTAATTTTGATGCCATGGACAATGCTGAAAAATTGGAGGAAATCTCCCCTCCAAACCCACATTAAAATCTGTGGAATATACAGCCCGGAAAAGCTGTGGAACCTCCAACTTTGCTGGTTTCCACAACCCAGGTGGACAAAGCCATAACTGGGCTGACCTAGTACAGGAATGATCCTGCTTTGAGCAGGTGGGTACATTAGATGATCTTTAGAAGTCCTTTCAATCAGCTTTTCTATGACACGGTGATTCTACAGTTCCATATTGCCCAAATACACTTTGAATGTACTGTGTATACCTACACTCACCAGGCATAACTTTATGCTATATTCTCTCCTCCACCTCTTAGTAATAAGGTATGTGAACTTAGAAATGGACCTAGAAAGGAGAAAGAGGAGGACAGAATAACAGACTTTGTCAAGAAGACAGAAGTGATTCTTCCAATGCCTTAGATGCTGGCATGCAAATGCAGAAAAAACATGATAAAAAAATCTTAACATATTATAAGAATGATGACGATAATGACTTAACTAAAATAACAGATGCTCATTAAAAAAGTTGTATGTCTAGAATATGAATAACTAAGAGATTAATGGGAGACAGAAAAAAAAGGTAGCTGTATGGGTGAGTACAAAACTGATGAGATGATAAACATACCCACTAAGTATCAGTTGTCTATTATCAACATGGAAGGAAATATCAAAGGGTCCCAATGCACTTCAACTTAGGTCTGCTAATGAAAAGATTTTCATTAGCAGCATTGATGATGGAAAAGTGAAAACGCTTATTAAGACAGCAGATGACACCAGGTGCGTAGAGATCCCAGATAGACTGGAAGACAGGATCAGAATTCAAAAGCATATTGAAAAATTGAAGGAATTTTTAAAAAGGATAGCATTCAAAAGACAGAAATGTAAGATGATCTATGCGGGGAAAAAAATCAACTATGTCACAAGACAGAGGAAAGAAATGGCTAAATAGGTCTTCTGGTGGATAAAAAAATACCACACTGTTGTGAAGAATGCATACATGATACTGGATTGTTTAGACTGGCATGTATCTTACACATCACATGAATAATTTTTCAATAGTCTCAAGATGCATAAGACCTCAAATGCAGCACTGTGTGCAGTTTTAGGCACCACAGTTCAAAACAGAGATATGTACCAGCTCAAGGATGATAATGAGAATGATCAAAACGATCTGGCAACAAAGTCTGGAAAAACTGAATCTGCTCAGCTGCAGGAAGAGGAGCAAAGGACAGTAGTGCTCAAGGATGTCAAAAATTATTGCCAAAAAGGAGGAAATATTTTTCCTATGTCCACAGCTGATAGAAGAAGGAACTGATATTATAATGAGAAATCAAATCACACTAAGGATTCAACCTGAAAACTAGTAAAAACTTGCCGAAGACAAGGGTGGTGAAGCACTGAAATATATTGCCCATGAATGCTTAAATGGGGATGTGGTGGTGATGGTGGTCTCATTAAAGGGCAGGTTTAGGAAATACCTGTTAAGCAAAGCATGAGAGTCATAGTGGGTTCTAGCCTGGAGCAGAGAAGTAGACTAGATGGCTTTGCAGGATCTATCCCAGGATCTATCCCAGCCCTAATACTATGAATATATGATGTTGATTTGTTTATTGTTTTGTTTCAGGGGAATTTTTTTTTTTTTTTCCTCAGGGACAAAATTGCCAAGAATTCAAGGGTTTTTTTCCCCCAAACTCTTATTTTTAAAGTTTGCTGGTAGGCTGAAATGGTCAATTGAATTCTTCAACTGTAACTAAAAATAACTTCTCAGATAAAAGTATCTGTGCGCTTTAGAAATACAATTACTTATATGGAGGAAATAAAAATGTCATTATTTTTTATTTTTTTATTTTTAGAAACTAAGAACTTGGTATATAGCTAAGACTGTTTCCTGTTGGAAATAGTAGAAAGGACAGGAATTATCCCTGCAACCCTTCAGTGATCCCTTCCTCTGTTCCCTTTCTCTTCTCCCAGAAAGACTTACAGTGCATTTGCAACAGACTTTCAAACGTCTGAAAAATTTAAAATGCAATTGCCAATACACTTGGTGATCTATGTTGCAAGATGACAATAGATGAATGTTGTCAGAGAAGGAAAATATAATGGAGGAAAAATTGTATTACCAAAAAAATGTGTCAAATGGCAAAAGTCTTGAAATTAATATCTGGAAGGAAGTGAAATCTCCTATGGCATGTGTTAACATGGCCAGACAAAATGCCCATATTTGAATGCTTCAGGCACACTACTATAAAGGAACTGAACTTTTCACTAAATAATTTATGCTAAAATATGTATTTTCTGACATTAGATTTCACTGCTTGGAAAGAATTGACCTGATTTACATAATATTCTTATGCTGAGGATCTGACTCTAAAAAAGACCTAGTTTAATAATATGTTTTTAACACAACTTCCCATTGCATATGTCAAGTTAAGTTGCATCCTAGAGTATTCTTCATCAATCAATACCTAGGGACATAAATATTAAAGGATATAAACCCAGACAAATTGCAGAATTATCACTGTCGTTTGATATAATAAATACTTATACAATTCAAAATTATTTTTTTCCAAATTATTTTGTTAACACTTCAATCAAGGAAATTAGGAAAACAGATTAGATTTTACTGCAACATTTTCAGAAACTCAGTAGCAATTATTGTTTGACTGTATAAGGGAAAAGGGAGCAAGGCTAAAAAACTCCACCCAAGTGACCAAAACCACTTTTGCAACTCATCAGCCCTTTATTTAAAACAATATTCATAGTTTAGTCTAGTTTTCATGAGGTGAAACTAACCATGCTTAATATCTAACACTTCTATGCTAGATCCAATCTATAGACACTGAATTATGGTAGCAAATATTTTCCAAAATTATTCTCATTTTTTAAATATGGGAAACTGAAACATTTAGTTGTTCAGTTCTATATCTTAAGTAACAGCGTGAATCAGTGATGACGGCAGAAATAGAAACAGAGTTTCCTGGGTATTAAAACAATACATATGACATGAACTAAGCACAGTTTTCCAGGAAACTGAACAATCCTCATATTACTAAAATACATTTTAGAAGTATACAGAAAGTGAAAATAGGGGTTACCAGGTATTATAAAAGGAAGGGCTTCATCTGACTCGTTAATATAGGGTATGTAGGCACTGGGTTGACAACAGACAACGTAGCAACACAAAAAGTAGGTTATGCTTCAAGTCTGCTTGGTGTCTAGTGACAAGCAGATGGATGAAATATCTGTCTGTTCTCTGGTTCACAATTTAATTATGCTTTTGATACAGTTAGAATATGTGAAAATTTGTGAAAGAATCTATAGAATAAGAAGCCTCAATGGTTAGGTATTACCATACAGATCTTAAAAAAAAAAAAAAAAAAATCAGATCAACTTCAAATTACAAAATTTTATATAAACATTGATAAACCTAGTATATTTATGCCCTATTTGGGAAAAAAATAAAAGAAAAAAGTATTAAGAAGAACAATTGGAGTAAAACCACAGTGGTATGAAAAGCTTAGAAGTCTGACAATATTCTAAAGTGCCTTTCTCTGTTGATCTTCAAAGAGAGTATCTAACATCTCTCAGTTACATGTTCATTCTGTCTGGGCTGAATATATCTGATTGCCATGGTGTCAAAGTATACAACTTTTTCAAGTATAAAAGCCAGAAATCACTTCTGTTGAATGAAATCTCTGTCAATATAGATAAAAGGTCAGTGCAATTTTATCTATAATATGGGATAAGGTTGGCCCTCGGAAGAAATGCTTTGTTGCTTTATGGACTGCAAAACATAGTCTTTTGACATATTAATTCTTTTTTTCAGACTTTTATCTGAAACGATTTTGGTGGATGTTATAAAAATAAGGCATTATTATGATGGGATTGTTATGTACCCCTTCTGTTAGAAAAGTTCATTACCATCACATATTTTTATCGACTGGTTAACTCTCAGTTGCATGCTCTCCCTTTCATAACCATCACTGTTTCATGCATCCATATTAAAATAAAATTGTCAGCCATAAAAAGGTAAGACAGTAGTTTGGAATAGGAGTTCCTATTTCAAATACTTGTAACAATCTGTGGAATTACTTTAACAAGTAAAGTTTTCAGACATGTTTAAACATATAAAGTGCCCTATGGGACCTAGAATCCCAAGGTTCATGCTTGAAGTTCTCTGACAAAACAATTACTTTCCCCTGCATCAAAAGCAATACATGCAATGGAGACTGCAGTCACTTTTCTAAGCAAGGTTGCTGTCAAGTTGATACATACATAAAATATGACTAGCTCTAGGTAGCTATGTCTGAAAACACCTGCCTAAAGTGGTCTCATAAATAAAAGGTGACTAAGGAAGACCGTATTAGGTCTGTAAGTACTCCTTCCTCTTCGAGAAAGGATGAATATTTTTCAAGCACATAGCTGAAGGCAAGGGGACATAGCTATGATACATGAATACATTTATGTACACACAGAGGTTTACAATTTTGCTTCAAAGATTTTAGTCTTAGTGTCATATGAAACACAGAATTTTAAATTACTCAATGAAGTTTATAGAATTCCTTAATGAAAATGAAAACATTGTATCAAAGTAATTTGTGCTTAAAATGTAAGAAAGTTAACTAAAGCTTTTCAATATGGCCACCTTCTAATTCAGTCCTTACATTACCCATTTATAGTACCCGAAGCTGGAATTTAATGCCAGTCAAAGTTTATAAATTACATTATCTACAAGTGAATTATTTTTGAAGGTACAGGACTTAATGACTGCAAAGGTTCTATTGGTTTGGAGAGCAATTTATAATTAAAGAAAGGGGAGGTTACACTAAGCCATACTTAGCATTAAAGATTATATACTAACCAGAAATGTTAACGAGGAATTAGGCACAGAGCTCCTATTATTGTTAATGGAATTTTCATGCTCCATTCTCTACGCACCAAGTAAAAGATATTGTTTGAAGAAGACATTGTTTGAAGAAAGTGCTGCCAAATTGCATACTGCAGAACAAGATACAATTTTTGAGAAGATATGTGTGTTCTATAAACATCAGCAGCTTATTTCATGTATTATTGCTTGAATGAGGTTGTGTGTATTTTACTCTTCTTTGAAGTCCTTGTGTAGCTCTCTGGACATCTCAGTTTGTAATTTACTATGTGGAAAGCACTGCTGCATTTAAAGGGTCTTTGTGGACATTTTTTCCAGATTACTTTTACTGTATGAATACAAAGAAGAGATTCTCACTGGCAAGCTGTGATACCACAGTGCTTACTTTAGACACCTGAACTCCTTATGGAGATCTCCCCTCCTGCTTGTACATATGATTGTCAAAAGACAAGATGTTAGATAATAGTTACCCTCTTGAATTCACTGAGGTAGCATCTAATCTGATCTATGGATACAACCCATAATGTGCCCCTCATCACTCATCCATTCACTGTAAAGATTAAGTTCCTACTAATATCGCATTGCAACTCCTGACTAACCGGCATGTGTTCTCGAGGATTCTACCTATCATCTCCATTAAATCTGTGTAAAGTTCAGGTGCTTTGGCAATCACATTAACTGCCTACTGTTAAACAGTTTAAACATCTGTCTATATGTAGACCTGTACTGCAACATTTAGCTGCACTGGCATTCAGAAAAAGTTACCTTGGCAATTAATCCAAATCATCCTTAAACTTTAAGTAGGGGAGAAGTAGAGTTTATTTCATGTGAGAGTAATGTTTTGGGTTTTTACACATGAAGCTTTTTTTTTTTTTCTTTTTCTCTGCAACTATCACACTATGTCATGTACTATTTTCACAGCTATACTCTTTAAGTCCAGCTCATCATGGATTTTTGCAGTATGTATTAATGATAGTTATAACAGTTCCACTGCTGTAATTTCTCTGGTGCCATGAAGGAATAAGTATTGTCAAATACTGAATTTTATATGAAAATGTATTTGTCTTTGAGATTTACACTAACTATAGATCTCATTAATCCTAAATACAGAAAGCTCATAGTCTGTTTTTCTTGTATTTTGAAGTATATTAAAAGATACATGTGCAATCATAGTTTTTTTTTTTTTAAAAAAAAAATGCATATATTATTTGTTCAGCACTTGAATATAAACTAAATATAGACTAAATGAATTTAGTCAAATCTCTCAATGAAATGTTTTCATAGCTGCTAAATTAGGTGGCCTAACTTCATCGTTTCCTTGCAATAGATTGCCAAACCATGCATTTCAAGAAGTCAGTACTCCTGAAAAAAAGCAGGCTTAGCACACTACAACTACCATCTCAGCAAAGAAAAGGGGTTTTGCTGACTTTATGCAGGATTTTTTTCTCACACAAGCTGCTTAAGTGGGTCACTATATCTTATTAGTTTACTGGCTTAAGGGCAATTTAAAAATTTGACTGAATCTTATCTCTGTATATAGCGCTTTAATCTTATTCCCACATATTTATGCTAGTTGCGGAGGAAAGCTGAATAATTTCTTTGTGATTAGAAAGTATTGGAATTCACAGGGAAATTGATGTCACTCTGAGAGCTCTGGAACTGATCATAACTTTTATAAATGAGGTACACCCTTTGTAGGAGATCTCTCTTTGCCACATTGGTTCACGTTTTTCCAGTTTGTTTTTTTTTTTTTTCCTTCTTCATTCTTTACAATTTCTCTTGATAATTTAACAGTGGCCGTTGAGTCAGCAGTGTCATTATGGCAGCAAGCTAACTCCTTCTCAAATCAATACGAGCCTTTCTGTACATTTTCATGAGAGTGGGATCAGACCATAGGAACGAACATGACTAACAGGCCCTCTGGCCAGCTGACACACCATCATAAATATGTAACTTCACAAAGACCTCTGTTTCCTGGAACTACAGCTGCCAGGGACAATTTACTTTTTATTTCCTTCGCAGCATATGAAGGAGTAAAAGCAGGATATATTCCTGTCTCTAGACTGGTGATGTTACCAACACTCATGCTCAAAGATAAAAACAGGGATCTGCATGAAGAGTGCCATTCTTGTCAGGGAAGTAAAATCTTAACCCAAAGGATGTTAGTTTTAAATGACAGTAAAAAATTTCTGGATTAAAGGTAAAGTACACTGGCATACACATTATTAAAACTGTAGGAATTAATCTACTTCAAAAACGGTAGTATAAAATTATTTTTGTGCATATACATGAAAAAATTGTGAGACATCACTACTGTAAGCACAGACCAAATTTCTCTGGTAAGGTACCTGAAAGCATACTGCACTTATTTGGATTAGCATTGAAAAGACAGTTTTCTAATCCTCAGCAATATGCTCAGATGAATTTTTGTGTCTGAAGAATAGGACAGCAACAGAAAGCTAGCAGACTCAGCTATTTACCAAACTAAAGAGTAATACTGCATGAGGAATAAAGAAAAGCAGAGCTAAATTAAGCTATACCATTGTCTGAGAGTGTATATGTCCATGGATCTGAACATTTCTTGAAACTAGTGCAGAGAAATAGTACATTAAGAAAAGAGGAAAGCTTTGTGTTTTCAACACTGATATTTTTAAGAACAGAAAGAACAGAAAACACGTGCTTTTTAAAGTATTAGCAACAACTATTTAATAAATAATGTATCATCTCATTAACCAAAGTTCTACCAGTAAAATTTCATTGCTTAAAGCTACTGGTATATACTGGTCTATTCCACAAATTGTACTGATAAACAACAAAGACAAGATTATAGACCAAATGAGGAGTAGTGGTCAAGATGAAGCCATTTAAAACTGCAGAATTCAAATAGGTCTACCACATTTGCTTAAAAAAATAACATTGAAAACTAAAGAATTGGCAGAGGGAGAGAAAGAGGAAAAGCACAAAATCTTTCACGTAGCAATGTGTATTGTTTGTACTTAGGAAGAAAAGGAAACATCAATAAGAGAAAGCTAACAGTGTTCCATGAAGGTGATGGTGAGACAATGAAATACATTAGAGATGATCACTTAAGAGGTATATTACGACACAACAGTAACCACTTCGTGCATGGATATTTTTAAATTGCAAGAACAACCAATAGAGCACACTAAGCCCTAGTGATAACCTCCACTGAGTTGTCAAAAACTGATACTGGGATTCAATTGTGAATAGCATCCTTTCTAAGAACTATTGAGTAAAATGTCCACAATACATGACATGGTAGGAATACACTTCAGACAGAATGTTAAATTCAAGTTTTGTCTTCTTTGACCCTTCAGGAACTAAATGATAATGTGTAAACCTACAGGTGTCAGTAACATCTTTAAGAAATTCATACATGTTAGTCTGTATCCCTTTTTCCCTATGCTTCAGTATGGAACTGGCATTAAATGGCATATAATCACAAGTAGGTGTCAAGGGCTTGTATTAAAAGTAACAGAAATCAATGTTGAAATCTCTAGCATCAGCCAGCAAAAGAAGTAAGTTTATACCAAATTTAGACAGAATTTCTGCCTGAAGAGGTTCCCACCTCTTCTATTCACTCCTTAACAAACCTGGGGCTTTATGTAATAGCACCGATTCTCTTGGCATGGAATTCATCAGATAAATTTAGATATATTTAGTGGTTTGTAATCAAGAGTATCTCCAGAAGATCCAAATCCAGCAACAATATGAAGTTCCACTGACTGATTGAAAGGTCCAGTCACTGCTGATGGAATTCCTAATCCCTCAGTTACAGAAATGTTGTACTTTCTCTAGTTTTAACTCCTAAAAATTATATTAGAAATTGGCAGTTTGTGGAGGTACTCTTGATTCTAATTAATGTGTCCAAGGAATTATTTCAGAATAAACATTTCTAGAATTCCTCTGAGATGCCAGCTATGTTGCATAATGGAAGCTTGATGTAGGTGCTATTCCACAGATGTGATACATCTCTCTAGATTAGCATTTCCTTCAGTTGTAGACAGAATTTCTTGTTTCTCATACCACTGAGTAGTTCAATCAGTTCAAGACTCAAGAATCTAATGACTACAATCTTCCAAGTTTATAGGAAGTTGAGAGTGTGATTTCCAACTTCTGTCTTGATTTGAGCAATTTGCATGTTCATATTTCCACATTTTAAAAATCTTATATAAAACAAGAGTTACTGTCTTGCTCCTGAAGAAGGAAAACAATTTCTAATATGCTGGCACTCTTGGAAAGAATTTAAAAGTATTTTAGTCTTCTGCTCCTGAAAACTGACCACATCTGTCAGTTTTAGTGTTAGAAACTACCTGCATTTCAGGGAGGGAAAAAAAAAAAGCACAATAAAAACAATAAAATCAATAATTCCCCATGCATTTGACAAAAATGAAACAGTTTAGAAATTTATGTTCCCTGAATCTTAGTAGCTTGCACCTTTGAAGTTTTTCAGGTGGGGGCCTTTTGGTCGGGATCTGAGGGATCTTTGACTTCTGGAGAATCAATGTTCAGGGTAACTCATGAAAATGATGTCAAAATATGAAAAATCTTGTGTATATATATGTGCATTAGAATCTTCTCCTTTGAAACAAATCATTGTCCTTTTTTTGCTTTTGTATTGAAAAGTTCTTTTATAATCTGAACAAGCTGCACATTAGACTGTGATATATATTTATATAATCATATTTGTCATATTTTAAAAGGAAAACTGGATAAAAATCAAGGATTGATGGCATGATAGATAAAGGGGAGGAAAGCATCCAAGGACACTACCTTCAAACAGACATAATCAAGCATTTTAGAGGACTGTGAAGCTCCTTGTAAAGGCACTTAAATTGTGACATGTGGATATTTTCTACATCAGACAGATGTCCTTCCTACAACATTTTCATGCTAAAAGGAAGAAATTTTTTTCTGCATATCCACCTGTCTCCACTGCATTTGTTTATCTCATCAGAAGAAAAGCACTCTTTGTCTGCTATGACTTTGAATGAAAATATCTACCGTCTCTGTTGTTTTTCCTTCAGTGATATATTACATATGGTGGAGAAAGGAAGCAGAAATGCAAAAATTCCCAAGCAACAGATAGGCAGACAAAACGTTTTTAGGTAGCAGCTGTTGTTCTCCTCCTGGTGCTGACTCCTGATGTTTTAGCTTTCCCTTCTTTGGTTAAGGGTGTGTTTTACTGTTTTACTGCTAGTTTCTTCCCAGTTGTAATACATAGCTGAGGATCAGGGAAAAAAGCTGTCTCTTGCTGAACTGACCTTCCTCGTTATAAAATAGACACTTGATAACTATGGCTGTCACTTTAAATTACATTTTTTATTTTCAATTTTATTTTGGTGAGGAGCTGTCTCAGTTAACACTGACACAGATACATGTCTTACTGCAAGGCTTGAGCCCTTTTTTTTTTTTTTTTTTTTTTTTTTTGTGAAATACATGAATAAAAAGATTTTTTAAAAAATCTCAAAGCAACCAAGTATTCTACCTAGAGGTCACTTTCCATACTCCATCAGAATTTACAGCTTGTTACCTCAGCTCTGGCAGATGGCTGGTGAGAGAGAGACAGGCAACTGATGCACTCAACAATTCTATATTCTACCATTACACAATGAAGCTAGAGGGAGCATTTTTATTTTGCTTTAGTTTTGCTATTTCATACATAATCCATGCATTCTGCCTGAGTATTCCTTCAAGCAACTTGTAGAGTTTCACTGTAGTATGGTGAACTAATTGTTAAGATAAGAAAAATCTGCAGGTAGGTAAAAAATATACCAGCTCATTCTTAGAATCACAATGGTAATTAAAAAAGAGTGATGAAGCCAGAAAAATAAATGTCAGATATAATCTAATTGCCTAGGCAACATAGGATTCTGATCATGTTGTCCAATCCCTGTCTTCCTTAACATAAAGTGATACAATCATAAGAAATCTTCTTAGGAGGGTTTACAGATACATGTGGTAATTTTTTCACATGTTAAAACTCTTCTTTAGAAAAGTCTGAATGATAGCTTTAGAAACATGTAAGCAGTTGTGGAAACAAATCAAAACAGTGTAATGTTATTGTCAAAACTAATGACACAGTCACAAAATTAAGGAACTGTTTAAGGTTTACGTATTTTTATTATGCTTCATTGTGTTTCTAGCTATATCAATATGATGACAAACTGAATACAAACACAAGGTATAATAAATACTAAATAATTTGTCAGGATCTTTTATTTGAATTATTTACACTCCAACATAGAGTGCAAAAGACTATAGTCATATCCAGCATTTAAAACTTTTTCCTAAAAAATGCACATATACTAAAAACCAATGTTCCTTTTTGATCAAAATAATAAAATGACATTTGAAGTTATCAGTATTGTTTATATCATATGTTGATTTCTTAATTTACTTTTCAGTTTAATATTTTTGTGTTGCTAAGAAGAAACTGCCTTATCTCTGTGGAGTGATTTACTAATCACTTTATTCACAAATCAGAAGATGTAACAGAATCAGTGATCAGCTACCTATGGGAATATAGTCTGTGCATACTTGAGTATTTTGGCATTTTCACAAGACTGTTTATATGTGCATAAAAATAACTGAGAAAGGAGAAAAAGCCTGAAGCTTTCTCCCATGTCAAGCACAAATATGTGAGGCTGAAGCTACATTTTTCAACTTCCTTTTGGTCCTTAATTATATAAAACGATTTAGATGGTGATCGAAATCCTCCATCTCTGCCTTTCTCCATCTCGCTCCATCCTTCCGATTTTTCAACATCCTAAATGTCTGAGGTTTATTGTTTAGCTGGACTCAAACAAGAGGGCACAAGTATTTCTTAACAATAAAAGCACTTGCTGAGAAAGTGGATAACTGGCAGTGGGAACAATTCAGCTTACTTTTCTGCCCTTCCCTAACAACAATGCAAAATTTAGAGAAAAGACAGAGATCTACAGTTGGTACAGTATACAGGCACTTGCTTTATTATCTGTTTATAGACATCTTTAGATGAAGACTGCTTTGGCAGTCTTCCAAACATGCATATATAATACAGGGAACCACTTCTATTGTAAAAAAAGAAGTGTTTGCTGGCACAGATTACAGACTTAGTTGGCTATCTTTTAAATCAGCAACTAAAGCTCAGCCCCTGCCCTACCACCATGGATAAAGTGGTCTTTGTTACTTGGGCAGAGCTGAAAGGAAGAATTGAAACTTACTCTCTCCTCCCCCAGGCTTTGCTTAGATCAGAACTCCCTAATTAGACTTTTTTTTTTTTTCATTCTTGATATATTCTTTTCTGAATCATGAACACTTTTACTTAAATGATATGTTTGTCTGATTTTGTGTCTCAAAAATACCTTAAAAACATAATGTTTCACTCAGATTTGACTGGATTGATGCTGTTACATTACTTTTTTTTTTTTTTCTTTTTTTTTTTTTTTCTTTTTTTCCTAGGTAGTTTCATGAGTAGTAATCAGAAGTTATTGCTTATAAGAAAGCAATACATTCAGATTGTGAACTTCAATTATGGTCTCAGGCCCTAGGAAAAAAGTTTTCACAAATCACACACAAATCCTTTGCAAGTGGTACTTGTTAGCTTCTTTCAGCCAAGAGGCTGAATGGATATGGAAATGATCAGGCTGAAGCAACATAGACCTGTGCAGAATTCATGCATTTATAAATGTCAGACAGCTAGTGAGCCCAAAATGAGCTTCCAGCATGCCATGTAGTTTCCCTGATATCAAGCTAAACAAAATACAATGCCTGTAGAAACATGAGTCACACTGGATTATTAGTGATTTATAATCAGGTTTTCTGTTGCATTTTTGCATGAATTATTCTTAATTCTAATTACACCCTAATCTAATATAAATAACATTTATTATCCCTGGAGTCCTCCAAATGATATGATAATTGCCTCTGTCTATGAGAAAAGTACCACAGGCAAAAGTAGTTCCAGGTACCAAAGGTGACAAATGTGGAGGTCAACTGCATAAACATATGATCAGCTCTATAACTGCATATAGCTTCAATTAATACTTTCTTTTAAAGCAGAACTGGCATCAAAACTAGCTTGTACTAATCGTTTTGATTCCACTTATTATTATCTTGGCCATTGTGAATGAGGTCTATGGACACGATCCTGTTGAAAACAGTAATCTCTACCTAGACTGCAAGTCAGTCCTTCCTAGTGTTTGCTCTCCATTTTGGACTAAAATTAATACACAGTATCATACAGGGCTAACAAAGAAAAGGCACTGACTTACGTGTTACGCCATTGAAATATAATCACCCCAGATAATAAAGAAGCCTCAGCCGAGGAGAGCTGGTTTATTAGCACAGAGGTTGCCTGGTAACAGGCGTTTGGCAGGTGCCTGTTATCATTTGATGAAAGCTGATCAGGGAGTCGCACTGAAGAAGATTGGATCATTATAAAAGAACAGCAATTTGCCCTTATGGCTCAAGTTGAGGGATCTAATACAGCAAGTGTCTACTGAGATAAGAGGTAACTTTTTTTCTCACTGTAGAGTGAGAAATTTCTCTTTTTACAGCATCTTGCAGGGACATGACTGAGCTAGAGCACATTGGGGCTCTGTGCAGAGCCTCCAGAGGCTGTCCTCATGCCTCATGGGCTGATCTGGGCACTACATTGAGGCATCTTCCAGTTTTCTGCTCCTCTATGGCTGCTTTTGTTTTGTTTTGTTTTTTTCTCAAGCAAAAGCAATGCGTTTAGAAGTCCTTCACCATACATAAAATAGTCACCTTAATGACAAAACGTAACTCAAAAGGCTCTGATCTTTACTGAGACTGTAAGGGGAGAGAGTTTAAAAGTGTGGGAGGTGCTAGGCTGTGCTTTGTACACCCAAAATTTTAGGTTCCTGTACATAGAGAACTGATGAGTAGCTCAGAATAAAATGCAATCTTACTCACATAGGGAACTTCCATGTTATCAGTGACTAGATCCCCCAGCAGCTATTTAATAGGTAATGAGAGGGAGTTGCTCAGTCAGTTGCTATCACAAGGTCCCATGTTCTAGGCTAGGTGGATGCTTTCTAAATAGGGAACTTTTTTTCACCTTCCAAAGGCCTCTGCAGTATGACTTACATTCTGTGACACTACAATTCAGGAGAGTTATAAATAGAACAAAGGACAAGATCCAAATAGCGGACGCAGCTAAAGTTAAAAAAAAAAAAAAAAAAAAAAAAGGAGGGGAAAAAACCCTACCAAAACCATCTTAGGAACCTGAAATCCCTTGGTATCTGACATTGGCTGACATATTATTTTATAAGAAGTTAAAACTACACTTCTGTCTGGACGTACTGCTATCTAGAGAGTCTAGTTATTCCCCAAAACTGTTCAGGACTGCGCAAGTAGGTATTCCTGTATCTGGTGAATGAGCTGACTTGCCCAACTACATGAAGATCACATCTGCTCTATCCTCTTTCTCGGCTGTATTTCAAGAGAAAAATAAAAGTGATGTAGTAACTAAGCCCTGGACAGGTTTTGACAACAGCAAGGAGCTGTAATATTCTGAGTGTTCCAGTTAACAGGTCAGCTTCTCAAGCTGAGTTTATGCAGTTTCTACTCTAAATCCTCCCTAGTCAGTACTTTGATTTCCATTCAAAAGGCAGATGCCCAACTTCTAAGCACATCACTGCTTATTAATAAATTAGTACCAAAAAATATCCGGTAAAAATTTCTAGAGATATTCACTCAAGGAATTCAGTGTTGCTCAAATTTTGAGCAAATGAGTTTTAGTCATAGAGATGTCAAAGAAATCACATTAGACTTGGAACTTGAGTTGTTGCACTGAATGGTGATATATTTCATATGAGATAGAAAGCAACTTGATGACAGGGTTACCAAAAGCCCTTGATGCAGAGGCAATTAAATGAGACAGTCAAGGCTCTGCCAACACCCTTCGCAGTAAGAACCGCTCACCCCCACACAATACTTTGTGCGAATGTCATGACAGAAAATTAATTTCAAACTTTGTATCCAGCCAATTTTTTTTTTTTTTTTTTTTTTTTTTTCCTGAGAATGTGACTTCTACGGTAAAAAGAAAGAATTTAGTTTTTTTTTTCTGAAAGTATATTTATCCAATCTTCTGCTCCTCACAAGGATTTCAAAGACCCAGTCAGTTGTTCTACCTAATTTGAAGTCTATATATTACTTAAATTTGAGAAAAGTATTGGTTTATCTGCTTTCTGTGAGCCAAGGGAGAGATTAACTTTTATTTGGAATATTCTTCTTATATTAGTCTCTCTAAAAAATCCTTCATTTCAGTGACTGAATAAGAAGGTGTCTTGTGGGTACTTAGTGAAGTATGGAGCAGAAATCCTCCTAAATTTCTATTTTATTAACACAATAGCTTTACTTATTCTGGAATTGGCTTTCAAAGTTATTGAGGCATTTGAAAATGCAGATAGACTACAGTGGGATTGACAAATGCCCTTGAACAGTCTGAGCTACTTCCATGCTGTATCAAATATGTCTGAGAAAAGTGCTTACCTGCATCCTTAAGCATCTGACTTTCATATTTTTGTAAACTAGCCTTATGTTTTAGACTTCAAGCATATTCTAAGTGTATTTCATATCACACGTTCCTCAGGTAGCTAAGCAGTGCTATGATGGTGTACATGTCACAGTACCTTTTATGAGCCTACTTATAAATGGCACAAACAATGGAAACAAAGCAGCTCATGCTTACCACAGTTCTTCGGGGTGTGTGTGTGTGTGTGTGTTCTCTCTTTTTGCTGAGTTTCTGTACTGTTTATAGTAAAAATCTATTAAAACAATATAAGCAAATTATAGTTGTTATTTTTTACTTGGGTATTCTACAACAAAAATGGAATTTGAACAATCTGGTGAGGACATTTATGTGAATGAACCATTCCATTTAAACATTTAATTATTTATGCCCAAAGCTACAAGTTTAGGTTTGTGCATATGTATTATGTCCATATCTGTTTGTGTGAAATGCATCACTGTGTGAAACAAACTGAAAGGGCTAAAGCAATAAATAGAGAGAAGACACTACTGCATGCATAACTAGTGAGCTCCCGTCTGGTATACTGTATTGCTTCTCTGAGGTCTGATCAGTAGAATATTGAAATATTGGACAGAGTTTAGAGAAATGCCACAAGAATGACTTCAGATTAAAATGTTGAGGAACACCATCGATGGTTTGATGATGCTCTGCAGATGGATAAAGTAGTGTCCCTGTAGACAAATTTTGTCTAGAAATTAAGTGTATACCTGGAATAGAGATTGTATTTTACCACTATGTGATGAACTGGGTTCCATATCATGGGGGATTTTTAAATAAGGACGATGAGGTTTTGGGTGGTTTGCTTGCTTTTTTTTTGTTTTTTTTTTTTTTTCTCTCTAAAGCATACTCTACTTAAACAGCTAATTATTAGATTCTGTGCAGGAGCAATAGATAAATACTATTCCTTTTCATCTGCAAAAGTTACACAAAATGAACCTGTGGATCTCTTCTGGCTTCCTATTAAACACTTGGAGAAGTTCTGCTCAACATCAGACAACTAACAGGGTGTGGTGTATATATTATTAAAAAGATACATAATATTAAATGTTGTTACCTTACAATAATTAAAAGAGACAAATTCTGTAATGATTTGTCAACGTTCTTGCATCCTTTTGAAAAAGAAATCCATTTGGGCACTTCAAATTCACTGAATTAAATTTTTCCATTCAGTGGTAAAAGAAATGCTGTTTCTTTAGTATATGTAGAACCTTCAATGTTATAATGGCTATAAATATGCCAATGTTAAGTCATAATGATCAGGATTTTGCTCTCCCTACTCACAAGTCTGAAGACATCGCAATTTTCTACCTTTCACACAGCATACTGTCAATATACTAAAATATTTTACAGATAAAATTAAGCAAAGTACATAAAAAGCTAAAATGCTTCACAGTACAGAGAAAAAAATTGGAAGAGGAGAAGTCCTCTTGAGAAGTGCTTACATCTCATCTCATCTCATCTGCGTTCTATACTATCTAAAAAGTTATACAACTTTCTCAGGATCTTTAGATATACGAGAATTTTCAGGGGAGGTCAGGATTCTCTATAACCGAGGCTCTGGTCCATCCACATAACTTCAGACAATTTCACGCACGCTCTCTGGTAAAAGAGCATACCTCCACAGGCAGTTGCCACACAGGTTCTTAATGAAATATAGTTTTGAATTTTCTCTTCTAAGGCACATGCTCATCACTTGGCCCTGTCATTAAAAAAAAAAAAAAAAAAAAAAAAAGCTGCTTTGGACTTTATTGTTTAAGAGATGGCAACAAAACCAGATGTGTGAAAGATGTTCTTGTCTGAGTAGAGAGAGGAGAGCTGACATAATTCAGAGCCATTTCAGCATTCTCCTTTGCCTGTTTAGCAATACTGTATCATAAAGCTGTGCACTGTAAAGCCACTCCTGTTTTCTAGTAAGAGAGGTGGCTGCATTTCAGTGATGCATGAAGTAATTCATCTATGTAACTTATAAAGCACTTAGCATTCCTTTGGGATAAAAAGCACTTAAAAATATAAGGTATTAGTATTTCTTATGTGTTTAAATTGTCAAATCTTCTTACTTTCTTATCACTCAAATCAGCTTTAAAATTCACTTTTGCAGTGAAAGCCATAAATGCTAATTCACTTCGATTAAAAATCTATTGCCTGCACATCATTTTTAACAGAGTCAGGTGCTTGGGTAGAATACCCCCTTGAATCTTACATAGCCAATATGCTGTAGAGTGCCATTTTTCCCTGACATTTCTATCCATGTGCAGGAGCAACCAGTTCTTTTGACTGACTCACAATCTAAAAAGCCTTTTGCTGGGGTCTAAAAAACATTTGGATTTGTCTGCTTTTCTTCTTCAGGATTTGTTACCAGAATGATAATGAACATATGCAAGGGTTCATTATGCACATACTTTCTTTCCCCTGTTCCTCCTCACTCCTCCCACTCCGCAAGGTTTCACTAAGTATAGGATGCTGCAAATGCTGTTTTCTAATCCTTCACCCAAATGCCATTTCAGTAATTCTTACATTGCTGAAGAAAGCCTGTACAAGACTTTCTAGTTAAGTGCTTTAGTGTGATGGGACTGTGGCTGACATTTATGTCAGCCCCTTCTCTGATTTAAAAGGGGCAGAAGTGCTTGGCCAGGGCAGAGGGGAGGAGGGTGGCATTAGCATATGTGCCCTCACTGCAGCTGCAGGGCTGAAATTGGAATGGGGCTGGATATGAGCACAGGTTGGAGCACCACAGTGAAAATAATTTTCTACACACTATTGTATGATTTTGCAAAATATTGTTCCCTTTAAATGATTCAAAGAAGTCAGACTGAAAGAAGCCTATGATAAAACAAAATTCAAAACAAATTACAACAATTAATTCTTTAATTTAGAAATTTGTGAGGTTCAAAAGACTATGCTTCAGAAAACAAGTATTACAGCCTAATAGCTTTTTTGACTGCTAAAACTGCAAGTCACCGTGGCTTAGAAAGCAGCTGTAATAGTACGATCTGAAGATACATTTCTCAGATCTAGCCAATAATTTGCATGTTAAGTATCCTATGAACCTGAAACCATTTGGTCAATAATCCATATTCTCTAAGATTTATTTCTCTTTTAATTATTACTGAAACTTCAGTTGTAGAAAAAGAATGCCTAATGATGTACTCTGAGTCTTCTTAATGGAGGACCATCATGTGCATTACCCCAGCATAAGAAAGTGAGTTAACGACAGAGATTTAGCTTCAACTCTGAATTTCCTGGCATTTTTAGGCTCAAACAAGACCTTTAATGTTACTTTAATGTAGTTTTTGGTGGTATAATTCTTCTTAATTCTGTCCATTTCAGTCCTTTGATACTTTATGAATTACTTATCTCACATTAATAAGGCTTAACATGGAGTATTAACCTCCTATACATTCCTAATTAGTTTTTAATGAATTTTAGTTTCCTTGTTAGAAAAAGAGCTAGCTAGCTAACTACCACAAATTTAATCTCCATTACTGGAGCATAAGACAATCACCCCTGGGGATGCATGTCCTTGAGATTTTCACGTTAAACAAGCAGCTTTATAAAAGAGTCAAGGAAACTTAATACGTGTGTCTCAGCTTACTCCTCAACTTTGATAGTGTAATGAGTCCTGAACTATTTATAACTAGTGACACAAAACACTACCTAAGAGATTTCTAGAATATGTTAAGATACTGCAAAAATTTAAAAGGCCAAATTGATATCCACCTGACAGCCTGCTATACTGCAGTAGGAAGGGAAGAGAAAGTGAATTAGTGCATTTTCTAGTACATGCTTTAGTTCAACAATAGCAACAGTCTTGATATTATATGCAATGGAAAATATAAATTTTTTTTTGACCTGATAATCATACTTTTTTCCCTGAATAGTTTTGTATGTGGATGAATTTTAAGAAATGTATATATGAGCTATAATTATTTTTTTGTGCACAGTACAAACGTTGCAAGTAACTATTTTGCAAAGGAGCTACTGCAGTACAATTTTTTTCTTCTGTTTTGACAGTGCTTTAAATAAATATAAATGTGAATAAAATTTATGAACTAGTGCATTGGGATAATTAAAACAAAAAGGACAGCATCTCATTACGAACTGCAGCAGTAGCTCAGTAATGAATTTCAAAAAGGTTTTCACTGGGAGTACACAGGATGTTGCTGAAGCAGGGCTCAGTGCTGGCATCCAGTCAGAGAAGCACAAACCCCCTACGCCCTTTGGCTCTGTTGGGAGGGTGCTACAATGAGGATGTATGTCATGATGGTTCTTCAGTTTCAGATGTGATTTACTTGTTGATTCACCGAAGCCCCATAATTTTGCAACCAGCGTATACTGCAGAAGCTATTTGTCAGTCCCTTATACATCTCCTGGGGGATGGGGAAGAAGGTGTGGCTCTTCCAAGTTGTAGGAAGTCCGCTGTGTAGGGCTCAGTATCTCACACATTGCCTTCTCTGACACTGTTCTACCAACTATATGGGCATTCTTGGCATTGGATATATGATTTTTTAGAATGAGATCTGAAGAGCTATAGTTGAGTGAACATCTATGTTAAAGTGGTAGACTGCAATTGCATATGTCGGACAGTTTTCTAAGTGCAAGTAGACATTTCCTTACAATAACAAATTGTATTTGGTTCCTTTTTTTTTCTTTTTTTTTTTTTGTCAGCAAACTCGAGCAAAAAAGAAATGTTAGTGTCCCACACAGTGAAAATTTATACATGTACAAATACACATTATTAAAACATTTTAAATGCAGAAATCCAACATGAAATCCAACTCAAATTCATTTAAACAATGTTATTCTGAATCCTGAAATCCTTTCCATAGTGTTTTTCCATATTTTCAATCAGAGAAAGATTATAAATATGTAATGCTCATCATTCATGATGGGGAATAGTCACTATGCTAGGCAAAACCAGATAGATGAGTGTTTTAACAGCTGAATTTCCAGACTAAAAGCATAGATTCTTCTCTGTGGATCAAGACCAACATGGAACTGCATATGCCATGGATCTTACTGGGACAAAGGTCTGGCAAAGTAGTCTCTGCATCACCACTGAATTTCACTCATTAATCTTTTACTTACAAATAGCAGTAATAAATACAGGGTTATCATGCATTAATTACACTGCATGTTGCATGTTGAGACCTATCACTGTGTAGCAGTTGATGGGAAACAGAACAGCTGAAAATGAAAGGCTATCCAAATCCATGAAATGCTAGAGGCAGCTTAATTACTGATTAAGTCGACACACAAAGTACAGATACCATATACAGATGTGGTTTAGCTGGGTTCACAAACTTATTAATTTGATTCATCTAGGGGTTAGCAAGCTATAACTTGGATGGTGCAAATCATCAGTCCTCTCCATCAGAGGCTGTCATCAGCCCATGACCCATCCACGACTGGCCTCAGCCAGTGTGAGGCTCTTGTGCTCTCACATTGTGTGATGGCCCAGGGGAAAGGGAGTACCCTCTTCATTACACAAAAAAGAAGCAGCTGTTGGAAAGCACTCCTTTTCCCTAAATCCAACACCAGATGACCAGGGTGTAACAAGGAGGCCAGTGCACTAGAGAGCTGCTATCAGATAGAATTATCCATTCACTGGATGCCTTCATCAACCCCTCAGTTTTCCAGATAGTTAAACCAGCCATATCTATCTGCTTCCCAGTTTGAGAGAAATACCACTTTTTCCTCATACAGTTCTGAAGATTAATGTAGCACTGGGACTATCAGAGGGCTTATGTGCTCTTTCTTCTTTTATGCAGGAGGTCATTGTTCTCTCTCTCCCTCTCTCCCCCATCTCCCACCAACTGTCTCCTCTTCACTTGAAGAAACTGTTGGTGCCGTAAAAAATATTTTCACTCCAGTCATTAATACTTCTTCCTGTATTTTCTTTACTCAGTTTCCTGCCTCAGAGTACTCATGCCTTCTATTAATGAGAGAAGATGCAGATCTGCCTAGGATAAAGGTGGAAACCAGTGAACTTTTCCGAACTCTCCTTTGCTAAACCTGTTCTCTCATCTCATTTCTGTGCTGGTAGGGACAGACAATATTTCCAATCACACCAGAAATATGTGAAGGAAAATATGAACCTCTCAAAAGACCTTTTTTATTTTTGGTAATGTGAATATATAAACACCAGGACCAGCTTTAAATGTATAAAAATACAACTGACAACGTACAGATGTTTTTTGGCAGGAAGAATGCGAATTGAAAAAATTATTTTCTACAGCTATGCAAGTAGATTGCTAGCTATTCCTCATTCTTGTTGTTGAGTATGTCCAGAGAATTCCTCCTGGAACTGACTGCTAGCTTGATCAGTGGATGAACATCTTTTTGTTTCAGTCATTATACATGGTGTACATGCATACTAACACCGTGTATACACATACTAACTTGGCATCTGCAACCACATCATTCTATTGAGACAAACCAAGTTGATCCACCACTCAGTTCAATGTTATACCACTGCATTTACTCATGGCCCTTTGATGCATATGCTTTATTACATTTCAAATAAGTCTTTGAAATTTTGGCTCACTCTTAAACGTTCTATTTCTGTAAAGCACACAGAAGCTTCTACAAAACACTATGTTAACTTCCTGCAGTGATTACATTACAGTGAATTATGATACTTCTGTGGTATTTCCTTGACTATCACAGCTGAATTGGCCAAACAGACATTTTTTCAAACTATATCATATATTCATTTTAAACAACTAATCCAGCACTACAGTTAATCATGAATGTGGGTACAATAGCACCAATAAAACTGTAAAACTGAAAAATGCAATTTTTACAAAATGGTGGCAAAAGCCTCAAGTTCTCAAATTGTCATTGCAGCTTTTGGCAAATCTTTCAGCAAATATTGAACTTTTTAGATTTTACAAGCTTTCAAATATATGACAAGATCTTTAGCATTTAGACCATTCAAACTCTTCTACAGAATGCACTTATTTAGATCCTTCAAACTATCTTCTGTTGAATACATTTATCACAGAGAAACTTGAGAAAATTGTCTAAAAAATGAAGATAAGAAAAAGAAACAAAAGTAGGACATTGTCAAATGAGAATAGCTAGTTGGCAGGTGATAAGCATGTTCAAGGGGAAAGAATAAAGACAAAATAGCTTGAGGGCATCATTGATCTCCAAGGTGTATATAGCAGTTCCTTCAGTGTCTGCTTCTGTTAGTGGAGTCAGCTTCAACCTTGCTCTCCACCCTAAATTTCTTTCTCTCCTGAGTTTTCAGTGTCTTCAGGGAATTTTTCTCTCATTGAGATGATTACTGTTGTTTGCATATTCTTCTCTCAACAATTTTAGGATAACATGACCTATTTAATACCTTGGATGTTATTCAGATGAGTTCTTGACATGACACTCAAGTCCTCATGAGATTATTTAGGTTAAGGTTAGTGATTCATTGCCAAAATCAGCAACAGAGATTCTATTATAGACTGAGGTTGTGATTTTACCTTTTGACAAGTTCTGTGGGTTTTCTTTTCTCTCTAGTATCTGATACCTTGAGTTTCCCCAGTTGGTAATTTTCTCATTTTCATTCATGCAATCCTGCGCCGAGTATAGCTGCATATTTGTGATATGGCCAGACTTGCTTCCTTTGGTGCAGCTGAATTACTCAAAGGTGGCATACCCCTTTTTGCTTTGCTCTGTCACAATCAGACACGCATCATTTCTGAACCACCCATAAGAAAGATTGCTCATTTAAAGGAAAGGTCCTGGCATATCCAAGGTCCATAAACGCTGCTGTTGATCCCAGCTGAGGAACAGCTAGGTGCATCCTTCCATTCAAGCAATGATTCTTATTCTACTTCCCTGTTTGAAGCTAGTCAGTCTTCGCAGTACCATCACAACACTAATATTTAACAGATAAGAGACAGATTTCACACCGATAAATATTGCAGTGATCTGTTTCTAAAAGTGATGAATGGTATAGGATGGCTGGAAAGGCTTCTGTGCAAAATCCCACTGTGTATACTGCTCAGACTTTGGCCAGTTTTGCCAGTAGGCTCCTAAACTTACATGTCTGAAATGCTTAAGGAAGATCGCAGTTCATGTTTTTTCATGTTTCATTTTCAAACAGATTCGGATAACATGGACTGAAGTAACAGATTCAAATCAAATCTGGATGCAGAAATTTAGAACTATGAGGTGGTGTTTTCAGGGCTTTGTTTTGGTTTGGTTTATTTCAGACATATAAAAAAAATTAAAAAATACTAGAAGTGCAAAGGCAAAACATACACCTTGAACAAAATAGCTTGTATATATATTACTAAAGCTGAATAGTTCAGGGATCAAAAGCTTATAAAGAAACTTTTCTCTTGAAAATCTCCTTAAAATAAAACAGTTTCAGCTCATTTTAGAATAAAAGTGTATGCCACCAACATTATTAATAACGAGAAAGAGAGGAAGGAGGAGAGGGACTGCTATAGAAGCCATTGAAAATGAATCAGTAGAAGTGTATTTAAAAAATCAAAACAAAACAAAATCCCCAGGGGGGAAAAAAAAAAAAAAAAAAAGAAGCTTTGTCTGAAGGAATCAGAGAAAGGCCTTCCCTTCCCTTGCCTTCTTCCTATTTAGTATATCCAACTTCTTGGCAAAGATTTACTCCGAGACGAACTTTCCTATATTACTATAAAGATTTCCTAAGCAGAGAAGCAGTTTTCCTCCTCCCCACCCCCACGAAATAAACAAAGTTTAAGTAATTAGTACTCACTAATTACCCATAGAAACATCTTTATACTGGAAAATTACTACATAATGTATCATTGCTGGTGAAGCTTACAAACAGATATTTGGTTACATAGATATTTAATATTCACTTGAAATCTTGTCATCTGAGAAAAGGCTTTGACTATCTGTAGAGTGAGGTAATGACCACTGGAATAAATTGCTGGTCCCACTAATTAATGGCCACTGGAATGTGATCCATATGTAGTAAATCACAGGACAAGTCTGCATGTTGCATACAGCTTTTCTATTCTACAAACAAGAATGGAAATGAATCTGTGAAATGCAAACAGTTTTGGCTTACCCTGTAGTAATGCAGAAACATGGCACATGAAATTCACGTTCAAACCTATGAGTTGCTTTATATATATTCTAAGTAACTGTCAGATGATCTCCTGAATATGTATCTCTTGTCTTGTTTAAAGTTAATACCTGTAGTACCCTCAGAAAGACCAAGAGTCTGAGATAAAGAAAAGGCATGCTGTGTGCGATTCACTGATTTGATTCATTTTTTTTTTTTTTTAGCCAGTGGGCTTCACTTACTGAGGAACATTCATATCAGCCTAAAAAGCTTTCTTTCCTTTTTTAAAAAAAAAATGTAAAATGTATAAATTATTTATAAACTATTACTATTACACCATAACTTGTACTGTTTCCTCCTGTTCAGATGTATGAAAAAGTGTATTTTAAGAATTACAGGCAATCAAAGTGTGAGATCCAATCCATCCCCGTATTTATGGGATTTTCAGATCTTTAGTGAAAAGCTACTTCCACATCAAGTTGACCTATTGAGTCAAACTGTCAGTATGATTCTTCAAAGGAAGGAAAAATAAAGAGTAGCTCAAAGCAAGTGATTTCTATGTCATGAGCTCTCATTAACTCAGTCTCTTCTACCAAGGGTACCAGACAGTACTGTAGTGTAGACCACTGCAGCTATTAAAACTTTCCTTAATTGCTAAATTTCAGGGTAATTTAAAGGTAAAACTGGGCTGAATAGAACTGTCACCTAGGCAGTCCCTTTAAAATTATTTCTTGAACTAATGCTCAGTCAGGCAAGAACTGCTTTTCTCAGCATTTTTAATTTAGACGAAACTGAATTATTTATTACTTGTGCACCAAAGTGTATTAATTTTTTTTTTTTTAATCAAAAAATTTGCCTATTTTAGAATAGCAATGTCAATCTTATTGATCAAATCTTTCATTCTTCTTTGAAACTTTCCTGAAGAAACTAGGTGGTATCTAATTTAGCTGGAAAATTCAGCTGTATCTTAAATGATTAGGCTTTTAGTTATAAAAGGGGGTATTCTGTTTGCCTAATCCAATGGTCTAAATTTCATAGGCAGTCAGAGGAGAAGCCCAGAAAATGTAATTATGATTGCAGATTTAAGATTCAAGTACTATTGAGGTATCTCCAGAAATAAGCACAGCCCACTAAAGTGAGGGGCCAGGTTACTCAAGTGTGAGGACAGATAGTCAACAGAAACTTTTCCAGCCACTTGAAATCCAATCTGTCTGATCCTAGCCTGACCTATGCACCTAGATGCCCTCGGTCTGTCCTATAACTGTAGGTTAAACAGACATCTTCCATTTTTCTTAAGTACCTAAACTCAAGCCCATGGAGATCCTTCATTAGAGCGCTGTCTCTTCTTTCTTCTTGAAACTAAAGCAATGTGCAACCAAAAATACAAGAATCACAGATCCAGACACAGTACGCCACAAGTTGGCCTGCATCTTAATCTAGTGGTAAGAGTAATCACCAAGGGAGCACATAATGTTCAGCTCTTCTATTCTCCGAAAGGTTATACATTTCACAATATTAAATACAAAACAAAAACAGACCTGGGAGAAATGTTTTCTCAGAGTAGGGATATATCAATCAAATCTAGGTATACATGCAATTCACAGCCCTGAAAACTGGGCAGATAGGCTGATATCTTAGATTCTGAAGTTGTCAACAGTATTTAAGTAGATCACATGCCAGCTAATGTCAACATGAGCTGAAGAATGGGACTGTAATTCAAAATCATATATACATACTAATATCACAGTTGTTTTTTTTAAAAAAAAAACTACCAAAACAAATTTTCTATCTTCTGTGTTACAGGAAAAGAAATAAAGCTTACATGCTGCCCAAATGGAAACTGATGGAAGAATGAAGATAAGGATAATAGAAAGGATTAGAGAGTAATGCCATATCACTGGTTGATTAGAAAGTCAAAAGAACAGGGGAATGGGTTTAGATTTCAGGTCACAGAAAAGGAGATTTGTAAGGGGAGTAATTGTTGACCTTCATTCATAAGTAATGCCCCTTTTTTGAGGAAGAAAACTTCATACATGCATCAGTACTTGTAATCATAAAAAGGATATTAATGCTGTTATATTCTGCACTTGACGGTCAGCCTGTACCAATAAAGCCTGAAAGACTGAGTAAGACTATCTAATTTAATACCAATATGGTAGTGAATAGCTGAGTTTGTGATCAATCTCATGAGTGGGATAAAATTTAGAAAAAATATTTTGGCAAGTGTAACAGAAACAGAATTAAGCCTATCATTGCAAGAAGTCTCCATTTTCATTATGTATAATAGGGAAATTCTAAACTGTTTTTAAGATAAAAATCTAAATCTAATGATCTAAGAAAATAATAATACTAAAGGCAACTATGTAAACAAGTAATTTTTGTATTTGAACCAATTAAAAACATAATATACAGTCAACCCTCAATTAGGAATCCGTTTAATGATGCATGTTATGAGCTGGTTTCTTCCATGTGATTTAAAGGAGGAGTTTATCTAGTTGATATGATCTAGCTTATGTTGACATGAATCCATATTTATTACTTCCTTTATTCAGTCTGAGACCATGGCAACAAAAGTAAGTCTTGAGCCTGACTGTCTAATTTAGTAGGAGAAAGTAAATCTGTGCTTCGAGTGTGATACTTCTTGGGTTTAATGTTGTCAGTAGCAATGACTTCTCTTTACTTTGACTGGGAAGAGGCTAAAGAAAGGTTCCACAAGACAGCAGAGGAGTGGCCACTGTTACATAAAGCACAGAGGCTTCTTGGGACTCCTAGAAAGCATCTACAATAATTAACTAAACAGAAAGAGTACTACCTAAAAAAAAGGCACATTCCCATGATTGTCCACAGTCAGACTGACAGCACCAACCCCGGTACTGTTTTGGATCAGCAGACATTCTCACTGCACAGTGTTGATGCATCCACTGTGTTTTGCTGAGTAAGAGCTTTACCTATATGAACATGAGCAGTGCCGTGCCAGTCAGCCCTGGGGTCAAGAGAACAGCTCCTGCCCCACTTGGTGATATAGATACAGCCCTACAAAGGAACTTTCCATCACAGTTCATAAAATAAGACCTCCAACAAGTGCTACAAAGATGAACAAGTCAGAAACATGATGCATGGCTAGTATACTGTCCCCCGCATCTATTATGACCTTGGTAATAGACTTTGGTCTTGAGATAAAGAAAACTGCTAAAGCATTAGATAGTTTATCTGGACTTTTCTGTGAGTTTTACAAAGTGCTGAATTTATACATGTGTATATATATATATATATATATATATATATGCAGCATATATACATATTTTATATATATATATATATATAAAAAGAAAAGGCATCAGCCTCTACCCGTCATGCTATAAAAAAATATCAAAAGAACCTCAGATAGCCACAGAAGTCTAATGAAAAATTGTAAATCCACTAGCCTGTGTTCCAGGATAATTTACCACAACTATGACCTGTTTGGTGTCTGTGATAACATTACGGTTATGTTGAAACACACTGAGGTGTAATGGCAGCTTAATTTCTTTTACTAAACACTGAGCATCCATTTAGGTTGAAATTAGTATCAAGCAGAAATTTAAAATCAACAGGTAACATTAAAATAATAACAATAAATGACATTGTAATGAACAAATCTTAACAATCATCCTACTGTTTACATCTTTAGTTTTTTAGTTTTCTTAAAATGATATAAATTGTTCTATTTAAAATGAAAAAGGTCATGGAACACTATTTTTGAAATCATTATAGTTTAAGTACTTATTTTCTATCTTTGGCTATCAACTTCTTTTAAATTTGGAGGGGGTTTTAAAAAATACTGTTATAAAAAACCAAATATATAAAAATATTATCATTATTTATGTTGGCTTATCAGAGTATAAGTACTTTAATATAATCACACAGAAATACATATTCTTTAGTTTTGTATATTTCCAGTTAAGCTAAAAACCCAAGTAGTTATTTTTCCAAAGCTGCTTTTGTAAATCAATATTATAACTTAATTTGAGGAAAAATCCAATGAATCAATGAACATTAGAGGCTCAAATGGATTTCTTTCCCTACTGTTTAAGCATTTTCAATAGTAAACATCTGAACTTATGCTCCAGATTAATTAGGTTCTTTCATAGCATCTTGATTAGCTTTGGACTGACAGTGATTTGCAAAATTTTCCGTATTGCCTTATCTTTCATATTGGACATTCATTCTTCTATTTAATTGCTTTCACAGAAAGGTTTTTGAGATGGTTCAAATATTATTCTCAATGTCTGTAAACTTTATTTTAAGATACTTTTGTTTCCACTAAATTTGCTTTCTTCTTTCTTCTTTCCGTCCTACTGGAAAGTATTATCCGCAACACCTTCCTTTATATCTCTCTCTGTTGGGATGGGAACCATCAATAATGGAGCTGCGATACATCAAATTAAATAAGTTGCAACTGAAGAACACTGAATGAGATGGCAACCTGCATTTCTCTTATTACAACATCACTTGGCTTGTTAGCCCTGCTTTAATAGTTGTATTTCTGGATTTTTGAATGAGAAGTGTTGTGTCTTTTTTATTATCAATATATATTATCAAATACAAACAAGGTACTGTGCATTTTACAAGGCTAAAAATAAAGTTCTTCTCTCTAAATATTACATTGGGATAATTTGGCAGATCTTAGCTGAAATAAAATACAGGAGTCCAAAAGAGAGTATGTGAAAAAAGAAAAACCCTTTTCAGAAAACAGGAAAGTGAGAACATGTAGAAGTAGAAATTATTCTTTGTAGCTTTCAAAAGAACATTCAAAGAACAATGACTCCACATAGGCACTGTATAAATCTATTCCATTCACCAGCACACCACATGAGTAAGGCTCAGCTTCCCTTGTTCCTTGCCCTGTATCACTAAGGATAGGATTCATATCACCTAATTTTAAATGGCTGCACTGCAGATAGCTGCATCTCAACTTCCTGACCTTCCCAATTCCTTTACAACCAAGGGAGATAAACAGGATGTTCTAAAGTACAATTAATCTTAACTACTTTACATGCCTGTTTTGGAAGAATGGTACTTTAGAATTAAAGGTTGCAACAGATGATCTTCCCAGGTCCCTTCCAACCTGGGCTGTCCTATGGTTCTATAAATCATCTATAAATCAAGACATTGACAATAAAAGGAGTCCAGAAGATCAAGTCAGATCTTCAATTTGAAATGTTGAATCTCATTCTGCATACCTAAACACCATCTAACGGACAAATTCTTTCGCTTGCTTTCTTTTGTATGTTCCTTCCAATATTTAAAAGTAGACCCGCTACAGAAAGCCCACTTAAATATGTCCGAAACCATCCATCATAATTTTGGGAAAATTTTGAAGATAATCATTTGACATTCTCTGATGAAAATCATTTGCTATAAATCTAGACCCTTTAATTTCCAGTGTTTTCTGAGGAGGGCTGCTGCAGTTTGATGTTTCCTGTTTGCTTTTTAAAACCTTAGAAATCTATTTAATCTGTGATATATTTCTGTATTTTCTATGCTTACGTAAAGTCAAGACATAACATACAACCTAAAAGCAACCACACGGCTGCTTGTTCATTCCCCCACCCCCCACTACAGTGGGACAGGGGAAAGGAACAGGGAAAGAATCAGAAGAGCAAAACTGAGAAAACTTGTCGGTCTAGGTAGTTTAACTGATGAAGCAAAAAAGGAAGACAAACCAAAAGAAAACAAAGCAAGTGATGCAAAGGCAATCACTCACCACCTCCCACAAACAGACAGTTATTCCCAGACAGTCTCTGAGCAATGTCTACCTCCCTAAAATGCACTCCCTTCAGTTTTTATTGCTGAGTGTGAGATGGAATATCCCACTGGTCAGTTTGGGTCAGCTGTCCTGGCTGTGTGCCCTCTCGACTTCTTGTGCTCAGCAAGCCCGCTCGCTGAGGAACAGAGAGGCAAAAGAGAAAGCCTTGATGCTGTGCAAGCACTGCTCAGCAATAGCCAAAAGACTGGTATGTTACCAACACTGTTTTAGTCACAAATCCAAAGTACAGCAACAAATGGGCTGCTACGGAGAAAATTAACTCCATCCCAGCCAAAACCAGTACAATATACAGAATTATATCATTAGTAATGAGATGATTACTGATCTACCTACTCATGCTTGTAGCTTATTCACAGCAAAACCATGTATTTGCATGAAATAAAGAGTATCAGTAATTTAGAGGGGAAAAAAAAAAAAGGTTATGTTGTAATTATACCAACACCAACCATTACAAGGCAGAATAATGATTACCTTTACAGAAAACTAAACACATCAAGACACAGAAATGCATCTGAAAGATTGAAAGGGTTTTAATCCTGAGTCATAGTATTATGCAGAACTACAAGGCAATATCCGAGACAATTTCTTACTTGTATTTCAGGTTAAATTGCATGTATTCTTAAAAAAAAAAAAAATATTTGCTTTTCATAATCCTCCTTCTTATGTTATTGAAAGGGAAGGTCTTTCATTAATTTGAAAGGTACCAGGAATACTGTGGGTATTACTACCATGAATACTGACTAACACTATTATGAAAAGTTTCTCTTTGCATGTGGGGAGAAAGAAAGAAATGTTTTTATGAATGGGACAACTTAGAGACTTTACAGTTCATACCTAACTTGATCTTTGCCTGAAGTGTTATACAGAGAAAAAAACAATGATGCTATGTAAATGCTCACAGCTCTTGGTGGTCTGTTACATCCTAATGATTTTTTTTGGAAACAGTTCTAGAGCCTGCCACATGGCAAGACCATTCAAAAGAAATTGCAACAGTATGATGTAACTTCTTTGCATTAAGAGTTCTCTAAATTGTTATATTTCCACTGAACAAAAATCTTCACAACTATAACAGAATCATAGAACCATAGGTTTGAGTTGAAAGGGACCTTTCAAGGTCATCTAGTCCAAGCCCCCTGCAATGAATACGTACATCTTCAATTAGATCAGGTTGCTCAGAGCCCCGTCCAGCCTGACCTTGACTGTTTCCAGGGAACATGCTGGATTAAAATGTAAATAATGAAGATACAAATATATATAAATCAGAGTTATGTACTATATATTTGTTCTGTCATTACTGTTGTTTAATCTCACCACACAAACTTGAGAATTCAAACTGAACATCATTGCTTCTAAACACTAACAAGTTAGATATTTTTGACAGCCACAACTAGCCATATGACACTTATTTTGGAGGCACCACTGACAACTTTATTGCACCTCTTGTAATCTTCAAGCCCCATGTGCTTGTCAGAGCGGAGTGACACTCCTTTCACAACTGCTACAAAATGACACAGAAAAACTAAATCAAATAAACCTAACTCTGGCTATTCAGGTGTGCCTCTCCACCAGACAAAAGCAATCTTACCCAGTAAATAGTATTGATAAACCACAGTAAGACATTCTGGTTTTTCTTCTTGTTTCAGACGACTGTATTGACAATTACTGGCATTGCAGTGAAAGACCCAGACAGGCTTATACGTGGCCAGTAGATTCAACAACGTTTCAAAATCAGGCATGCCTTTTCTGTGCCTGCAGGTCACAAAGAGGTGGAGAGCTCATATGGCATTAACCTGGTTCTGGACCAATGTACAGACTTCGATACAGAATTCAATTTAATTTCTTTAGCCTATTCTGAGGTGACACAACAATTTTTTTCAGGCTTAAAATTTCTTCTGGCTCAAGGTTAGGGTGTTATACTTGAGTGACAATCAGGGATACCTGAATTGGTCTATCTTGAAAACACCTTAAATGATGAAGACCAGACTTTGTCATAATAAGGTGTCTTTGCTAATCTTAAAGAAAATAAAATATCAAGAACTAATTTTTATTTCCTAGCTTAATTAAGGGCTCTCATGCCTTCTTCAAAAATATTTTTATGTCCATCCATTAAATCTCTAAGAAATTAAACCCGTATGTATTGAAATGAATTCTTAGGTATTCAGAAAAACAGATTTATTATAAAGTTAGACAGATAAAGCTGTCAGCCTGGACAACACAAAGACCAAATCGGATGTGCCTCCTATCCTCCATAACAGCAGCAGCATGAAAGTAAGATGAAAGAGAAATCCTTCATGCACCATTTGTTTAACTCAGATTACTATATAAACATGAGTGAAATTAGACAATTAGTGACAGATCTTCACTGTGAGACATATGTTTTCACAGTGCATTTATACTAAAACAAACAAACAAACAGTACAGTGCAGCTGTTAATAGTAAGGCAAGAGACAAAATAGACCAGTAAAAGTAAGCCTTTATTTTCAATGCCGAAAATTTTGCTTAAAGCCAATATTTTTCTCTTTTTTAAAATGGAGACCTATGACCATTTCACTGTGCACAGCTGTACGTATAGTCTTAATTTCATTTTAGTCTTAAAAGAGATCTTCTGGTATGTCACAGAATGTGAAGACTGCCTTAATTCTTGCTATTTCCAGCTTGGCCGGAACTGTAACGGACCACGCATTTAGGAAAATACTGTTTTCATGGGTTATACTGACGCAAGCGTTAACATTTTCACTCCTGTTCCAGCAGCCATATATAAGTTAAAAGGTCTACATCAATGCAAAAATGCTCTCCAAATTTCAGGGCTTTGGCTAACAGACAACTCTGCCAGCGTACTACTGAACTCTAACCTCTGAACCCCACATTCCAAACTATGATGAACAGGTAAGAGTCCAGAACACAGTGAAGGAGAATATACCCAGTGGTAAAGTTGTAGCCATGTGGTGCTACAGGTAATCTGTTAGGTAGGGAGCCTTCAATAGTTTTATCATGTAAATTCTTCTAAATTTGCTAAAGTACTTTTATATTGCTACAGTTTTACAAGCAGCTCAGCACTAGGAGGACAAAAAAACGCATTAAGGCATCTAACTCAATCTCTCTGATTCCTGCCTTCCTGAACTGTTATTTTACAGTTTTCTAATTTTAATTAGACCTCTGTGTTTCTGAAAATTGAGCAATATTAATAATTAAATATTAGGGCAGGAAAAGCAGGGTTAATGGCATCAGACATCTATACAAAAATGGAGTATATTATCTAGGAAAATTAAGAAAGATTTTATTTATAAATTAAGATTTTAACAGGTCTAAACATATCAGTACATGTGCCACAAAAACACATTGCTACAACACTGCTTCATTATTATTAACTTCATAATCATAAGTATTTAATACAACTTTGTAATTCAAAATACCTCATGCTATTGTATGTTTGTATAAAGAGGCCACAGAATCATAAGCCAGTCAGGAAACTGGTATAATCTGATATATTAAAAATGTGCAGCAGCTATGGCTGCCAGGATTTCAGTATTTCAGTACTGTTAGGTTCCAGAACATTCTCTTCAGAGATGACAATGTCTTAGGAAAAAGCTTCAAATCACATTAATACAAACATAGCAACAATAACTAGTACTGTCACAATTTAGTAATGAATAGTGAAGTACAAATAACTGGAAATAGGATGGAGAAAGGAAAGAAATGCAGACTAATGGAAAGATGAAGATTACAAAGCACTGCAATGAATTTATTACTGACTTCAACCTCAGATTATATTATTCTGAATGTTGTTTATTATGTCTCTGTTACTAGGGAGCTTACCCAGTTTGAACTCTGACATTCTCATCTCTGAGAACCGATGGAGAATTTTTGCATTCATTAACCTTAATATGCTTTTATCAGTCTGAGAATTAAAAACAAACAAACAAAAAGGCAGCTACATCCTGAATGGTAAGAGATTCAGCTGCAAAAAACAAAGTTGCTGAAACAAGAACAAAACATGACAGTAAAAACCCATTGATAAAATAGCTAGTGAAAGCAGACTTGAGTAGAAAGAGCTGAGACTGGAATAAAATAATCAATTATCAATGGCCAAGGGGCATCTGATATGTGAAAATAAGAAGGATTTTCTTTTTTTTTTTTTTTTTTTTTCCCCACCATACATACAGAGCATGCTTTCATATCTGAACTACGGATTTCATTTTAAGGAGAAAACACACACACACACACACAAACACACACACACACAAGTTACATGAGAAAAACACTATAGAACATCTATTTTTTTCACATAAAGGGCAGCTGCTTTGTACAGGATAATCTTCAAAAGGTAAATATGCACAGCAGGAAATGCTCTGTCAAACCTATAAGCAAAAATTTGGTTATTTCTTGCTTCATGTGGTATCCTGAGACATGAAATTCTGAGTAACATTTTTGTCACATTTTTGCAGCCCTGAAGCTACAGCTGATATTTAGAGCTAAAAGTACAATTTTGTTCATTTAAAAATCACAGAAGGTAAACGATGATTATTAATTCCCAAAATCCTTCAAAATAATTAAAAATGCCACTGTGAACACACAACAGACCAATAAAACACTGAGCCTCTGTACGTCTATTAAATCACAGAATCATTCAGGTTCGAAAAGACCCTTGGGATCATCGAGTCCAACCATCAGCCCTACTCTGCAGAGTTCTCCCCTACACCATATCCCCCAACATCTCACCCAAAAGACCCTTAAACACATCCAGGGATGGTGACTCCAAATGTCTCGGTAAGTCTTCTTTAGATACCTCCATACTGGTGAAGTTAGTCTTCATACTTCTGCAGTGGGGATTAAATGCTGCTGTCACTCATACTACATGAATTGTTTGTTTGCACATTCTGACCTGGCAAAAATATTTTCTGTGGGGAAGCCTGGGTGACAACGGTTCATGCCAGAGTCCAGATCCCACATACTATACAGACACAAACTAGGATGTCTAATCCAGTCCAAGGACCCTTCCTGTCATCAATAACTAATACATTTCAGTCCTACTGTAACTAGCTTTGAAATCTCATTTTATTGTATTATCTCTCTGCCAGCTGAGTAAGATAAGGATGCCAGAATAAAGATGAGGAGGAGGAAAGTGGAACAGGAAAGGCTGGTTTACAATTAATAGGCCTGTCTTGTGGTTACTTTCTGAGGGTATCAGGCTTATCATAACAGATGTAAATCGTACTTTAAAAAGCAATAATCATTTACACTTGATTTTTCACTGAGGCAATGTTCAGAGATTCTAATTTCATGAGCTGTTTAAGACATAAATTCTAGAAACACACAGATGAGCCCACTGTGAGTTAAAGAAATAACATAGATACATGAATTATCAAAACTCTCATGATGTGTGACACATCAAAATAAATGCAAGACACCTTATTCTCATAACCATTTCTCACTAAAAGTCCAATTATCACACCCAGAATTCTTTTAAGAGCTTGGGTCTGGTTTTCATTTTCCTACTACACGCTAGACTGAAATTATGAGAAGTATACTATAAAAGCTCCATTTTGTAATCTTTGAGCTTTTAATATTTCATTATGAGTTTTGTAGTTTAAAAAAAGGTGTGCTTTCCTTCCCTTCTATGCTGTCTACCTGGCAGTGCACGTTTGGGCCAAAGTAACACCTCTAAGAAATAACCTCAGAAGAGGCAATTTTGCAAATGTTCTCTTCTAGGTACAATTGCCTTACAAAGCCTCCATTACAATTATAGCACAATTCTAACATTTACATTTCAATTTAATTTCCTATAAATGTAAATATCTTTATAGTTTTACAGTGGATTCACATTGGTTAATTTGGAGATAAAAATAATAAAAGCAACTTAAAGTTTATTTGTTCACTCCAAACACATTTACTTAGCTCTGTATAAAATTAAATTGTTTTTATTCACATTAAAAATGAAAGGTGACAGGCTTCAAATTCTGAGGTCTTGAGATTTTTAAGGTCCAAGAAGAAGCAGTTTCAAAGATATCTGAATCAAAAGACAACATGCACAGGTTTTCTACTACCCCTTTCCAATCAATGCAAGTTACTCATACACTGCAAACAAAAGAGTACAGCCTCTCCGGGAGAATCCTATAATTTTAACTGCACCCTAAAACTTGAAATTCTAATCCTCACACTATAGCACAGGAAAAAATAATGACAATTGACATCAGGAGCCCTCTCAGTCTGTTATGTATTTCATCATTAAAGACTGTCCAGCTAAGCTCTCCAATAGATGAAAGAAAGCTTTATGTTGACCCTGCCTTGAGACACACATCTAATGAAAGGTTCCCCCATGTCTGACACTGCAGAATCACTCAGACACTGAAACTGTGAAGTGGGTTTGGGCTTCCAACGCTACCTGAGGAGCATCTCTACAAGTGGTAGGGGCGACCAAACAGCTTCAGAAGAGTTCATTGAAAAACAACAGCACGCTGCAGAGAGGACTGTCCTCCATCAGCCAGTAAAAAATGCCAGCTGCAGGTGTTTCTGATCTGCTGCTTGTGCTCCTCCTCATCTGGGTGCCTGGCCCAGCACTGAGGAGAGGTGCCTTTTCCACTCAGGAGAAAATCCATTGCATTGACTTTCCACCAACTGATCCTAAGGTTTTAACAATAGGAGAGCATTCTTTTGGTGGGTTTGTTTTTTTTTTTCTGTTAAAGCTGTAGCAACATGGTGAAAGGAATATGAGATTTGTGGAAGTAAAAAGGGAGACAAGGAAAAGAAGTCTGTAGCTTTGTGCAGTGTCATGAAATCTGTCACATATGTGCCACTGGACCAAAAGAAAGCAGAGAAGACTCCATAAAATTGGTACAAAGAATAAACAAAATGACATCTAAGCACATATTCCCATGTAACTGGCACATGTCACAGCCTGCTCTTGGCTTTAATTAGAAAAATTTCAATTATCAGTGTGTAAACAGAGGAAAAAAAGTGGCATTTCCTAAATAAATATTCTTCACTCACCAAAAGCAGCAGAAGACAAAACGGACTGTGGATATTTTCAAACATGTCCTGAACCATCAGGCATGAAGTTCCATGCTTCCTCCTGTCCTCCTCCTTCCAGCAATGTTGCAGTCCCTCTGGAAATCAGGCTTGTTTCCCAGGGTGAGGGCAAACCTCCGGCATACCGAGCTCCATGCTGCCATGACCAGCTTTCCTCTGGGATATGTCTTTGCCCCCACTCAAACCTCCTGTCAGCCTTGGAGCCCTTTAATCACCGTGAATTTTATCTTTTGCTCTAGCACAGACATAGAAAATTCTCCTTTCTCTCTGAATCTACTTGCAATATGAAACTAGCTGCAAGTGAATTTTAAGAGTGGTCCAGTCCTGTTAAGAGACCAAGGAGCAACCATCTTCTGCACATCCTGTGGATGCCCAGGAAACTTGGGTGGGAGGGGAGATGAGTGTCTGGCCATGCCTGGTGACAACATTCAGCTGAGTAGCAGAACACAGCTGCAGACAGACTACTGGAGAATTTTAACACCAACCAGAAAGACTCAGTAAGTTTTAAGTACTTCCCAGGTTAGACAGCTGCTGAGCAGGGGGCATTTGGATTGCCTAGATACAGCCTTACACCTGGAGTAACTGGCTTCTAACATGGAAGATAATAGTCAGTGTGCCATTTATGCTGTGCCATGAGGGAACTCAGACATGCTGCACTTGCCTACCTGGTATGAATTCCCCTTTGATAGTTACCAGATTGCCTATTAGTTAAAGCAGTATAAATGTAGCACACATGGTTTATGTACCACCTGTATATTCACAGTTCTGCCATGAACTGGGAAATTATAAAACTTTTACAAACATTGATTTTATGGCAGACTGCCTCTGGGGAAAATCACATCTTTTGTTAAGGCAACAGTTTTCTGCCAAATGGAAATCACGTAGCTGAAAATTCCATTCTGCGTTGTCCATTTAACCTCTGCTCCTCTGCTTGTAATTTTTGTGTTGTTTTTTGTTTTGTTTTGTTTTTTACCTTCCATGCTAAACAATAATGCTCTGAGCATCAAAAGGTAATGCTGACAGACATCCAGCAATGGGGCATATGCAAAATAAGAAATATGAAACTTTTTTTTTTTTCTATATGATATGTCTGCCCTGTATGTGGTACAAGTTAAACAACCAGCCATACGCAAAAATCAGGTTATAATTATCTGTTGCAAACTACTGCAGTGTTTGGTATTATAATCTTACAGGATTTTGATTTACAAACACTGCTTCTATGAGGATACAGGTGCAATAAGATGGCAAAATTATCTGATAGTATCTTTATGCAATACTGATCAGTAGCACTAAAATTGTGATCAAAACCCAATGTATAGAATACCACTTATCTGTCTGTACCTTTTAGTATAACTGTATGCTGTATAAGAAAGGGCATAAAAAAGTTGGTTGCAGGTTTTTCTAATGATAAATTCCCTTCCCCATGTTCAATTCCAAAAACTATCTTTTGTTGATTTTATTCCTGAAGACAGAAGCCATTTACAAATAGAATACAGACAAAAGAAATTGCCAAATTTATGGTGTGTGAGATCAACTGATTGTAAAAATGTGTGGATTCCTGTTCTTCCATAGCTATGGCCCTGACTCGGAATCCCACTTTGCTACAGCTAAGAGTTTGGGAAAAACTACAGGAAAAAATGCTGCCTGCGGTAGACATGATTAGTATATTCTGTCTTAAGACAATGAGGTGGGAATAACCTATAGAAAGTGACTTTTTCCTTGACTCTTCCTACAATCTCACCCTTAACCATTCAAGGCAGAGGTGCATCACTATAGAAATGAAAGAAAGAGGATGAGCTTTTCATCATCCTGATTCTTTTCCCTCTTCTATACAGAAAGCAAGCATACAACCAAAAATCTACGTAGGAAAAAAAAAGTGATGTATTGTAAATGATTAATAAAATATCCAGAGGTCAATAAATTCTCATCCTATAGTCTCCAGGAGCAATTTTAATCTAACAAGAATTACATTGTTATTGGTATGCAATATTGTAATTCAGTGTGACCAGTGGACATGGTATTCAGTACTAAATAGCCAGGAAAGCAGCAGGTCCAAACTATCTGCATTTCATTTCAGATTTAATTATTGCAATAACATCTCATTTGCTTCAAGGTATTGTAATTATCTTCTCATTTAAATGCAGTGGTATCTTAATATGAATGCAGTTAATGAGGCAATAGGTTGAAAATGTCCATAGCGCTGGGCTTTAAAGTAGAACAAACTATTTTAAAAATTGATCATCACTGAAAGTTAAAAGCATTTTCATCCTGACAAATGCAGAATATACACTCAAGTGATTTATAATAATTTTTACAAATTGCAGTGGGTTTAAGTTAAAAATTGGTAATAAATGCAGGCATTAATTAAGAGTTCTGCTACTGCATTTGGCCATTTAGACTCTATCAGGCCATGATTTAAAATGTAAATGTTCATTTAATTTGAAGACAAAGAAAGAAGAAAAGTCCATCACAGCAAGCTTTCAGTTCCCTTGCACATTAATAAAAGTATTCTGGTCTATTTATAATTTATCTAGATGGCAAAAACCATTCCTTCAATAATGTTGTGTACAAATATTAACATTTTTTTTTCCTAATACCTACTGGATTACATACCTTCAACATATATTATTTAAAAATAATACTCTTAGAATGATTTATAATTGATTTTGAATTGTAAAGTGTTCTCTGGAAACTTTAAAATAAACAATTATTATTCTGATTTGCAATTTAAAAGTCCCCCAAAGTCCATGGAGATGTTCCTGCATAACTATTTTGTAGCCCTAAACCACTCATATCCATAACCCAGAATAAGGTGTTCCCTAAGAAAGTAAATTAATTTTTTTTTATGTCATTGACAATATTTTGTCATTATTAAGTAACCTATTATAAGCACCTCAGACTGCACTAGTTATTTCCCTGAGGATTACTTGGAGCCATTGCAACTGATTGGTACCATTTTCTAAGTCATTTCTGCTGCCTATAAAAGCCTGAAACACTTGGTATTTTTCAAGTTGACAATTTCTATTTGGTCATTAGAGACTGTCAACATTTTAAATTAAGAGTTTTCTTTTTCTTTTTTTTTTTTAAAAAAAAAGTCAGATATAACATCACATATTTGACACAAGGAATTTAAGATGATTCAGGACTACAGCAAAAGTACTTTGCTCCTTGAGCATCAGGGACAGTCACAGGCAGATGTTTTAAAGAAATTATTTTTTGCAAAATATGGTAAGGTTGCCATTAAATGATTACATTATTTTTCTCCTACATCACTTACAGTTTGACTTTTGATCTTGCTCCAAATACTTTGCTTCTGAAACTTGAGGGTTTTTTCTCTATACTCATCACTGTCATTCTTTCTCCATTTGTTATTTCCAACCCAACAAAGCGATTATAGGCCAGAGAATACTTGTCAGAATAGAGTTTTCTGTTACTTCAGTTTACTTTAAAGTTTTGGCTTCATTCTTTCTGACTGCATCGAACATCGCTATCTGGTAACATTTTATTCTCTTTCAAACTTACAGATTTTGCTTCAAACAATCTATGAGGAGAGAAGCAATATGGAGATGGACTCAGATTATTTTGTACATATCTAATATGCTGATACCACATCATATTTCTCAATTATTTTATTCAAACTTGTGTCTTTCTGTGACCCTAACCCAGCTAAATGTTAGGACTGCTTGAAATCACTTCTGTGTTTCTACTGATTATTGACTAGCTCTGGTTTGAATTTTCTAAAGCATTCAGCTATAGCAGGTCCCTTTCAAATCTTTGATATATTTTCCCTTCCCTGACTTTCCCTGCTCCAACTTGAGTACCATAAAACTTGCTTTTTTCTTTTTTTTTTTTTTTTTTTTTTTTTTTTTTTTAATAACCTATCAAAAACTGTTGCACGCACTCATACTAATCGTCTTGAATCTGTTACCAGCAACTGCAAATCCCAGTGGGACACATACGCTTTTGCAGTACCTCCTGATTAAGATGTCCCAGAGTTACAGCTCTGTGTTCAGAAAATATAATACTCTCTTTGCATGTTCTGCTCTACATGACTTATGCCTGCTGTGCTAATCAGTCATGTTGCTCAATAGCTATTTTGAGTTCTTATTGCTTAGTTTTTAAAACTGAAAAATTGATTCAATCAGGATGCTGCACGGTAACCATTTTAGCAACTTAAAACTGTCCTGAAATGTTCATGCTGTGGAGGTAAAGACACAGGGTATCATCTCATGCAAATCTCCCAGCACTGAGATACAGCAACATACCATGTCATCACTTTGGAGACCTTGCTGGCAGTTGTTATTAATGAACATTTGTAATGTGAGGGTCTGATTTTAACAGCAGGGTAACCACTGCAAAGATGGCAGTACCACTTTATCCCAAATGATTAAGCCAATAGCTCTTACTATATTTGGGTACAGCCACAGGGGCATTGAATCTCACTAAAGAGTACACTTCCATAAACATCTGGCTATTCCTTTACCTTTCCTGCCATCAGTATTACTTCTTTCCTTATCTTCACCTGTCCAGGAGTTCAGAGCAGGAATATCATGGGATCCGTTACATATTCTGCAGTTTCCAATGCTCCATGCTCTACTACTGTGATCTGTTATTCTTTATTCTTGCCCAGAAATTGGTCTGCATTCTTCTGCCCAGAAATGAGGCCAACATTTAGACAGGTGTCATAATATTGCTATACTATAGTTCTCTACTTTCACTGATGGAGCAGACATTATTTTTATCTGTCCTAACCTTCTAGAATCAGCCTTCACTTCCTTCATTTTGATAAATAGGCTACCAAATCCTAGTATCTTGGGAGGAAGGGTTCTCTGACTTTAGTTCTTCATCCATCCCTCTTTGTAAGCATTACTGTCCTTTTCTGTTTTCTGCCTCACTGTTGCAGTTTATGTCACGTGCAGGGAGGATGTTAGTTACAACGTTTTCATCCCTCTGAGCCTCTCCTGCATGGATGTGGGTACTCTCATAAACACCAGAATTTTTCTTTTCCTCTGTGCCTGCACAGAGCCATCTGTAGTGACAACATAGCATTGCAAAAGTCATCAGTGTGCTGAACGTTTCATCTAGCTCTATGTGCAAAAGCCAAATGTCAGGTGCCAGATTTATGGCTCCACAGGATATAAATATTCTCTCTCTGAAAAGGTCACATAAGATTATCATCAATATATGAAGCAGACAGTGACAACAGTGTCCATTTCAGTACCTTCAGTTGTTTGGGGATCTATAATTTGCTGTGCAGTTGTTTTACAACCACCATAATGATAAGCCAATATGCAGTAACATTATCTTCTGATTCTACAGTAATGGTCTTTCATAGATTTCAAATCACAGCTTTGCCATGAAAGAGCAATTTCCTTTGAAAATGGCTTCTTATTCCTGGTTGTATAGAGCTGATTTCTTATACTTTACATATGAAGTTCATGAGTTGTCTCCAATCCCTAGCTCACAGGACTTATTTCCCAATGGAGTTCTCTAGAATTTGTTGTTAATTAGTGCTGGGCTGTTACTCATTCTTTTTTTTTTTTTTTTTTTTTTTTTTTTATTTGATTTACAAAGAATTTTAAATAATTATATCTGGTTCTGGTTCATCCTTGAGGAGCCACACTGGACTGCCTAGTTGAAGCACAACCCAATGGTATCTTACTGCTACTGTTTCTGCTTTAATTTTGACATCTTATCCAGATATTTTTCTGTCCAGAGTGTTTAATCTTTCTGTGTTCTAGGACTGAGGCCATACTCTGATCCTTCACCCTTTCCACATAAAATTTTGGTGAAATACTTCTCTGGTTTGTCTCTATTGCATCTGAGGCTACCATAGCTCTCATTGCAGCAAGGCACTTCCACACTTCCATTGCCATGTCTCAGTAAACATAACTTTTACAAGCATGGACTCCTGGCTGTCATTTGTACATACTGGGAGGGAAGCTAACACCTGATCATTATTTACTCATCTTTCCAGGATTTTTATTATTCCCTTTCTATATATTTGCATGTTAAAACTACTTAAGTTTAGATTACTCTTTCAGACTAGATGGTCTTTTGAATGGTGTCCCCTTCACCAGTTTCATTAAAATGTCCACATTATGTGGCAAGAACTATTCACAATATACAGAAGACCTATTCCTTCATACTTGCATTGGATTATTTAAGGATCGGTACAAATACTTTAAGCTCCAATTCACAATATTGGAGCAAAGGCAAGCTTTAGTAAAACACACACTTTCCCCTTACAGTCGTCTTTTTTGCACAGTGAGATCTATGACCTCAGGCTCCTATGTCCACGGAGTCTTCGTTCTGCTTTCTCTCTCTGCTGTAAAATTCAGACACCTCAGTACTTCAGACATGCCAGTACTTCAGTGCTGCAATGAATATTGCTGCAGTAAGCAAAACTGTAAGAAACAGAGCTTTCATGTGCATACAGCATGCTCAGACTCTGCTGTTTCCAACTACATCAAAACCGACTTCAATTATGCCCTTAGTCCACACTAATATATGTCCTTCATGAAAAGCGTTCTCTTTTCAATTCTGCTGTAACCTTCATTATCTTTCCCTCAAAAAAAAAAAAAAAAAAAAAAAAAAAAGGGCCATTACAGCTAAGAGTGCATATCAGAAACATAGGATAAAACACATGATAGAAAAACTATAATTGTTTCAATATCCCCAAAAGTCAATGTGAAGGTTAAACTGAAAAGAAATTCAAGTATGTGAAACACACAGCATAATCCCCATGCAGTCTAAGTTCTTGTACTGTAGTAACACCACAAAGAAACCATTTGGTTTCTGTTAGGATTTTCAGAACTTGTGATTCCAAATCTCGTTAAACTGATTTTTTGAACATATTGTCTGCTTTTTTTTCTTGCTAGTTTCACACTAGTGAAAGATAATTCACACATTTCTTTACCTTGGCATGTCTCAGAACACAGAGCGAAGAATGCCAATGTTTTTGTGAATATACATATTTAACCCCTCCGCAACTGCTCCTCATTAGCATTTGAAAGAGTGCCTTTTAAGCAGTCAGAAATACAAGACAAAGTTTGTAGGTAGACAAGATGATGATGATGATGACAATGATGATGATGATGATGCAAACTGATGTCTGTTTTTTCCCTAACTTTAGGTTTTCAGGCATGTAAGCCTTGCCTGGAAGCGGAGGCAGTAAGCTTAAAACCAAAATATATCCTGTGAACAACTACTTAAGTGTTACATTTCTATGTGTCTTAAAAAGGAGTTTAGTAGAATCTAATCTATTGAACAAAATAATTAGTGCAACTGACTCAGGGTCCACAGTATATGCATTTTAAGGGACTACTTTTGATTAGTTTTAGTATGATCCAGAAAACTGAAGGCCCCAAGTATTAAGATGCACTCCTGAAGCTCATTTTCTGGTTTGCTTTTATTCCATAGGAATACCTGGTATCAATTCTCAGCTTGTTCTTTGCCATGAATCAAGCACAGTGAGTGGAGATGACTGGGAGATGCTATTCAAAAGTGTATCTGCACTGAAATGACCACATAAATGCATGTTAATTTCCCTCTATGATTGACCTAATTAAATTGAGTTTACAGCAACATTTCCCATCTTCACTTAGACCTGTCTGTGTGCCAAAAGCTCACCTCTATTTCCCCCACACCCCAGTCTCATCAGCTTGTACAATAAAAGACATAACCATTTCTGACAAATCTTCCCACATTTCTATCCTTAGACCCTCACAGCTCCAGCACTGCTCTTTGCTAAATGTGTGCATGCTTATTCACCATGAAACTAAGGAAGGTGGGAACTGGCTACCTACACTCACTGTCCTCTGCCTAGTTAGTTTACGGCTTCTTATAATAGAAACATGGCCAGAAATTGAAAATTTTCTTACCTGAAAGCATACGTGGAATTCTGACAATAATAAACCCACAGGATAGTAAGTGCATGGCCATTTTGTTGCAGAGACTGTTGATTGTCACTGGCTACATCAGAGTCCTTTCTTTTTTCCTAACAGCTTCAAATTAGAGGGCAGAAATGGATTACATCATTACTTCCCACATATCAAACTTCTTTTTTTCCTCCTTTTCCTTCCTGAATGGATAGAAAGATTGTATTTTGCCTTGTGGGTATGGGAAGTTTCCTCTCACAAAGGAAGCTCAATGAAACAGTGAAGAAAACTTCCGCAAGACTCACTTAGTGCCCTAGCCAACATGGAAACAGCTGAAAAGCACTACTAGATAACTCTGGCACAAGTGTACTAGTGCATGAGTAGCGTATCATCAGAACAAGAATGCATGTTTGTTTACAGACTGGGAAAAAGTTATTGTCCATTGTTTCTATATATATTATTTTATTTTGGACACTAATATATAACATAAAGCATTTTGGTTATCTTTGCTTCTTCTACGATACTGTAATAAGATACTTTTTCTTCTATAGTACCATTTCCCCTCCTGGCCATATCTGTCCCATCACTGCCTCTCCCCAGTGGGGTGAGCAGAAGGGGTGCAGCATACTGAGCGTGGGAAGCACTTATTTGCTGGAGTTCTCTTCTGGACAGCTCCAGCACTCCCCCTCACTGCACTGCTCTGGCTTTGTGGGGTTTTCTTCTGCTTTTCATGATAAGCCAAATTCTCCTTTCTGTGTAGAAAGGCTGTGGGTGTATCGTGCATGATCTGGCAGTGTAAGTGTAGAATAAAAAGATCTAAAAGGTTTTTGTACCTTAATAGGAAAGCTCCATTAAATTTTGTAAATAAAACATCACTGATGATGCAAGCACAGTCTGGGAAGACTGCTAAATAACAGGAGGTGCTGAAGTAGCAGAGAGAATGACGTATGTAAGTCTACAATGCAGGTACATCTTATCTGTTGAATACGAAAGCCTTAAATTTTAAAAGATAAAATTAATGGCCTAAATGTACAAAATTTTAATTAAAAAAAAAAAAAAGAGTGATGTTACATTTCTTTTAAATAGATTGTCTATATTAACTTGGTTTTAGAATTACATTAATGAAGCACAAATGAAGTTGGTAGACTTCGTTAGCCTAACACTTCCTATTAGGCCAGGACAACTGAGCATCTCTCAATCTTGCTCTAGTGCAATATGTAAAGACTCACTCTTCTCTAAAAACAGAAAAGCAAACAGATTAGTCTGAAGGTTGTGCACACCTTATTGCAAATGACTCTTAAGATGAACCTAAAATTTAAACAGCCAACACATTTTTTGCATATTTTCTTAAGAGAAGATGATGTCTTCCATAACACCTGTGATATTTGTACAGGCTAACAGTAATGCAGTAGAGGACCTAAAATAGCTATTCAAACTCAGTCAGTTGTATTTGTGGGACTAGGGATTTGAGTAAATACTGGCTCCACTTGGTCAACTAAAGATACTCCCCAAGAGAGGGAAATTAACACACACATAATAAACCCACAAAATTAATTTAAAACCCCATTTGATATGTGTGATTTTGTGTGTTGTTTCAATCTGCAGTAATTTTGACATCATGCAATAAAAGCAAATGTAAGATACAGGAGATTTAAGTATTTTTTGAAATAATTTCCAATGTCATGCATGATACCTTCTGAACAAAAAAGCCTACAGTAGTGCCAATAATACACTTCTTAGTAACTGACTGTTATTCCTGAGATCAGATTCCTTTACTATCAGCAACTTGAGCTGAAGTATGCCATTGGAATCTATGAGAGCTGCCATCCTGTAAGTAATCCTGGTAATTCAATATTTTGTTTAATCTAAAACCTTTTTTTGTTTGTTTTAATGACATTATGGATATAACAAAGTATCCCAGTTTGACATTTTTGAGTAAAAGGATATTTTTTACAATTTAAAATATTTCATTTCAACCTGTAAAGGCTCAGGTCAGCCCCAATTACCATGGCTCTTTATACTTTTACTCCCACCAACAGATAAAACTCTCAAACCACTTAAATCACTTTCACGCCATTAATGGTCTTCAAACTTCCTACAACAAACAGTAGCAACCAGAGAATTACTAACAATGACACAGAAGAAGTCCAAAAACCATTTATGCTACTGATCTCAGTACGTTTGAAAAACTGCAAAACTTGTGCTGTATCAGTGATGTAGCCTGACCCAAAACGCACAGAGGTGATTCAACCAGCTCAAAAACTAGAATGAATTTTGATGACTAAAGTCCAAGACACCACAGCTCTAGCTCTCTTGAAGTACTTGTTCAAGTAGAAATAAATAACTGACCAATCGATCTAAAGCAAAATATTTCAGTCAAAACACTTAAATTTTTTTTTTTTTTTTTTTTTTTTTTTTAAAGTCCCCAGGAAACTTAGTTTTGCCTAAGCTATACTTTCTGATTTTAGAAACTACATATAAAATCACCAACCAATTTAGAGATTGACATTTCTTGAGCTTGAAAAGAAAACAGGAATACATACAAGAAAGAAGGAATATTCATTCTTCCAGTATCCTTATCTAATACAGTTTGTATTACAAGCAGTCAGAAAACATGTTAATTTTTGGTAAAATCAGAGGAAAGGAGGCTACCTGGAACTTTGAGTTCCAAGAAGGGGAGCAGGCAGGGAACCAGGCACATGTTCCCAGGCTGCAGGGGCTGCTTTCTTTTCCTGGCAAAGGCAAAAGAACTTGTTTCTAAAACACTGACAAAACCCCCAAGAAGCTATACTCAGATTGTGAAGTTATGCTGGCATTTTCTTGACTATGTTTATAAGTAGTGATCACTTCACATGAAGATATGCCCAGAATCACTGGAAATTACTTGGGCAAAGTACCACAGGAACAGCTTATAATGTTTTCAGAAATGTCTTTTCATCAGTTACAAGAAGTGTGCTGCAGGAAGAGGATGCTGAAGGAAATAGGACTTCAAGTAGTGTTTTTATCACAGTCCCAAATGGAAAATAGAAAGTGACTCCATCTTATGATGCCCTGAGATACTAGGTCTAGATGGATGAGTTACAGTGGAAGCTAAAAGCAAATGTCCAGTCAGAAACAAATTAGTCCTCTCTCAAGAGAGCTAAGGTTGTCTAACTTTGACCTCTTGGTTGTCTGTTTTATTATCTGGATGTATCTGGTTTTAGCCATTCTTTGGTGTTAATTTTCTTTCATACAGTTTAGTTTCCCAGCTTTTCAAAAATGGAAAAATGAATGATGACAGGAGAGTGACTTTTGCTTTCTAAGTTTTCATAACTTAGCCAAATATTAAAGCTCATTTGCCTGTAAAAAAGCACAGAATGCCCTTAAGGTTACCATGCCCTCACTGGAAGGTAAGATTTGATTAATTCATTGACATCTAGTCACAAAAGTTTCATGAAATGGCCCAAAATGCTGAGCTTGGCTGCCTGACAGATGTGTTGTGGAACGCAGCTCTATTATGATTTCTGCTGCATATGAAGCTCTAAAGGGACATGAAATAAATACGCTTACAGATTAAAGAGTGTATATTATTAAGTCGATAGCCTCAGCATTTAGTGCTATATTGTTCTTTCTTTGTCCTCACAGTCGTTAAAGATTTTTTGCCATAACATTGAGAACATTGAGCCATCCCCTTCAAATCCATCAGCCCCCTGAAAAATCCCAAATATGTAAGCCCCTGAGCACTGCTCACCCCAAAAAGCCCCATCTGTCTTAGTCAATATGCAGCCACACATCAGCAACACCACAATTCTAACATCGCTTATACCAAGTGAAATTCAAAATGCTGCTTACTTTGCTGCTTGCAGTGATAACAAAATTATGAGGGCAACAACAAATACTGAAACTATTCAAGCAAACAAACTAGAATACACACTAGGGTTTTGTGGCAGATGCATCCTAGTGCTTTCTCTATACTTTCTTCCTCCTTTGATGTAATTTTTCCCTTTGACCACATCTCACTTGACATCAAAAAAAGTCATTTTTTCTTGTAGAATGTGCAAATTGGATGTATGGTATGAGATGAAGAAGTGTAGAGGTAACATGAATCTTAAACTGACAAATAAAAGAAGAACTGGAAAAGAAAGTTAACTCGAAAAATCTACTTGTACATATTCAGAATTCTTTGAAGAGCTATGTGCAGAGTGCAAGTTGCAGCAGGCCTGCAGGCGACTTTAATTTGCATGAATGGTTCTAGCACAGAAGCAAAGGGCTGGATGATTAGATGACCTTGGCGGCGTTCTGAGGGTCACTGAAATGCAGTTTCTTCAGTCAGGCTCAGAGGGACTCCTTTGATAAGATATATACCAGTATTTTTTTTCTTAAGATTTTTCTTTTCTTTGGCAAACATAATTCCAGGCGCAGTAAAGTTGTAGTATTATCAGGTAAAATTTGAATATTTCCCTCTCTGGTTATTATCTGTATTCTATTTACAGATGCATCTCGTGATTTTAGAAGTATTTTGGGACACTTAAGGGGCTATTACTACTCATCATGATCCTAGACAACATAAATTGTGTTTCTTACAAGATTTGGATTAATTATCATCAAATCAGCACATGGAGATCCACTGCATGCCCCTTTCCCTCCCACTTCTGAGCTACAGCAGGGGAAAATATGCAGGTAGTATGCTTCAGGCAGCAAGAGTGGCAGCATTACCAGGGTTAGATACCTATTTCCTAATTAATTCAAACAGTTTCTGCTCACTAGTCACTGATTAAGTCTGTTACATTTTGGCTCAATACCATTAAACTGAATATAGTTATCACCCATGCTGTTACTATAGGTAAACAAAAAATAAATCATTCCTACATAACAGATATTATTCTAATAAAAAATGAAAGATCTTAAAATGTTAAGTACAATGGTTGTGCCTAAAATTTAAACACAAACCCAGTAAGATTCTATGAAGCAGACATTCATTCCTATGTTAACGTTTTTTTTTTTTTTTTTTTTTTTTTTTTTTTTTTGGTGATAGTTCAAGTTTGCAATTAGATCAGCCTATTTCATGGCTAGGAAGATGGGTAGGATAAGTGCAGGAGCCAGTAAAGATGATGAGATAACACAAGCTAAAATGCCAAACATATGGAAAGCTATTCCATTGTTCCAACGCATTTCATCTTCTAAAGAACCTGGGCATACCAAAAATAAGACAACAAGATGACACGATGGAGAGAAAAAGGTACATGTTCTACAGAACTCTGCTCAGTTTTCTTGACCCAGAAATAATATCTCACAGGCTGATCCACTCATTCTTGGTTTGTAGACTTGATTACTTCACCTCATACTCAGAATTGGAGACAAGCTCCTTAAAAAGATTCCATTTAGTACAAAACATTAAGGTTTAACTGCAATCCATTTTGCTTGGCAAAACGGATTGTCACAGACATGTCACTTTTGCATTCTCTCTGTGTTAGTTCCCTCTGAATTCAGAGTCCAGTTCAAGGTCTGTGTCCTGCTATTCATAGCCCTAGGAAATAATTCTTTTGTGTAAGGGGCCATTCTGGTTGAGTAACCTTAGACAGCTGAAAACCACAAAAGCAGACTTGACAAAAAGCAACAAAACGTAACAGGAAGAGCTTGATCCATATTCATTGCTAAAATAACCCTAAAATTTCTCCTCATATACTTCAGAAGGCAATTTCTCCTTTAGAAGTGACTGCAAAATATGCATGATCTAAGCCCATCAGCAAAGGAGAACAGCAAGGTTGTGTCCCACATTTAAACAGTGAACGGTGTCACTCATGTTGCAGTTTTAAAAAAGAGAAAAAGCAGTTAGAATTTCTCAGCACCTTGTGTAGGGCTGAGCTCCAAATTAGAATATGCAAATGTGTCTACTTTTGAGTGATGTGTCTAAACTCTGATTATAGCCCTTGGGAAGCTAGTGCAGACAGTGGAGCCTGGAGAGCTAGTCCAGGCTCTACTGCTATCCTGTTGATCACAATTTTGAAAAATCCGCAACAGTAACTCTGTAATATATTCTCTTTAGCCCAGAAAATCCCCTAACAAATATAAAAGTGCTATTCATTTTGATAGATCCTCCCATCACAACTCAGAATTAGGCTTTCCATTAATCCTGCTGTTTTCCAAACTCTTGCAGTTTTACAGGGACTCTCACACAGTATTTTCTTCTTTAACACTCCAGTTTTTGTATTCTCTTAAACCTAGCAACATCTTATCACTCTCTTTGAAAAAAAAATAAATTTAGATATTGAAAACAACATGAAAATATGAACAATAAACACGGCAAAATGGAAGTGATGATAGAAGACACAGTCATTACCTAAAGACATATCATCGGCTTTGGTAAAATTTTCAAATATCAGTATATACAACTATCAGTGCTGGTCGTTCTTCATCCCACAAGCTTGGGCATAGCCATAGTCATATGGTCATGGCCATAGAACTCTCACGTATTTTCAAGGTACCTTAGTTACCTTCCAAGTCCACCTGACACAGATACCTCCTCAGCGTTGTCTGTTTTGAGAGCACAGCTGATCAGTAACATTTTTTGTAATTACACATACAAATTCTGATGACAGACCATCCCCTGGGTAATGTGGGAGAGTTCTGAACATATATATAGCTTCAGTTGCACACTGTACCTACCTCAGAGCTCATGTTTGGCAAGAGCTGGTGGCTGCTTTTCACATACACTTTTAAGACTGATGTTCTGTGTTTGAAGACGAAGCACTTCAACATACATGAGCTTCCCCATCCTTTAGAATAATTACTTCTTAAACTTTCTCTATCCATACACTCCTCTCTATATTTTGCTTTATATTAATTATATTTCCCACTGTGGGTAAATAAAGAAACTTTTTTTTTTAAACTTTTTAAAACATTTTCTTTACCTGTTCTTCTTCTTCATAAGGAAGTCAACATTGCAATTGATAATAAGCAATTATCTTCATAATAGTCTTGCTTTGCTATATCATTGCAATGTTTTTTCAGAATGGAAGAGGCAAATGAATAATTCTGAAACAATCATTTTGAATTCATTTTTAAATCAAGGTTTTAAATTTTATTTTAATTACCTTCTGCCCAGTTATTTAATCAAGTACAACTATACATTTAAAACTGTCAAAAGATTTTTTCAGTATTTTTTCTCACAGAAAATATGTTTTTTCTTCCTGATTTCAAATAAACTCTAAAGTCACAAGAAAATTCATGGAATTTAGCTTTTATTCTCCAAAAAGCTCTGCTTTGAGGCCTGTCCAAAATATCACCTGGATCATAATGTTTTGTAAGAGGATCTGTTACGGAAAAAATCTATGGGTAAGGAAAAATGTCTCTACTCTTAGATGTTACTGAAATGATCCCTTGCTAAAACTGCAAACCAAACAAAATCATTCTGACTGATATTGTATTTGCTAGCAGTTATACCGTCATGAGTGAACTGCCTAATTACATAAACAGACATGATATTTCTGGGTCAGTTGGCAATTGCATTTGGAGGCACAGGAGTCCCAAGGAATAACTGAAAGTCATAACTGGCTAAAGCTACATCTGCAGTATTTCTGTATTTAACTTAAGGGGCAATGATACAGTCACTCAACATTTGTCCACCAATCAACTAAATGCCAAGTCATTATTTTAAGCCTCTGGACTCAATATGCAGATATGATTTTGTTCCTTCACAAGCTAAGTAGCATTTTTCAGATATTAAGAATGAGACTATTCTCAGCATTTATCACACAATAGACAGGCTTTTAAGAAAAGACAAAAATCAGAGATTTCCAAACATATATAAAAAGCCCTTGTCCTCAGTAAAAGATGAGAATTTAACATATAAAAGAGAAAGCACATCCTGAGATGAGGATATGTTGAAGCTTTAAATGTATACATATTACTAAGATGAACATTTCTGCATTTCCAGTTCCTTCTTCAGAATTATTCCTCATTTACTGTTCTTTAAATGAGAAGAGAATTAGAGCTTTACTTTTTTATTTCAGCACAATGTTCTTCATTCAGAAGATCGAGTGCACCTTTTTTTTTTTTTTTTTTTCCCAGGGAGATTACTGTCCATAGGCCTACTGTATGGAGGGAGATAGCTTTCACCCCAGTATGAACAATGCAGGGTATCTGTCATCAAAAGCAGCTGAGGAGAGGCTGTGATCTGCTAAGCCTCATGCTAGCTTTTGTCTTGCTGTTCTTTCTGCAGTACTTTCTATTGCTTCAGCCTAACCCTGTCCTGGATTTCTCCCTCCCAGGTACCACTGACAGGTATTATTGCCATTGTAAGATATCAAAACCATAAGGATGGAAATTAAAATATTTTATACAGTTTTTCATTTGCAGCACTTTATTTCACTGTTATTAATAGATATTGATGGCACAAAAATGAAAAATCCATTAATTTGGATACAAATACTGCAGTCTTTGCTCATCAATCTCAGTTAAAGTTTGTTTGCATAAATACTAAATTTAGTCCTTACACTTCAAAATAAATAGACAACTCCCCCCACTTCCACCCTCCACAAAAAGCTTTTAGTTGTAGCACTTGGAGAAAAAGGCACATAAAGCCCATAAATGAGTCAGACCAAACTACCACTTTAATCAAACTTGTAGTACTTGGCTGTAAAACACTACAGAAAAAGTAAGAAAAACTGAAACACCCTTAAGGATAATTGAACAAGCCAGGACTGCAATCATACAGGGAATAAATATTGGAAAAACAATAATCTAGAAAGGCTGATGCTGAGAGAATTAAATTAAATACCATGGAAGTTAATTACTGGGAAAGTAAAAAGTGTATTGGAAGGAGCAAAAGATAGACAAATATACCTGCTACCAACTAAACTTGTTTCCAACTATTCCTTCTTCTACTCCCCGTGGTATGTAATTTACAGTGACTAATCTGACAGGAGTAGATTCACATAAGGAAAGAAGACTAAAAATTTAGCCCACAGTTTTTCTACTTTATTGAGTTTTATCTGTGTCTGATTATTGGAACTCTTGGTAACTTACCCTGGTGTTACAGATTAGAAAATGACAGAACTTTTCAAATTCCCTTTCAACACTGTTTATTCTTTGGAGAAGCCATCCAGTGTGCAACCACTCCTCTTCCATGGACAGCTGAGTGCCAAAACCATCTATGGCATTCATTTGGTGTTCATTTCCTCTCCATATGGGTGAAAAACACCCTGTTTTGGATTACAGATACCTATTTAGTGTTTCACATAAAGACGTATTTCACACAGCAAAGATGATGTGAGAACATTCTCTAAGGAGAGGGCTGAAGAGTACAAATTGCCTATATACTTCAGTTGCATTTGGTACTTCACCTGTTGGTCTTCAGTTGGAAGGACACCGGTTTCACAGCAATGACAAGAAGTAGCCCAAAGAACATGAAATGGAGCGTGGGAGGTGTAGTGACCCCAATCAGAAGACTGTTGTACGTCGAGGAGTTAGTGATCGTGCACATAACAGGCAACATGAGTAGCCACAGGCCTGCACTACACTGCATACACAGCATGGCTTTCAAGCCTGTGTTATGTTGCACTTATTTTTTGGCTCCAGGATAGGCTTAGATAGCTAATTGTCACAGAGGAGGCTACAGACAGCTCACACTCAGTATAGGTGGTTAAGCCACCCGTGTCCTTGCCTTAAAGTGAAGCAGAAAGTTATGCGAATATCCGTTTCTTTCACAGTAGAAATGATGAATAGAGTTGTTTTCCTCCAAGAAAGTACTAGAAGAATTCTAAAGAGTGCAATGCTGGTAAACCTCTCCACAGACAGGTTCTGCACCATGTGCTGTGCCCAGACTGGGAGTCCATCCGATGACACTGCACAATTTGGGATTCTCACATCTGAAGGACCATGAGATTACCTATCCTATTTTTCATTTTTCTGTAGGTTCCAATAAATGCTATTCTCAGCAACACCTTATGGAGTCTGAGTGCATTTCTTACTGTGATCATAACGAACACTGTCACTACTGGGGTCTAACACAAAAGCCATATAGACTTGGGAGCTAAATTGCCCTCAACACTGAAACTCTTGCTACAATTCTGATAATATCATAGTTCTCAGTGTGGTAGAAATATGTTTTGCTACACTTCCTTCAAAAGTTAGGCAAAAACCTGATACAAATCTCACAAATTTACAAACTTTCATTATAATTCCAATGCCCACTTGTTCTCAGAAGCAGCTTAATTAAATATCAAAAGGTTCTTCTTTTGAGGTTCCATTTTAAATGGATTGTATTAAAAAATATTTTAGACAACTGAAATGAGTTATAAAGATCTACACAGAAAAACTTTAATTGCCTTTCTCCAAACTATTTCAGTGCAGCACTATGAATTCAGAACTACTGTAAGAGATAAAATATTCTATCGCACTCTTGAACACAGACTGTATCGTGATACACTATACATGGATACGAGGAGAGTGTACGTTCCATGCCTTGATGTCAACAAGGCACACTTTGACACTGTCTCCCATAATATCCCTTTAGCCAAATAACTGAAATACTGACTGGATAAGTGGAAAAAAAAGGTGGGTAGAAAACTGTCTGGAATGTCGACCTCAGAGGATTGCAATTAGCAGCACAAAGTTCAGCTGGCAGATGGCTAACTAGAGGTGCCCCTGAGATTGACAGTAGGGCCAACAATATTTAAAGTCTTTTTTAACAAACCAAATGGTGGGTCAGAGCTCACTCCTGAAAAGTTTGCAGATGGCACCAAAGACAGAGACAGACTTAGAGCTGGACAGCGGCATGATGAGAAGCAACAGACATAGGTTGCAACACAGAATCATATAATGGTTTGGATTGCATGGGACCTTCAAAGTTCATCTAGTCCCATCTCCCTGCCATGGGCAAAACCATCTTTCATTAGATCAGATTGCTCAAAGTCCAGTCCAACCTGACCTTGAACATTTCCATGGATGGGGCATCCACATTTTCTCTGGGCAATTTCTCTGGACAACCAGAGTCTCACCACCCTCATGACCCAAAATTTCTTCCTTTTACCCAATATAAATCTACTGTCTTTCAGTTTAAAACATTGCCCCTTGCCCTGCCACTACAAGTCTTGGTAAAAAGTCTTCCTCCATCTTCCTTATAAGCTCCCTTCATGACGAATAGGCTGCTATAAGGTCTCTCCAGAGCCTTCTCTTCCCCAGGCTGAACAACCCCAACTCTCTCAGTTCTTCTTCATAGAAAACATGGGATATTCAGACTTTATGTACACACTCACCATGAGGGTAGTCAAACACTGAAACATGTTATCCAGACAGATGATGGAGATATGCCCATGGAGATATTAAAAACACATCTGTAATTGTCCCTGAGCAACTTGATCCAGTAAGTCTCCTTGGGTGAAGTGATAAATACTTAACATGTCTAAAACATGAAAATTCAACCCACTGAATACAGCTGGAAAAGGAATTCTCTTGTCATCCTATGAATGCTTCCAAAATCTCAAATATTTTTCCTGTCTTTTAACATAACGTGAAAGAGAAAACATTTAAAATTGTCACAGAGCTTTTTTTTTTTTTTTTTTTAGTTTGATCTAGGTCATTTGGTTATGACCTTTAAGACAATTGTTTCACTAGGATTAGCTTATTTCTCAAAATGTCATTTGCTGGTGAAAAAAAGTGAGGTCTTTCATTTTAAAAAGGTCAAAAAGCTTTGACCTTTTCAAAACTCTTTTGAGAAAAAAAAAAACTGTCAAAAAAGTTTGGTTTGTGAATAACTGTAGTTGTTACAACAAAACAACTCCATTGTGCAGACCACTTTGTGGTATAGCCTTCAGTAAGGACAGATTGTCTGACTTTAAAAAATGCTTACACTTTCAACTTTTTTCTGTCTGCATAAAGCAAAATTTCATTTTCTTTCATGACTAGCAGCAATCTACCAGGAGACAACGATTAAATTTCAGTTACTAACATATTTTTACTTCCAACCATAATTTGCAGTAACAACTACAAATAAAAATGCATAAAATCCTAAATATTTAAGTATTTTTGATATTGAATATTAGGTATAAAGAAAAGAAGCTAGAAATGAAAAAGTTTCTTGCTCAGTGATAGTGAGCATTCCTGTCTGTGATACAATGTTTTTCTCAGCCTGTCAGAACTGCAGCACCTCTGGGCATGACATTTCTCTTGGATGAATGTTTCCTGCACACTTTGTTAGACAGTGCACACTGATGCATTGATTCCTCAAAGGTGACATCATTACAAGAGGCGTTATCTTTTTCATGTTGTCAGAAACACTGTCCAGCTTTTTTTAAGCAATCTTCTCTTTCATTTTGTTCTTCCCCTTTCTTTCACAGAGTATTTTTTAAGAATAATACTTTGGGCAATTATTGGCACCTTCTGCTACTTGTTGAAACAAAATTCATACAGCTTCTCACTGTGAAACACCAAGAAACAAATCCTCCGCATTTCAACTAATTTTATTTTTTTTCAAGGGTATTTTGCAACACCTTTCAAAAAAAAAAAAAAAAAACCAAAAAAAAGGTACAGCAACATATTAGTTCCAGTGTCACACTAATAACTTAAATTTTGATTTTGGTAGAATCCAAAATACTGAGATATCCTAAACATCCATATTCTGTCCCAGGTTGCTAATACTGTTTCTTGATTTCCAGGTTCAAAAGCAATTAAAAATAATCAAGAATTAAGTAATTTCATTCTAGTTTTGCAACTGGATCTGTGGATGGACTTTTATTCATTTATATGCTTTCCAAATCATTCTGAAGTTGCTGAAACTATGCAAAAATGCATAGACCTATCGCACTGTTTCAGACTGCAATATCATGATTTAAAATTGTACAGGATGGTCATATTGGAATGAATTATGGAAAACTTATTTCACAAAATCGATAAGGCGTTAGCAACATTAATTCAGCAACTCCTATCAAGCTGCATGAATCACTCATAGGAGGAGAAAGAACGGGTATTCATGTAGCTCACTGCAGACTGTATTAAGAGAAATTACAAATTTAAATTCCCTGCACCCTCATACAGAAAGACAGAAGTGCCTGTAGAACAGTGACGCAGAATACCTAAACCAGACTTCTAAAAGAGCAGATGATATGAATACTTTGGATTTGCTTGACAAGCAGAAGCAATACACTTGGTCAGATATATCCATATCCACCAATTACAAGCCTAAATTGACCAGAGTAACAGGATTAGAACGGGGTAAATCTGGCAAAAATTCATGTCAAAACTGCAAAGGGATGCCATACTCATTTCTCTACTCTGCCAATAACCCATGGTTTTGATTTACAGCTATTCATCAGTAGCCTTCACTTCAGCAAAAAGCTGCCAGTTCTATCTGACTACCCAGATATAATTTTATCTTCTTTTCTGTAACAGTAGTTCCTGGAGGTCTTAAGAAGACAGTGGTATCCTCACTCCCCTGACAGTCACTGCCTGACAAACAACAGTCCTTTGTGTGAGCAGGCTGTGACAGCGAAACGTAGAAATAGCTGCAGGTGGATGCAAGGCTGAGAAGCCCCAGCATCCCCTTCCAGCAGCACTGGTGCTCCTGACCTTGGCACCCAGGGGAGACCAGCACAGCAGCATAGAAAAGGGGCAGATATTTGTAAGTCTTATTGTATAATAATAATTTTGAGAGTTTTATTCCTAATGAAGCTGTATTACATTGGACAAAAAGCACTTGCATTATTGTAGCTGGATAAAACAACCATTTGGTGCATTTCATTGTGATTGTTCAGGTTTCAGTTAAGCTAACAATAAATCCTTATCCCTACATGTATGTATTTCCTTCTGCCCAAGACAAGATTTTGAGCATAACAATAGTTAAGTATTTAGTGCAAATTTCAGTGGGGTCTTACCAAACACCAATTCTGAATGATGCATTTATGCAGGAACCAAAGAGGCAAATCACATCCCTAATGGTTTTCTGACGAAAAAAAACCTACTAGAAAACATCAATCAAAACTTTCAGATATACTGAACAGGAGCATAATTCCTGCTGAAGTATTGCTGTCTTTTTAGTCTCTCCCTTTCCATCAGATTTTTAACTGTATTAGCTGCAGTAATAACTGCTATGGAAACTGTTACTGTTGCTGCAGTGACATCAGCACTGGTCAAAATGGTGCTTCAGAAAGAGAAATGAAAACACAAACAGTATTCTGCTGCTCAGGGTTTTGTTTTGGTTTTCTTGCTCAAGCATACCATACAACTCAGAGACATTTCAGACTGTCAGAAATCAGGACATTGTAGCTGCTGGCTGTCAGGGACTTGAACCATCATAGCTGCTGCTAAAACCACTTGCAGGTCCACCACCAGTGGGGGACAGCAGTGGTGCGCACAGACCAAAGCTCAGCATGGCACTTCCATTTTTATGATGGTATCCCAGCATGTCCTCAATTTTCATTGCCCTTGCACTCAAAATTCCTTCTTCCTCCCTTTCTCCTTCCCTCCCTCCCTCTGCACATCCCAGGGAACACCCTGGAGTACTCTGCCACCCTGCTCCTGCTTATGGCATTCTCCAGGTCTGAAGAACCAGCCCTTGTTTACAACCTTGGGCTTGGGCACAGCTTGTTTACTTATTTCATCCTGCAATAAATAACAGCAGAAGGAAAAAGATAATTTTACTTCTCACTAGTTCTTCAGAGAAAATAATGATGTAAGCACTTGAACTACAGTAACAGAAAGGAGCATCAGTTATTTTACATGGACTGTGGCTCTTCTGTTCTAGGCAATTCAGCCCATCCCTAGGTCTAGAGATCTGGAAACAGAAACTGAGTTACAGGAGGATAGGAAGAATTTTTGCCATTTATTTTTTTCAGGTATCTTCTGCCATAATTTCAGTAGATAGTCAGAAGTAACTGTGTTATTTAAAAAAGAGAAATATCACAAATTTCATCCAGTTCATTGTGACTGAGACTAAGAAGAACATTTTCCATTTGCCCTCCTCTTTTTTTTAAAAGCAGGAATAACTCCAGTGCAACTTCCAGCTGGGAATTTAACGCTATGCAGGAGGCTGCCTGATTTTCAACAGCTGCTCTCTCCTCCCAGTCCTCACGGCAGGAATGGTCATTCTATAGCCAGTGAGCCATAACTCCACAAATCATGCATGAAGGTTGCTCTTGCTGTAGTGCTGGCAGGAGGCAGGACACCGCTTCAGCCCTGCTTAACATTTCTCAGAAACAGTCTTAACCTGGTGCTGGCTCAGAGTGCCTATGTGCACCAAAATAGGAAGGTAAGACACAGAGGTTTTCAAACCCTGCAAACAACTAAGCATTGAACAGAAAGCTTAGTATGAGGTCTATGATGTATTGCTGTTGAAATTTCAGTAAAGCCAGGTATAAGTAAGGATTTCATTGGAAGCTCGTGTCCTCTATCTTAGGGCCTCAACAATGCCCATAGCCAGTTACCCTGTGATTTCTGGAAGAAGTCCTAACTGAATTATCAATATTATCTCCCTCTCAAGAAAGGGCAGCCTAAAAAAAAAAAAAAAAAAAAAAAAAAAGTAACATCTGACTTTCTTTGGTAAACAGTGGGGAAACAATCCCATTTACAAATATATAGGGATAAAATTTACTTCTGAGACTAGCAAAATTAAATTGAAATACACTTTCCAAATGTTGCTGTTGTCACAAATTCCATCTGTTCTACAAGTTAAATCCTGAGCTGGGAATACCACAAAAAACAGAACAGGGTGCAAGCCATCAGAAGCTCATTAAAAGAAGCACTTACGTACATCTTTTAGAAATTATCTGTATTTATGAAGTTGCTATAAAAAAAAATAAATCAAAAAAACAAAACACAAATGTAGATGAGGCATTCATGATATAGAATCAATCCCCAGCTAGTTTATGCATCCAACACCCCCCTCCCAATTTGAATCCATATACCAAACAAATAAATATAATTTAACAATTTTTGTATTGTTCTCTTTCTGTTAATTTGGTAGAATATAATCAGTTTCCTTATTTTCACTGATTTTCCACAGTGCGTACCTACATAAGGATTTAGTAACTGGTTTAGTTTAGCTGGTTTTGAAAGCATGATATATCCTAATGACTGACAGGATGACAGAAGAGGTTTGACCTGACTACCACTTTCATAATGAAGTTTCTCTGCTCAAAGAGCAATGCAATTGAAGAGCTGTATTACTTCTTTTGAAAGGAATCTTCCATACATTGAGACAGTGATCCCAGTAGACATTTTTTTTCCCAAGACTACTCGCTAACAGGGACAAAAAAGAAAGAAGCTATTTGAAAGAAACTATTTTCATGTTATAAGATGGCATTTTTTTCAGAACACAGAACTAGGGGAACTTCATGAAGCTAAAGCAATACGATTCATTTCTCAAAGCCAAAACACTCTCTAAACTGAAGACATCAGAAAACTATTCTTACTTTGAGAGGTCTGTAAACATCATCTCATTTGCTAGCTGAATTCTAGTTGCTACTGTAATATATGTTAAACCACTTTTTATAAGTAAAGATATTTCTTTATGAGTCAAAATGTCTACTGACCTTTTGAAAATTCATTATAATTTGTAGGTGAACTCTCAGTAATAGATTTACAATTAGTTGCAGTCAGTAACTGCTTCTTAACCTGTAAAATTGATGTAAAACTGATAGCTCTCTTGCATAAATGCAACATACTAATTCTTATAATATACTAATGTATTCAAGATTAGTGCATTTTTAGTATATGTAAGAAATTAATCAACTTTGTATAATTAATAAGGATGTAAAATATTAGTAAAAGATAGTAAAAAATATTAGTAAAAATATTATCTGCTAAAATCTCTTGAACTGAATTTTATTTGGAAAATGTTCACTAAGACATCAATTGCCATATTTTTCTTCAGAATTTCTTTCATATTCTTTACCGAGATTAGGTCTACCATGCTCAAGAATCATCCTTTTAATATGCTACCATTTGATCTATTACATTGCTCAAACATCACGGTAGGAATAGGCCACACAAACAAAAAGTATGTAATTAAATTAGTGACACATTAAGCAACAGTAAGAATGTTTTGACTTAAAAAATCACACTGATGCACAGCTATAATAGATACCATGGTAAAAAAACACTGCCTTGCAATTTAACAGTATAGGTAATTGCTGAAGTTCCACTGTCCTCAAAAAACAAAAAAGTTTTTGCAAAATGGAAATTTTGAAAACCCTTGTTATAGTTTTGTTCAGTGAGTAGTGGTTTCAAGGTCCATCAAATGGTTTTCTATTTAAGTTCATATCCTAAAAAATTTGCTCACTTCTTACACAGAAAAAAATCCACTAAATTTAACGGAATTTTGCCTGGCTAAGGAGCCTAAAGATCCCTGCATTAGGGTATTATGCACCATTTGATAAGTGAGAAAGTAATGACTCAGAAAATGGTAATAATTTAGTTTGGTCTACTCCCTCCTAAATGGGGGAAAATATCTTCTCCTGTAAATTATAACTGTCACAAATCTTGTGTCTTCAAAACTACATTTTGACCAACATTAAAAAGAAAAACAAAGCGAAACAAGGTGGCAAATTCATTCTGGTTTTAGGCTTGCTTTTATGATGTCTTCTATCATAATGAGCAAATCATGGGTCCTCCAGATAAAACTGTCATAGCAAAGTATCAGCTATAATTTCTCCTTGTCTAAAGAAGCAGTAGGAAAATACCAGCCCAGCCAAAACAGAAGACATCAATGACCTTGGCACAACCATGACCACCAGCCAGGTGACAGGAAAATGCAGCACATCTCTCATGACAAAAAACTGTCATTCATTATGTAAATTGAGGCTGAACTCTTCCTGTATACTAATTTTAATAATCTTCATAACATTAATTTTCAAAACCTTTTTCTTTTCAAACTCCAGAAGAATTATACCGATAATGGAATATGTATTAGAAGGCATGTAAGAAAGAGCCTTTTGTATAATGAGATTTTTAGGGGGGGGATGCACATGACTTTCTTTACAACATCTGTTTACACAGGTTGCCCAGACATTGTGAACTCCTGAGAAGACAGCAGTTCCTTAATTGTCTAAGCATTCATTGTCATAGCTTTTCATCTAGCATCCAATTTTGCAGTCAGGATACCAAGGAAAAGAATATTTAATATGCCTTTACACAGGATTTTTGTGTCAGATCTATTAAATCTCATTCATTTGCCTTCAGCAGAAAACAGCTTTCCTGGGGTCATTTTGCAAACTTTCCATGAGTAAAACAATGCGGGGCTAAGAAGATGACTGAAAAAGTTTTAATTACCTATGGTTGCTGCACAATACATTAGAAAAGAAGTACAGAACAATCCTGCATGCTTGGGATGCAAGAGATGGAGGGGTTTTGTCCACAGTAGAAGGATTTGCATTGTACTGATTAAAAAAGAGAAAGGTGAATATAAAATGGGTTTAGAGACATTACAGGAGACTTTTCTTCTTCTCTAGTTATTATACAGATTTTATTATATAAAGACTAAAAGCAGATTGAAAAATACTGGTGTTCCCACTACTATTTATTCAATACAGTAATTTAATCACAGATATTTAAACTTAAAGTAATGAAATTCTAGTTTAGACGACTGGAAGGTCTTCTCAGATTACATGTCTTCCATAATCCTACTGATACCTCCTCCATTTTTCTCTTCACCAACAGATCCTTAATTCCTTTATCTGGAATGTAACGGCTTCATCAGGAGGGGTACTGAACACACAATTCAGTTTCATCCCAGACACATCTACTGCCTGATCATTAGGCTATTCTCCTGGAAAATGGGCACATGGGTTCGAATCCTTTTGACATCTGAACAAACTAAACATTAGTCTATTAAATAAAGATGGGACATGGCATGAGGGTGGTTCCCAGAAAGAAATTATTTAGTTCGTTCATTCATTCATTCATTCATTCATGCATTCATTCATTCATTCATGCATTCATTCATTCATTCATTTCATATATTGAAGAAACACTTGGGTCAGGAAATGACTCAGGACTGAAATGCCAAAAGAATAATAATGCTTCCCAGTAGTGCTGACTAAGGTGCGTAAATCTCCGAGACATATGTAATTTAAGATGTACTTCTGTGTTCAGCATTTCCTACTGGCTAACTCAGAGGCTCCCTGCTCAGCAAACTGCTTTTTCTAAACCCTCTTCTGAGACACCTAACTCTGATATACACTGTACTGGAAGCCTTTGTATTTTAGTATCATAGATTTAGATATCAGCAGGTTATGAGCTAGGTGCTACAGTACTATGCAGCTGTGTCTCTGTGTCTCATCCCTTTGTGGCTTCACAATCTTACAAAACAATTTAAATTCAGATTTTTCAGCTGATACAAACTTGCTCTACTACTTCAAGAACTATGCCAATTTACAGCAGTAAAAGGCTGGCCCTGGTTGTACAATTAAAGCATGAGCAACTATCAGTCATAATAAACACTCACTCACAACCCATATATGAAAGAGAAACTAAAGTGATTAATGCCTTAAAAATGACATAAGAACCTTAATTTCTGTTTAGACAACCCGAAGTAATAGGCAAAGTGAACACCAGCTTGACGGCATGTGTTTTTTTTCTAGACCTGCAATTTGTACACAGGGCATAACCAAGATCTGATGAGTGATTTGCACAGATTACCTCATAGCCCAAAGGAAAGAGGCATTCTGTGAGAATGCTCAGTCGGTAGTTGTCCTATTACAGAATGACAAGTGATTTGATTGTGATACACAATGTAAGTGCTCTGTTCTCATTAAAAATGAACATGCTGTGGGAGACTTTTACCACTTACTCTACAGGTACCCACTGTGAAAAGCTAAGGTATAATGAATATGTAATTCAGATGTCTTTTATGGAAAAATCCAATGTACCCAAAATAAAACTTGGGAAGAACCCCTAAGGTTAGATATAATTTTCCTTGCCTGTTCTAGCTATCGTTTTAAATGAGATGACTTGTCATCTCTGAGCTATAACACCCCTCCTTTCAAATATTTACTGGATTGCCATGTCAGACTGTGGTACATAATACTATAATAGAATAGAATAGACAAACTATCTGTTACATATTATAGCTGGAGTTCGATCTCTGCCACAAGAAAATTACATAGTCTATACAGACTCATATAATGCACATAGTATTTCTGTGAACATTTTTCATTCATCCTTGGCTACCTTATCTGAAGTCTGCCCACTGCTTATATGGATGGTGTCTGGTATTCTAATCATCTGCTGAGGTCCTCAAAATAAACTCTTTTAGAGAAAACAGTAGCACTGACACAGATTTTCTTCTTTTTTTCCCAGCCTGGAACTCCAACCCTCAAACATACAACCAAAATAAATTCAAAAAACACCCACCGATTCAGCTAAAAATGCAGAAAAGAACAATATTTACTGCTTATAAAATGACAGGTTTAAAAACTTGTGACCAAGCTTTCAAGGTGAAATTACTATCCTTAAGAGGAATATACCAGCCTCGGAGCAAGTTATACAATACTTACTTTTAGTATTAAAAATATTCGTAAATTCAGCCTTCAGTCTGTGAAATACAGCATTATAGACATGTTACACAACTACACAATAATATTTATGTGTTCCTCTCAGATTGTTGTATGTTTGAAAACTAAGGCATCTGAAGCATCAGAGTAATAATGGACAACAAATAAGATTTTGTGGTCTGTTGTTCTGTTTTGTTTTGGTTTTTTTTTAAACAATCCTCTTTGAGTAAGTATCATACATAGAATCATAGAATTTATAGAGTAGGAGTAGTGCCAGTGTCTGCAGAAGTCTGTCAGAGTTGCATACGGCTTCCTCAGTCATTAACTCTCTAGTCACTCCCGTTACATTATACACATCCATCAAACCTGCTTATCTGATAAAATGCACACACATATCTACGAAGTTGCATCAAATTTGAAATGCAGTAGAAAGCTTGAGTGTGTCTAAGAGCAAAAGGTAACATGCTGTAATGTTGATTTTAATTAATTCTGTTAATTTTCACTTCTCAAATGGTCAGAAAAAGAATTCCTCTTTTATTTTCAATCACTGAACAATATTTTTGGGTAGTGCTGAAATGGAACCAATTAAAATCTTTTGATACTCTCATCAGCAATTCTGCTACAGTTGAAACTAAATAATTTAAAAAGAAAGTAGAAGTTATTAAAGGAGCCAGATTGTCTCCTTCATGGAGCATAAAGCCAAAGTCAAATGCAGAGCAAATCAGAGACAGAACTAATCAGACGTGCTAAGAAACAATTAGTTTTGTTCTACTTTCAGCAGATATATCTGTATTTGGAAAGTTAAGAGACTCTGCTGTAAACACAGTTCACTGCATTTAATTGTTTTTGAACACCCCAAATGGACCTACACATAACAAGACATACACGTACTGGAAGACCCACAGATTTGGGCACAGGAGCCACTACAGAAGCTTCTTTTTGGACAAAGAAATTCTCTAATCTGTTCAGATTTATTGCATTAATATGTTCTATTTCCTTATGAACTGAAACATACAGAACCCAGTTCTAAAAACTCTGCAGCAAGTTCTAACTTGTAAAAAGGCTTATCAGTGGTGTGGTGTTGGCAGGGGCCCTACCCTGCCCATTCTCATTTGTATGGGGTAGCACTTTTTGTCCAGAATCAGGTACTACTTCATCAGACCTAACAGACCCAATTCATCTCAGCCCTGGTCTTTAATGATCACCTGGTTTAAGAAAATATTTATTCTGAATCTGAAATTACTTATAATTTTTGTTGAGTTGCAGTCAAGATGATTTCAAACATTACACCAAACCACAAATGCATATGAAGTGTTATATGGTGTCTGGTCAAACTTCGTTAGTTAAACAATAACCACTACTAATTTTGTGTATCTGGAATCCAGCCAGTCCTCAAGCAACTGGATGTGGGAAGGGAATAAGGAGTCCCCTCTTTTTCCAAGGCCTCTGCAAATGCAATGCAGAATTGCAGCAGTCTTAGCCAGCACTCAAGGGAGTATATGGATTGCTGCCAAGTTCTCTACTCAGGAGCAACATACAAACCAAGAATGATAAGAAACGTGGAACAATAGCCCTCCCCTGCCCCTGCACTGATAGCCACTGGCCTGCCGTGCTAGAGATCGCTACTACATGCCTCCCCTTTCAAGGGATGTCACACTGCTACCAGGCAAGATCTCTTCTGGTGTTGCAACAGGAGCAGCACTGTAAATTTATCTCATAATGATTTATGTGAATCCTTCCAAAAGAAAATAACAGTTCTATGCTGGGAAGAATTTTCAAAAGCTTCTAAGTGCAAACCTCAAAAGCGTATTAGTCACTGAGGTGCCTCAGTCTCACTGAAGGACATGTGGACCTAGTTAACTAGAAATGTATCTAGTACGAGTATCTTTGATCTATCTCCATCTATACACATGTTAAAGGGAACAGTACTTTTTTCCCTATAAATTAAAAATTGACATTAAGAAAGCTTTTAAAATTAGTTAAAAGTCCATCAATAACTTAAGTGCTGCTTCTAAATTACTAACTGAAAATAAACCCATGCTTTTATCCTTATCTTTATATTTGAAATACATATGCAGTACAAAAACATTCAAACATATAAACTAAAACAGAAGCATCACTAGTTTGAATAAGAATGAGGCAATGGTAAACCTGATGATAGCGTTCCTTGCACAGGACCAACAGTGTTGCTAGGCACCGCACAAGTATCAGCTCAGCCAGCTATTTAACTTTTTTTTTCTTATAATTTAACCTGTTATCAAGAGGTTAGGTCGAGTGTTCTTCATTAAGGAATCTGTTATGAATATCTTATATTTATATTAACTTCTGAAAAACTGTATTTCTTGTGTTTTATATATGTACTTAATACCCTCAGACACCAGTACTATGAACCGTATAAAAAATTCTGTTTACTGTTATAGATTTAATATGCTCAGCTACTTTACATGAGACATACAGTATTAGAATCTGGAGGTCAGAAAACATTGATTAACATGAATAATAGAAAAAGGGTTTGACAGGATATTATTTTACTTCAGTATATAATTTGCAAGTGTATAAGAACTCATCATCCATATAACTGAAGTTATTTTTAATCAGGAAGATCAAGGATTAATCTGATATTCTTTCATCACATAAGCTTTTATCGTATGTTAATAATATAACTTTTATGTAATGTTAGATGTTGCAACCCATCAAACAGTAGAAAGATTAAAGTAAGAAAAAGAAACATATGTAGGTCACACTAAAAAAAATATAGATGGAAATAATGAGAAACTAGAAAAGTAAACAGACACAAAATGCTAAGAACAAACAAATGCCATCAAAAGAAATTTAAACAGAAACATGAGAATGTGTCACACAGAAAATGAGAATACCCCTGGAGAGCACACATTCTTAATGACTGCATAACAAAATAATCATTTTAATTATTAGTTGAGGAGGTCCTCTTACATTGCTTGGCAAATGTACAAAATTACCCTTTCAAAAAAAGCCCCAACCTGTTGTAAGCAGGATCCTTTAATAAGCACAACACAACAATATGCCCCTTAGGAGAAAAGGCTTTGTAAATTCCTAAAAAAAAAAAAAAAAAAAAAAAAAGTCAGGATATAGTACAAATGTGATGCTGAAATATCAGATACGATGTGGAAACTGAAGTGTATTTGAAGTACCACTTAATCATACACTTGTCTAGAAGCTAATCAATTTTAAAAAGTATCTAATTTTATAACATTAAATAAAATCTGTTGTAACCATTTCAAATATATTTGTTATCAAAATGCTAAATACAAGGACAAAAGTACAACTAATGGGAATGCATTCTGAGTTTTAGAGTACCTCAGTGAATGCAAACTGTAAGTCTATAAAACGTTTTTCTTATTCCAGAAGGAGCAGGTCTCTTTCCCTGCCTGTCACTGAGTTGCAACTGTCAGCCAGAGAGAGCCCTTATCTTAACATTTTTCCTGAAGATGGTGATCAAAAGAGAAGATGTAACGTTCTATTTTGAATTACAAACATGCTGGCTTGTACTCCTGCAATTTCCCTTCTATCTGGAGACTATCATGGCACTACAACATCTAATGCTTGATATTCTACTTAACCTCAGCTACTTAGAGCATTTGAGAGGAACAAATACAGAAGAAGGAACAAACACTCTCTCTGTAGCCTCACACCATCACAGTCTGTCACATCAGGAGTGTGAAATCGTAGTAGGGAAAGGGTTGAGACTCTACAAAGGACCTAAAAGAGGAACATGAAGCTGTATGAGTTGAGAGCTTGCACGGATTTGGCCCATTTAGGTACTTAAAACACATCACGCTGCTCATCTCTGAAACACTGACAAACAGAGGATGATGATGGTGATGTGGCAGGTAGTATCTTTCTGCCTGCTTGCTTTTGTGAACGGAGAGTGGAATGCTCTGCCACAGTAAAACAGTTCTCAGACACCAAAGAGACTGAGGGAGAAGAAGGAAAAGCACAACTATGACTTTGAAAGTGGTGCGAGACAATCTGTCAATACGAGTCACAGCATGTCTAGCAGCTTGGTATTTCCTTGGAATAGAGTATCAGAGAGTAAGGTAAACTTTCTGGGAACCAGATAAGTATCCCTTTAGTCCAATATTCTGACTGTGTACTTCAGAATGCAAATGTCAGAAGCTCCCAGTACCCACATCTTCCTGGTCCCCTTCAGCCAGCAGTTAGCTGAAGTACTAAAGCATAAAGGCTTACATCTCTTTTTTTTTTTTTTTTTTTTTTTTTTTTTAGTTTAATGTAACTATGACATCCCCAATGTCTTACAAGCCTTACTATGAGCTATAGTTTTTTTTTGTTTGTTTTTTTTTTTTTTTTCCTATTCTGAGCAGACACAGTTCACTTAGGATGCAACAAACTGAAAGAGCATTTCAAGTTACTCCTCCGAACTTGAATTAGCAAGTGTCTATAAACAGCACCATTCACCATCAATATACTTATTCAACTAGTTTTGTTTCCCACTGAAGTTTTTCACTATTCTCTCTTCCTGACTAAGCTAAGCTATTGCATCACCTGTGACTGAAAGGCACTGCATCTCTGACATAATGACTTCATTTGAATGACTGATAAAAATGCATCATACATGTAATGCCATGATTACTAGAATTCAAGCTTCCAAGCACAACCTAAATCTTTTCACAAGTTGGTAGACAGATAATAACATTTTTCTTTATCAAATCTTATATTACATATAATATGTCTACATTTTGAACTAGAAGGCACACTCTTGAAGATTTCTTAGTAATTATTGCCTCTGCTTTACAAAGCCATTAATTCCCCTTCTTGTCCTTAGTAAATTAAAAAAAAACAAAAAACAAAAAACAAAACTATAGTACAGACTCATCATCACCCTCACATCCGCGTGATGTCTTCTCTCTCAGTGGCAATTACTCCCAAACTTTCTCACTGACCTTTTACTAAACCTTTTCATACTCCACCTCCCAGTACAGCAGTATCTTCCCCTGAGCTCTGGCAGGAGAAAGGTTCCTACACTCACAGGGTCTGTGGTTCACAATTACTTGCTGTGGCCATGTATACAGTCAAAGAAAATTTACAGCAGAGTTCCAGCAGCTCAAATATCCTAACTGGTGTCTATTTGGATAAACTGATTTTCTCGTGCCAGAAACACAGGGAGTCCTTGTCACTAAATGACAACAACTGGTATAGGTGCTCTCTCTCTCCCTCTCTCTCTCTCTCTCTCTCTCTCTCCTGCCTGGAGGGAGCACTTAATTCATCCTTCTTGTTCTGATACTGACTAGTTCCATAATAAATTAGTCTTGTCTGTATTCTTCATTCAGTGATTCAATATCTAATGAGTGGAGATTTACAAGGTAGTTTCAGAGAGGAACAAGAAAAAGTCTAATTTTTCATAATATGCCTTCAGTCTATTTTTTACATTATATTTAAGATTCCCATGCCTATTTGGGAATCCAAAGCTGACAAATACACCTGGGGAATCTCCTGGAGACAGGTGATCACACAAGGTTAGCTACAGATATGTTCATTTTCTTTTCCTGGTCTCTGATAAATAGGCCGATATCAAAGCATTATAAAGCTCACTGCTCACTTCTTCTCTACCTTCCCTTTTCCTGTTTACCTACCTTTTGATAATTTGGTCTTTGCCTCTCAATTCACCTCAGGGAAGTTGAAATCCTACAATTCTTATGTAGCACATAAAAATGAGAAAAGAAAGTTCTATATTAGTTAAAGGAGAAAATCTACTTTTTTTTTCTCTGATTTTGTTCTATAATCCAGGCAGCATAACTTGCAGTCACACTGGCACATCTAACCTCAGCAATGCCATGACAGTAATCATGTTTAAATGGACCTATTGGATACCTTAATGGAACCATCTTTCGTTTGTTCTTATAGAGACAGAAATACCTTTCCTCTCAGTTCTTCAGGAAAAGCCCTAAAACTTAATCTGTTTTAAAAGGTAATTTATGCTAAGGATAACAGGCAGTTAGGATTAGAGACTTTACCAACTATTACCAATTTCATATCAAGAACCCCTTTTTGAAAAAAAATGTCTAAATACATAAGGTATTTTAAGATTAAATTTACTGTATATCCTGATTTTCTCTAGGCACAGTAATTACCTTGTAGCTCACTCTTAACACAAATTGATTTTTCTCAGTTTTCTAAGACTATGCTCGATCTCATTCCCAAATAAAACACTGTTCCTACTCAGAAAGTGGAATTCAGAGGGAAAGCAAGTAAATGATGAATTAGCCAATACTGCAGGAGAGACAGGAGAATGTGCAACTGCGATCAAAGGTAATGGGACATTTTACTCCCCTTAGGATTTTGAGTCTTAGCCTTTTAGCTGGGATTTCTCTCAGTGAAAAGATGTAAATCTGATGTAAAGCTCAGGAGCGATGCACCCCGTCAAGGAGGAAGTCAGGTAAGGATGTCAGAAAGCCTGCATGGATGAACAACGAGCTCCTGGACAAACTCAAACGCAAGAGGGAAGCCTACAGCAGGCAGAAGGAAGGACAGATGGCCTGGGAGAAATACAGAGAAACTGCCTGATAATTCAGGGATCAGGTTAGGAAAGCCAAAGCCCTGATAGAATTAAATCTGGCCAGGGACATCAAAGGCAACAAGGAAAGTTTCTATAGGTACATCGGTGATAAATGGAAGACTAGGGACAATGTGGGACCTCTCTGGAAGGAAACAGACCTGGTTACCCAGGATATGGAGAAGGCTGAGATATTCAACATCTTTTTTTCTTCAGTCTTCACTGGAAAGTGCTTCAGCCACACTGCGCAAGTTGTAGAAGGCAAAGGCAGGGACGGGAAGAATGAAGAACCACCACCATAAGAAAGGATGAAGTGGCTAAACCACTATCCATCACACTTGAGGGGTTGTGACAGTATGGTGAAGTTCCCACTGACTGGAAAAGGGGAAAAATAACCCCCCAATTTTAGAAAGGGTAAAAAGGAAGACCCAGGGAACTACAAGCCAGTCAGTCTCACCTCTGTACCCGGCAAGATCATGGGGCAGATTCTCCTGGAAACTATGCAAGAGGGCACATGGAAAATAAGGAGGTGATGGGTGACAGCCAACATGGCTTCACTAAGGGGAAATTGGGCCTAACAAATTTGGTGGCCTTCTATAATGGGGTTACAGTGTTGGTGGATAAGGGAAGAGCAACTGATGTCATCTACCTGATCTTGTATAAAGTTTTTGACACTGTCCCTCACAACATCCTTGTCTCTAAATTGGAGAGACATGGATTTGATGGATGGAGCACTAAGTGAATAAGGAATTGGCTGGATGGCTGCACTCAAAGAGTTGTGGTTGATGGTTTGATATCTGAGTGATGAGCAGTGACAAGTGCCATTCCTCAGGGGTCGTATTGGGACCAGTGCTGTTTATCACCTTTGTTGGTGACATGGACAGTGGGATTAAGTGCACCCTCAGGAAGTTTGCTGATGACACCAAGTTGTGTGGTGGTGGTTAACACTGTGGAGGGAAAGGATGTCATACAGAGGGACCTGGACAAGCCTGAGAGGTGGGCCTGCACAAACCTCATGAAGTTCAACAAGGCCAAGTGCAAGGTCCCGCACATGGGTCAGGGCAATCCCAAGCACAAATACAGGCTGGGCAGAGTGGATTGGGAGAAGCCCTGCAGAGAAGGAAGGACTTGGGGGTACTGGTGGATGAAAAACTGAGTATGTGCCAGCAATATGCACTTGCAGCCAACTGCATCCTGGACTGCATCAAAAGAAATGTGGCCAGCAGGTCAAGGAAGGTGATTGTCCCCCTCTACTCTGCTCTCATGAGATTCCACTTGGAGTGCTCTCTCCAGCTCTGGGGCCCACAATATAAGAAGGACACGGACCTGCTCAAGTGAGTCCAGAGGAGGTCACAAAGATGATCAGGGGCTGGAGCATCTCCTTTATGAGAACAGGATGAGAGAGTTGGGGCTGTTCAGCCTAGAGAAGAAAAGGCTCCAGGGAGACCTTATCACAGTCTTTCAACACTTAAAGGGAGCTTATAAGAAAGACTGATAGAGACTTTTTTACCAGGGTCCGTAGTCATAAGACAAGGGGCAATGGTCTTAAGCTAAAAGAGGGTAGCTTTAGATTGGACATAAAGAAGAAATTTTTTATGATGAGGGTGGTGAGACACTGGAACAGGTTGCCCAGAGAAGCTGTGGCTGCCCCCTCCCTGGCAGTGTTCAAGGCCAGGTTGGACGGGGCTGTGAGCAACCTGGGCTAGTGGGAGGTGTCCCTGCCCATGGCAGGGGGTTGGAACTACATGAACTTTAAGGTTGCTTCCAACCCAAACCATTCTACAATTCTATGCTTCTATAATTATAAACAGTGTCTCTTATAGAGAAATGGTAACCTCAGTTAAGGGAGACAGTGTCAGTAAGCTCATGGTGCTTAGTTACCGCTTCAGTTTTGGTTTTTTTATCATCTCGTGCTCTTCCTGACTATTTACTTCCTTGATAGAAGCTTCTGTTTTGTGATAAAATCTAGAAGTATATAAATTACCTAACTATGGCCTATTCCTGTTTTCTTTTTCAAAGCTAGCAGCCAAGCACTAGGACAAATAGCCAGCAATATCACAAAAGCCACTCGATCTCTGGCATGAGTTTACGTCTTTTTCATACATCCACTTGCACTTCTACAAAAATTCAGAAAATTCTACAATTCGGCAGCTACCTTTACAGAAATACTAATATTAAAATACTGCCTTCTGCTACTCTGTCACTGCTGTTAATAGGGATAAAACATCCCCCAATTAAACACAGCTTTCTAATTAAGGCCACGGTATTATTAACTGCAGCATTGCTCTTCCACAAGAGAAACATAGAGGATTAAAAATTATCCGGGAATAGCCTACGGGTAGTCTAAAGCTGATAAAAAGAAGAAAACAACAGTAAAGAAAAAGGTTAAAATCTTTTACGTAACTCATTCCGTAAAGAGGCTACTATTAAAAACTCAGTGTCTACCAACCATTAACTTAGCCCAGCATCTGATATATTATTTTTTTTTTTTTTTTTTTTTTTACTAAAAAAGTGCCTAATTTCTAGAGAAGCTAAAGAATCATGCTTAGTTTTAAGCTTAGTCTATGTGTGACTGGCCTGTTTCCTTCGATGAATGGAAATTACTGACACCACCTCCGTTAATCTTAGAACAGACTGAATAGTCAAAACAATGCATTTCATTATTGAACATTTTCTTTGTATGATTGTACCTCACCAAATTAGGTCACATAACTAACATTTTTACCCCTCCCCAAATCTTCCATTAGTTTTGCTTATTTTCGCTACAATCCTTTTATCTCCTGAAAGGATTTTCAGGCAAAATTTATTGACAGTGCAATTCTGCTATTGACTCTTGTGCTTTTAGAGAAAATTAAAGTGCACTGAGCCTCCCTACTGCAGAAGTTTTATTCTGAGGATCTTGCAATTTATAAAAATTATTAGGTATAACAGATAAAATAGTTCACAGTACTCTAAAATCTTCATATATTTTGTTACTTTTTCATAATGTATAGATTTATCAATGAGGTTTCTAAATGCACATTAAAGTCTTACATTAGTTTAATTTCTGATTTCCATTTTGGGTTAGATAAAAGATTCTTAAGAGGTAAAATGGCTCCTATTAAAATCACCCCTTTTGTCTCTATTTTGTTTGTATTGCTCCAAAGAACAAGCAAGGTAGAAAAACCTATTTATCCTCAAAAACATCTTTCTCCAGTCTAGAATTTATTTTTTTTTTCTTTGATGGCCAGGACTGAGGACTGAGTGACAACTAGGGACAGCTTAACTTGCAGTGACTGGTGAGGTTTCAGCCTGCGTTTTCTTGGGGTCTCTGAGCTGTTCAGCAGTCACATCCTGAACCCCAGTGGTTACAGCAGTGGTTCAGCATAAAATACCATGATGGAAGCTGTGACAGTTCATCAGCTTACTGACAGGCAGTCCAGTATCTGTGCAGTGCAGGTGGTGAAAAGAGTTGGAAGCACTAACGTCAACATCCATTAAACTGTTCCCAGTTGTCATTCAGATCCTTAAGCAACCACTCAGCTGTCTGGATCATCCTGCATGATACAGTCAGCATATACCTGCCAATTTTAATATTTATCTCAGGAAAAAATAAAAGAGCTTATAAGCAGCCCCTCTAAAGTGCTACTAGGTTCCCAGAACTTATATTCAGGAGTAGGGAGCAGGGATAATCTGCTGCAGAATCACGGGGCCAGGACGGTGACAGAAGTGAGAGTGACAGAAGGTCAAAGCTCCACTAAGACACAGCTCTACTCTCCAAGCTATTGAAGAGTAACTCCAATGCATACATTAAGAGGCTTCACTCGTACATGCACATCTGAGTGTATTTCATGATAGGGCATTTTTTCAGTAATATGGAGAATTGACTGAAATTCTCTTTTTTATACATAAACAAGGGAAGGAATGTGGATTTAGGTATTTGGAAGAGGTATAGGTTGATTATTAATCAGTACACAGATAAAGACAAACAAAAAATGTTGCAGTGAGAAAAAAAATTGAGTCATCTCCCTTCTACTATTTTGCTGTTCAGGTTCAAAAAGGTGGCAGTTCTTAATATGTTAACACACTTTCCCTAGCTGTTGAACAGATATTCACATAAAATGGTAATTTATGGTTTCAATGGGTTCTTTTAAACTTGTTATTGTAAAGCAGTGACACTCAACTTCAACAGCATTTTACCAATCAGTTGGGCATCTTGTCCCATGACCTTGTCCCGGCTCAGTTCTGCCATGGATAGTTTTGGTGAGCTGTTGACATGCTGGTGAACATATCTCAGGAAGAGACAGACTCCCCCTGGATAGAGCATAAACCACCAAAACTGGTTTTGACCTTCTCTACTCATTTTGTCTTTTTTGTCTTTTTCATCACTTTTTCTGAGTATGAGTTCTTGGAAGATTGAAGGGGGGTTTTTGGTGGTGTGGGTTTTTTGTTTCTTTGGGTTTTTGTTTTTTGTTTTTTGGTTTTTTTTTTTAATTAACATAGAAAAGTCAATCAAATTCATGAAACTGAAAATCTGAAGGTTTCCTTATTTTTAATAAATTGATAATTCATTTGCCATAAAACCTTCAACATCCTTTAATCACTACTAAATAATAACAATTGAACTATAGTGCTATTTTCATTAAGCGGGTTGAAAAGATTTCAGATACTGAAAGAAGGATGTTTTCACTCCTCATTTTTTTAGAAATTCAATGCAATGGTCCAGGAACATCTCTATTAATGCTGCAAAAAATGAATTTGTTATAATGAGGCCTTCATGAAGATAAGATCAGCAACTTTAAGAACTGGTTATGTTATCTAAAAATCACAAAAGAGTCTTAGAAAAAAGTATTTGTTCCCTCATTTATACATGGCAGCAAATGAAAACCATTATATTCTTCAGAGCTTTTTTTCCCTGAGATGTGTAACAATCCCTGTTTGGATTGGCTTGGTCAGACATCTTTAATCATGTGCAAAGGAAGTGGCAAGCAGGATACATGCAGCTTAAAAGTATAAAGTAATTATTTATTTCATAACAGACACAAAAGATATCTTAGATTTAATAAACTATCAAGCTAAACATTAATATGCTCAACACATTCAATAAAATACCTTGAGTCTTTGCCGGCATGGCAGGCATCAGTTGGAGGGAAAAAGGCTGGTCTCTGCTGATCTGAGAGACAAATCCTCAGTACTGGTACACTGCATCATCCACCCCATCCAGACCATACCAATGACACTGACCGGTGATCAGACTGACCACGCAATTGCCTCTTTTTTTTCACTATTGCTGACACAAAGGCCCGTGACACCTTTGAATTATACGTCTACTAATCAGGACATAATTAATATTCTCTTGCCTTGGTTCTGAATATGATTATACTAATATAGTGCAGCTGTTAGTGGTATGTAGGTATTTGTGATGGCGTAGCCAGACAGTATGTGAGCAGTGTGATCACTGGAAATGAAAACAAGGATTGCTGAAGCTGCAGGTAGAAGCCATCCAAGTAACAAATGTTGACAGAGAGGACAAAATAAGCACAAGGGACAGTGCTTACATACAAGAAGGATGACTGGCAAGACAAAAAGGAACCTCAAGATAAACAGTATGAGGAGCAGAGGAGACCGCTCCTTTGGGAGGAGTGCAATCGCATAAAAATATCAGGCTTAAGCACTGAAAATCAGAGAATGAAGACAAGCTCACTTCAATTGTGACTCTTCTTGTCAATGAGCTCTCAAGACTGACCTCCTGAGCCTCTACGACTAGCAACAACTAAAGACTGTAGAGATCAACTCTAATTAAACAGCTTCAGCTCCATGGTATTGTATGTTCACAGATAAATTATTATTCAAGTGTAAAAGTCTAACAGTTTGGTATATGCAGTGATAATTCATTATGATGTAAGAACTGACCATTAGCAAGAAGTGTGTTGCTAATTAATGAATTTAGTAAAAATCCAGTTTTACAGCTGAAAGCTGTTCTGATTTGCTGGTCTTCTGAATGCTCCCATCGCAGAGATCTCTAATATATATGTATACATATACTCGGTTGTAACATCATATTGGTATTTTCATTCATGAGCCCTTGAACTTCTAAGAACCCCCATCAAAAAAATCCTGCTTCCAACTGTAATTTTACATTACCTTCCTACAGGCTCTCTCAGACCTCTCTCTCACCCCTTGACAATTTCCCCAAACAGTCTGAGCCAAACTTATGGAGTGGGGCCATATCAGTGCTGGCCCTTGGATCCAAGCAACATGGGGAGTTAAACCCCTGCGAGCAGGGAGATAACATTAGATTACAAAAGAGACAAGGTTACAGGGCTCAAGCTTCTATAATATGGAAACTATTGGAAGTTGTAGTGCCATAATCTTCCCTTCCTGACAAAGTTTTTATGATTAATGTTATTTAGTACAAATGTAGGGTTGTGTTTGTTGCTGTACGCCAGTCCAATACTGATTTTGGGGTTTGTTTCTAAACTGTATTCACTCTTCATAAACCTGTGATATATTGGATAGATACATGCTGGTAAGAAACCAGAATCGCCCTGCAATAGTTTCCTCCTGCCCCAACCCCATCAAAGTATTCATTTAAATAGCAGAAAGGAAAGGCTTCGTATCTTCTGGATCTACCCAAAGCTGTTGCAGAGGTTACTTCTGTCTTTTTGTCACTGTCGGCTAGCAGAACAGTACCATCTTGACATCTTAACTAGCAAAAAAACCCCATGAGACTGATCACTCATTCCATTTTTCTGTAGAGGTGGTAACCTCGAGCTAGCCAATGGTAATAGGCAACCAGTGGGCAATTATGTATTAAACAACTCCCATCAGTTGTAAAGTGAATAGCACTAAGCCCTGAGATTTTAAATGCTGTGGCTGCAAAGCAATCATGAAGAAATCATATCAAACATAACAAATATAGCATGTCTAACTGGGTCTCCAGACAATCTAGGCGATAAGGGGGAAGCAAATCCAAAAGTACCTTCAAATTACTTCACATATTTCTGTAAATTGCTAATTCTGAAACTCGATTTAGATATTTCAATTGACAGCATTGCTAACTATTCCTACTAAAAAGAGGTAGAGTGGTGATCAAGACTATAGGTTAGAGAAATTGCTTTGTATTTGGTATCACAAGAGGGAGCACTTAAAAATACCAATATTTTCCCCTTCTTCCACTCCTCTAGCTCAGATCTTCCTATGTATAAAGAAATCAAAACCAAACAGCTCACTTGAATAAACAAGCACAGTCAAAGCCTTATCATAACCATGCCCAGGGATATCAATGAAACAAAATATCATGTTTGATTATATTCTGAATACCTATGCAACTTGCTAAAAGAAGCTTTTGTGACAAACATAAGAAAAAAGTTATTTTGTGAGTAGGGATGAAAAATCATCAAACTTTGTTTTCAAGTTTCACTTTTGATCATAGGAATAAATTAACTTTTTATGCCCATTACATTCAGACTAACTGGTTCTGGAAATGATTTGCACTCTTCCCAATTTGCTACTTGATGTTATGTGGTTTGTTACCTAAAGTCTTGGATGGATGGATGGATGGATGGATGGATGGATGGATGGATGGATGAAGGCAGAAAGCCATTCACACTTGACATAGTTAGACATGAGCCTGTTTTGGACAAGAAGTAATTTAGTAATACCAGAGAAGTGGCACATTCCAGCAAAGGGGCTTTACAAAAAGGCACAGAAATTCACTAATGTGGTTAAATCAGTTTTGGATCAGAGCTGGCTCATAGCCAGAGAGCTCAGAGTGTCAGCAGAGGCACTGAGGTCCCCCACACCCATTCATGCAGAGGTGCCTAAAGTCATATATGGCATTGTTTGACAGTACAATTGTCATGTTTTTCACAGAAGAGCAACCAGGGTACAATAAAACTCTAGTGCAGAGGATCAGTATATAACCTATACATTAACAGCTCCTAAATTATGGTATAATTTGCTGCACTGAAAATGGGAATTAACTTTAAAAGCTTAAACAACACATAATTTGCAGTAGTCAGGGCTGTGTAAGTGTGACTTAATCAAACAGATATTAATTATTACTTATCAACAGGGATACCATGAAAAACAGATATGTATTACATGAAAACAGAATTATAAAACTGATGAGGATATTTTCTCCTTCCTTAAAGTTCAAACTATATTATTAAATTGCACATTATTATTATTATTATTATTTTTTTTAAATGTATGCTCTTCTACGTGCTGTTTATTTCACCACACTAAGAATGAGGAAATAGGGCACTTATCAAAATGCTTTCCAACAATTAGGAATGCCGAATTTTAGCCGACTTTCTGCATGCTGGTTAGGTACCCTAGCTGAAAGAAGGAGAAAGCCAGCAGTTGGCTGAGTCATATCAGAAGAACAACTGCAGAACTTGTAGAAAATTACATACTGTCCTATAAAACAGAGTTTCTTTCTGCTGATGAGAAACAAGGATACGGGAAAATGCAGTGTGTGAATTTACATGTGAACTTCTCATGCTTACTACATAAGAAAAACAAGAAAAAAGAACAGCTAAACATGTATTAACAAAGTTGTCTTCAATTTGGTTGCAGTCAACAGCTCAGTGTCCAAATGGAGATCAGTAACAAGTGGTGTCCCCCAAGGGTCCATATAGAGACCAGGGGATCTTGACAGGCTAGAGAAGTTGGTCCATGTGAATCTCATGAAGTACAAGGCCAAGTACAAGGTCCTGAACCTGGGACGAAGCAATCCCCAATGTCAATATAGACTGGGGGACGAATGGACTGAGAGCAGTCCAGTAAAGGACTTGGTGATACTGATGGATGAAAAACTAGGTGTGAGCTGCCAATGGACATTTGCAGCCCAGAAAACCAACTGTACCCTAGGCTGCATATGCATGGCCAGCAGGTTGAGGGAGACAATTCTCCCCCTCTACTCTGCTCTTGTGAGACCCCATATGTAGCACTGCATCCAGCTGTGGGGCACCCAGTACAATAAAGATATGGACCTGTTAAAGCAGGTCTAGAGAGTGTGTGTGTGTGTGTATGGACGGTGGACTAGATGATCTTTAAAGTTTCCTTCCAACCAAAACCATTCTGATTCTGTGATTCTATGATTCTATAAATTAGCTGGAGAAAGGAAAAGGTCCAGATAAAGCTCACATATAGTAAAATAGATGCAAAACTTCAAGGAAAAATTACTCAGAGAACTAGAGGATGATTTTCAGAATAGAGGGATTTATTCAGTAAAATTCTGCAGGGTCCTGTATGGGCTCTGGCTCTATTCATATTTTTAATAACACTGGATAACAATACTCTAAAGATTACATGCAATAATTCTAAGATGGTAGAAAGCAATAACAATTCACTTTTTTTTTGGGGGGGGGTAAGGGCAAGTACAGTGTTCCTCATTTAAGCAACAGCTACACAGACATTGGAGGAACAACTTACTAGGTAGCAATTCTTCACGAGGAAATACGGAGGTTATGTTGGAATCCTAACTAAATCAGATTCAGGAATATTCAGTAGTTCTCACAAAGCTAAATGTTATACCTGTCATCTGTGAGACATGAGAAGTAATCTGTTTGAACTAACAGCTGGTTGAAGTTCTGCATCTTGCTCTGAGAATTGCTCTTGGAGAAGGTGGTTCACTTGGAGGCAATCCAGAAGAGAAAAACAAGAATTATAAAGATATAGCAAGTGATCTAAATGGAAATGTTGAAGAAATTGGAGACAATTAGCCAAGAAAAGGGAAGAGTTATGGATTTTTGCAAGGTTTTGTCCAGGATGATCACAGCCTTCAGTTACAGAAAAGATAGCTACCAAGAATAAGGGATTTATTTTTTTTTTCTTCATATCCACAATAGTAAGAACTGGTTACCAAGAAACATTTGCTAGAAATAAAAGAAAAAACAAACCAAAACTTTTATTCCTGGACAATCAACTGATTGATTCAGACAATTTTATGAGAAATTTCACATGATATAATGCAATCATAGTCTGAATTCAGAGCATTGTGTAGACAAGGAACCAACCTAAAACTAAAACTTTTTTTTTTTTCTTCAACTTGTACATGAGGACAAGACGGACCTGAGCATCCCCAGACTTTCCATAAAAGACAGACAATGTAGAATTTGCTACATTTGTTTGTAGTACTCCTGGGCAATATGGGAGAACACATTCACATCTCTAAATTGCTAATATTTTTCACCATAAGTAAGTCTCCCAGTTATTACACTACAAGGTTATTGTCCTTCCCTACAAGTAATCTGTTTATAAAGAACACAGATTTAACAGCAAAATTGAAAGGAACTTAACAGAAATCTAGTGCCTTCTGGAGAGGGCACTTTAGAGCTCATGTACTTGAACATGGGTGACCCACCTCCCAGTTGCATTTTCTATTATTTACTGCATCTCATTCTTTCTGTGTCCAGTTCCAAAGCAAAATCCAACCCTGATGACTTACACAGACCCCAAAACTTCCTATTTTAATGAATTACCATTTTTCAAGGAAATATTTTACTGAAAAATATCTAACCATCCTAGTGAGAAGCTCCTTAAGAAAAATGCCTTTACTGTTATAAAACAAGGGATAGACATGTAACATAAGAAAAAAAAAAAAAAAG
>NW_020799097.1:31207603-31209654 GCF_003259725.1 Athene cunicularia | reverse complement strand
AGAGACAGCCCCCAAATCTCTATATTAGAAATCATTTAGAATGACTAGGGGAGTTCCATGAGTGCAAGAGTAGAGACATCAATGTAGCTTTTAAAGGATGCAATTTTTACAATAATATTTTAATACAGATACTGACTAAGTTTAAAGGATTGGGATTTGAAGAAGTAAGGCATAGTGCAAATTTATTATACTCCTACCAGATTCAAGGTTAAGCTGAAGATTTTCTTCTACTACTGCTTATTTAGAAGTCAGAGTCAGATAGATGAAATGACAGACATGAAAATTCATATGTCTCAGATTTTCAAAGACAAGTTGCACAAACACAGAAATGAAGATTTAGATTGTGAAATGAAAATACACTTGTCTTCTACACAGATACTGCGATTCACACATTCTTGGGTTTGGTTTTAAAGGATTTGGTTGAACTGACTTGAATTTTTATATTTTGAACAGTTTTTAAACACTTTTAAGTAAGAAACGGAAGAAATGGCATGTTAGTTATGTAAGCAATCACTGATGGGCAAATGACACAAATCAAAGATTAAGAGATAATAAAAAACATACTACAATATTTACAAAAGAATACACTTAATAAAATCCTGATTGGATCACGAGTTTGCTTTGAGAAGTAAGGGTTAAACTTATCTATTAACTTGCTCATTCAAGAACATTCCCTGAGTTGTGCTAATAAATATTATCTGTAAGAATTTAAATTATTTTATGGGTGCTTTAGCGTATCAAATCCCACTACCATTGTCTTCATTGGGAAGAAAAAGAGAAATGAGCATTTTACAGTGGGATTGGGATTTATTAAAAAAGGATTAAATACTTCTGGAGGTTGCAAAACCTTTCAGAATAAAAAATGTGATTTGTAAATTGCCAAGAATTTTACCATAAATTGTTTATGAATCAATCAAATCATGGCATAAGATGCATGTGTAGCAATAGATTTGATAAAAACTCTGTCCAGAAATAAAATATTCCATCGGACTTAATATTATGTAAGCTTACAGCTTGTGCACTATTGCAATGATTAAATTTTTACTTACTGTATTTTTAGTATATGTTCCTCAATAAAAAGGTTAAGAAATCCATCTATACTCTGTTGTATAAAACCTAATGTCACATTTCTGCTGTTTCAAAGCCTGCTTCTCTTGGACTGAGTATCATGAACAGTAGTATAGATTGAAATTGGACCTTTTATAAGAGGTCTACATGCTAGAGGCTGAAATCGCTATTAAAAATTAATAAATCTGATGTTTTTAGATTAAATGGAGTTACATACATATATAGGATAATATCGGATATAAAGTCTTGAGCATGTTAAGGTACAAAAATCTGTTATTCAATTGGCCTAGTGGATCTGATGGAATCTAAAGTGAAAGGTAGAATTTTACTGCAGACAAATCATTGAAGAAATGTAATTCATACTTTTATCTCAAGAGCCCAAGGTAGGATATATATGAGAATACATTGACAGTGCAGAAGTAGAATTATAGTTATGAACAAACACCAAGATACAAGGCAAAAACCAACCTATTATTGAATGATGTGTAAGTCTGGAAAGAACACATTTATAGCTTTTTCTCAAATATAATGTTGGATTTTTTAATTATTTTTTTTTTTAAATTTCTTTCCATATACCCATGTTCTGTATTAACATTCATGTTTGGTTTTTCTGCTATTTCCTTGTTCTCTTGAGTTATAGAAGAATAAACAGAGAACAAAAAAAGCAAGGTAACTTGTCTTGTGCAAACCAAGAATATATACAAAATGCTGTTTCAGTGTTTCTCTGCTGGTCTCATTACCTATGCACATAAATGAGTTACTCAATATAAAGTATAATTCTCTTTGGAAAGGGTTTTGCAATGACATCTGCTAAAAAGATGAGATCTGGCATTTATCTGTAGCAAAGACTTTAGAAAGATCTATTTTCTCTTAAATTAAGAAATTTTTATAAGGTTCCTCTGTACAGAAAACAGCATGCTGAAAAAAAAAAAGCATGCTGAAAAAAAAAAAAAAAAAAAAAAAAAAAAAAAAAAAAAAAAAAA
>NW_020799097.1:31186351-31207553 GCF_003259725.1 Athene cunicularia | reverse complement strand
AAAAAAAAAAAAAAAAAAAAGAAATTTTCTTGACATTTTGCAAACTCTAACACATTCCTCCAGGCACGAAGTTTATTTTTATGTCTCCCCAGCAAACTACTGTGAAAAAGACTCCAGCTTTTTTTTTTTTTTTTTGAAAGAAAAAAGTATTGTTTGTTTATTTCTTCTGGATGAGAAAAGCTGAAAAATATGTAGGTTCTTTGAATGATGTACTGTAAAAAAAACAGAAAAGTTAAAATTTTCTATAGAAAGCAGCTCTCTGTGTGCTTACAATATCAAAGTAGATTATTTCCAGGACTCATTCTTCTATTTCTTTATACCCCTTTCATTTCAGAGGTCATTGTGTCCTTATAAATGGAATTTCACATTCCCTTGGGGGAAAAAACATGTATAGTTTTTAAAGCCACATTTTTAGAAAAAATACATTATCTTTATTATAATGTATTTTCCATTAAAAATTTCTTCTTCCTTCAAATACAGCCTCACCATGCATCTGTTCATAAGAGCACAGGAAATACTATACTGTATCTAACAAGAATATATCTAATTTAGTATCCTCTTACTAGATGTGTCTTGACTAGGATTTAAAATATGTTAAGCATGGCTCCAAACTAATAGAGCATGCATTACAGTTTTTGAAATTTCTATAAGCTGAAGAAATGGGCCTTCTATAGTTAATATAACTCACTTCACATATGTCAGAATCTAAAGTTTTCTTTAGCATTGACTTTTGGAACATATAAGAATATACATCCTAAACACATTTTTAAATCTAAGATAAGCCTTACGACGGTAAAAGAAATCCAAAGCAGACAGGCTTTTTCCAAACATCTAAAAAGTAATTATTTTGTGCCATATGAAAAGAATTAAACTCTCTTGTATAACTGAGGATGTTCTCCTTTATTCCTATAGCTGTCTAATCCTTTTTACCAAGATCTCGGTCTCAGTGAATTAATTCTTTGCTTTGGTGTGACATGTTTGGTGTATTTAGCCCTAAGACAATCTAGGGGTGACACAGGAAATCATTGCAGGCTTTCCCCTGAGTATATTCTTCTCTCATCTTGAAGGAATCAATCCTGCAATGAGAAATTGAGAAGACAAACAAGAAAAAGTGCTGGAGGCTGAAAGACTGCCTTTACCTTAAGAGAAGAGAAGAAACTCCTGCAAAAGAAAATCGGATTTCTGTATATCCTCTGACCCCTTAAGAACTCCTCCAGGGTGAAGTAAGCCTGCTTTTTAAATGAGAAAACAGTGATCCCTGGAAAGGCTAGGTATGTTTTGCAGGTCCAAAGTGTTTTCCAGAGATATTTAGGATAGAATTCACTTTACAACAGAGAGCCAGGAAAAATGCTATGCACCAGTTAGGTTCCATTTCAGTCTTGCTGTAAGCACTAATATATATAATTCTTGAGCTGCTTTTCTTTTCTGAAGTAAGTGACAGTGTAATACTCAGAAAACTCAATGAACAGAAAGGTTCGCCCTGGGGCAATGATTTTGGTTGGTCCAATTTGCTATCCCATGAGCTATTAAACCTTCCTACCCACACTTAGTTTTGTGTCATTCATGCCCACTGGTCTTTCTGTCATTCATGTATCATCCTTATCTGCCATTAAAAATACCAAATTAATTTAGGAGTTAAATTAGCCTACTTTGCCTATCATGGTTTAATTATCATACTTCATGTTCAGGAGGACAAGTTTCCTTTCTTTTATTAACTTATTTATTTATGAGAATATACAAATCTTTTACTATCAGGTCATAATGTTTTGAAGGGAAAAAACACTGTGAGTACATACATATGTGTGTGTATAATATATGTAATAGATACTATAGTCTATAATATATATAATGCAATTCATTGTAATATATTTGTTGAGTAAAGAAGGTGTGACAGTATGGTCTCTGTACAATGGATTTGGAAAAAAGGAGAAGAGCTGCATGAAACTTTAATATATATATTACATAACACTATGACTCTATGGTTCTAATTTAATATCCTTCTCTTTTGCTCATGTTTATTGCTGCCTCTTCAAGCTTGCATACTCAGGCAATAAACTTCAGAAAGTGTGGTCTTTGTCTTTGAACACTCCCTTCTCGAGTCCTGCAGATTCCTGCTAGCTTACTAAGAATAATTCATTTTATTTGTAATTATTATATCTAGTGATTATGTTCATGCTCATGGCTTTGAAAATTATATTGTATCTAAACAGATGTTGCAGTTATTTCTGGTATTCAGCCTAGATTTTCTACTTATTTCATTCAATTATATACTTTTAATTCTATGTCTTGGAGTTTTCATAAATAAGTCTTCTTGACTCGAAATGTTATTTTAATACCCTTTAAATATTTGGGGACATACTGCTAGCTGTGCCTAGGTATCTTTTAGCTAGGTATTTTTTTTATTGCTTTTAATCTTCTGTCCTAAACTATTCACTTCAGTGTCTTCATTGTGGTTGCTCTTCTCTGAAGTCTGTGATACACCATGATCTTCTTTGCATAAAATTTTAAGATTTGTAATTGTTTATCCAGTACATGAAGAACAATTAATTTAAGTCAGAAGCTGCATTTTCAGTCTTTGCTTAAGTAGAGATGTTTTGTTTTGAGTTTCAAATCACTATCAGACATCTCTTCCTCTCTGCAAGCACCTCCAAGTATCGTTTGCCATTACCACTTTCAGGATTACCCCTTACCATTTTATTTCAATTCATTCCCATGGCAGAGAATTAGTTTACAGTATTCTGAATTCTATTACCATATGTCCTACACACATTTCTAATTGATAGAAGCCTTTTATACTTTCTCTCAGTTCCCACTAGTACTTGCATTTCCTCCTAATTTATTGTTGAACTGCAAGTTTCACCAAGCAGATTATTTCCTTTGTTAAATCATTACTGAAGGTGTGAATTCAAATGTGAATTCATGAAGATGTCAGCACCTCACTGCTGTTATTTTATGGTGCTTTGTACAGCCCACAGTCCACTTCTACAAACTATGTGAAAACTAAATCAGAATTATGTTCTGAAGGGACGTAATAGAAGTCTGAATAAAATCCATATATATGTACACTCTCATTTAATACTTTCATTCACCCAATTATTTTTTTTTAAAAAAAACCCCTTATGTTTATAGTATTATAATATATATAATAATATAGAAAGTCATAATTATTAACATTTTATTTCCACAAAGTGATATACTTTCAGCCTCTTTTCACAGTTTTGCTAGTCTAGAAACTAGATTCTTAGCAGACTAAAGTTAACCAATTTCTTGTTACATCAAAAAAAATGATTATACAATCCTGTGTTATTTATTTAATAGTCTAAAATGCATAAATCCTGTGGCATTGGATTCCTGCATACTCATATATCCCACAGATGACCTTATTTCTCGTTTGTCAGGTTCTTCTTACTTTTTAATTGTTCTAGAATCACCCTTAATTTCATATTCCTAAAAAGAAGCTTTTTAACTCAGCTATTTTAAATATGATTAATATCATCCCCTTCAGTCTTTCCGGTATTTGTTTTTTCCCTATGATGTTGTAAGAAAATCCTTATTATCTTAACCCCTTTGGCTAGCATTAATCTATTTCTCTTTTTATTGCTTTATCTCTCCCCAACAAGCTTTAACTTCGAATATTCTTGTCTGGCTGCCTCTTCTCTTTCCCCTTTCCAGAACACTATTCAATTGTGATTCCTTATCTTGTCTTTCAGTGCCAGAAGCTACCAACAGCATGGTGCAGCTGTGATATATCACAAGCAAAAGGGAAGACATGCAAACATGCTCTCACTTCATGTAGGTGAGTGACGTAAAATACTGTCAGAAACTATTTTTTTTTAATACAATCTCTTGGTAACACTGAATCTGACTTGCTAAATAACAAACTGTTTTAAGTATCTAATGATTAAGGCTGACATAGCCATAATTATTTTTGAAAAAAAAAATCTAAAATTATTTATTAGCTATTCTTTAGATTAATTATTTTGGCCATTCTGCATATTGTCAGTGTGGTTTAGATCATTTGACTCCTTATTAGAATACTACAACCTGAAGCAAGTTAAAGAATAACTAAAAAAACATGGACCATCACAGTGACTGACAGGAATAACAAAACTCACTGACAACATACACACTAGCTCTGACTGTGGGTCTAGCTATTTGCTGAATACTGATCTATGTGCAGACTATTAGGGAGCAAGAAACCCTCCCTATGAACCAAAGAGAAGACTGAAATAAAATATGCAGCTCAACTACTTTTACCCTGAGCAAGGGATTGGACTGTATAACCTTCAAAAGCCCCTTCAAACCTAAGTTTATAACAGGATCACAGAATCATCTAGGTGGGAAAAGACCTTGAAGATCATCCAGTCCAACCATCAACCCAGCAATAGCAGTTCCCAACTACAGCATATCCCTCAGTGCTATGTCGACCCGACTCTTAAACACCTCCTGGGACAGCCCATTCCATGCCTAACAACCTGTTCTGTAAAGAAATGCTTCCTAATATCCAGTCTAAACCTTCCCTGTTGCAACTTGAGGCCATTAACTATTGTCCTATCGCTTATTACTTCATTAAAGAGGCTCATCCCCAGCTCTCTGCAACCTCCTTTCAGGTATTTGTAGAGGGCGATGAGGTCTCCCCTCAGCCTCCTCTTCTCCAGACTAAACACCCCCAGTTCCCTCAGCTGCTCCTCGTACGACCTGTGCTCCAGACCCTGCACCAGCTCCGTTGCCCTTCTCTGGACACGCTCGAGTCATTCAATGTCATGTTCAGCCGGCTGTCAACCAACACCCCCAGGTCCCTCTCTGACTGGCAGCTCTCCAGCCACTCCTCCCCAAGCCTGTAGCACTGCTGGGGGTTGTTGTGGCCAAAGTGCAGAACCTGGCATTTGGCCTGATTGAAAATCAGCCAGCCTGTCCAGATCTCTCTGCAGAGCCTCCTACCCTCGAGGCAATCAACATTCCCACCCAACTTGGTGTCATCTGCAAATTTACTGAGGGTGCATCTATGAGTCTATTTCATATAATTTCAGAAGTATTTTGGAATCTATTCACAAACATCAGGCTGAAAGTAAGATGCTAGCCTTAAGGCACCACCCTTAAAATCTCTTGGAATTTATTATTACATCTCGTTAAATGAACACAATGAACTACTATCAAATATGAAAAAAAACACAAAATCTTAATATGCATTTATAGCTTGAAAAAAAATCTCTATTTCAGTCATGAGTTAAGTTGGAAAGCTTGAGCTCTGGTCTTCTGGGACTGCTCAACATCTGAATCCCGAACACCACATCACACCAATGGAATGCTATAATATAACCAAACCATAAGTATGGCCTCCTAATCTAAGTGATTTTCCATGGACTATTATCAGTTCTAAAAGTTAACCTGCAACAAAAAAGTCGTCCAGCCAAGTGTTCTTCCCCAGCTGATGTAAACGATTCAAGCTTCCAACTTCACTTACCAATGTTTTCCAGAGGTTTCCCAGTTTTCACTTTACAACTATTTTCTATCTATTCAGAGGAGAATCTAAAACAAATGTGTAAAGCTTGTGTGTTTGCAAGCATTTTTTCTAAATTCAGAAACACATCAGAACTGCTACAAAGAACACCAGCACTTTGTTAATCTATTATATTAGTTTGGTAGTAGCCTCAGAAACCAGGATCCTGTTGTTCGCATAAACTTCCCAGACTTACTGGTGGAGGTACAGATTGCCTTTTGATAGCTGAATATCAAAAATTTCCATAAAAATACAGGAAACAAACTAATACACATATAAAGGAATAAGAAAGACACCATCTGTGTAAATTTAGTAAAAGTAATAAACTCAGAAGATACTGTTTAACATCATTAGTAATTTTGTTTAAACATTTTAACTGCATATTTCTCAGTGAGATGGCATTGATTTGTTCCAGATTACCATGGATTTGTACATGAATGGAACACAAAATTGTTAGTGCTATAAAAGAGTACTGTGTGGTTGTGCTTATCATGTGACTAATGAGTGGTGTACACAAAAATGAAACTTCTTGGAAAATAGAAATATTCACTCAAAGGCTGTAGGGGACACCTGTGTGGACAAAGACATTTATGTATGATATCTGGCCAGAGTTCAAAATTCATGCTACTAAATGTTCACCTGGGAGAACTAGGACAAATTCAGCTGTGGCAAATGGGCCAGAGACAGGGTGACTAAAAAAGGGAGGGGGTAGTTTATAGCATTTTCTTTAATACAAAACCAAAACAAAGTAAAATAATGCTGTGATTGGTCATTAAAGCTATTCAGTGATACAAATGGAGATTAACTGAATAAAGACAGCTCAGAGAGCAAGAGTGCTCCCAGCACCGTTGCCAGTCAAAAGCACATAGATCTAACATTGCCCTGAAAAGGTCATCAGTCCATCTGTTTCTTTGGCAGAGGTGACAACCAGCCTACATGGATTACTCTCTCCTAACAATATTTAACATTCTGTAATCCTCAAACCAAACAGAGAAAATTGCATAAAAATCCAGGGGACGATCCAAATCATTTCTATGCTATTGCAGACACAATGGGCTAGAAAGAACACAATTATTCTGTGGTAAAAAGCACTGATTTCAACAGTTTCTGATAAGCTAGATCCTCCTAAATGAAAGTGTAAATGATTTATGATATCATTAGACTCAATTGTCTCTATGTAGACAATATTTTAATTTCTCTGAGTTTATAGTGTGGTTTATTATAAATAATTTAAACAAGAAGATGTACAACATACATTGGACTATTTATTTCAATAATTTCATTTGTTACATATTGGTATTCGTAAATGAAAGTATTTCAATGCTGTTTATAATTCATGTGATTTCAAAGACCTCTTACGTAGTTTAGATTAAGGCATTGTCATATCTGAGTAGACATCAGTGCATTTACATACAGAAGATCTATTAAAAATGTAGTAATCATTTATGACAGTGAAACCACTGCAATAAGAAAAATAGAATCTTGATTAAATAACACCTTTGTCTTTCTTAAACTAATGAGTAACTAACTTGTAACTTTGCTTTTATACAACCAGGAAAAAGAATGCTATAAATAATACCGAGAAATGTCACTGAGAATTTCATCTTTAAGAGAGTGGCTCTTTCTAATAGTACTTGGGCTTAAAGTGATAAGAACCCAAAAGTAGAGAACATGAAAGACTCCCTAGCTCATGTTCTCCACTTCAGTCCTACAGACATTAGTGGAAATTAAATACTAATGTAAGAACAACTTGACAAGCAGAATCATTAATATCTTCAAGGTTGCTACAAATGGATTAACTCACAAGATTTGTACATGGCTGAGATACCTGCTTTGGTGAATAAAAGGGGACCAAGCAGAATTGGAAGCTTCATTTCAAGAAAGTGATGCAGATGGCCTGGAATTAGCTCCCGAAGTGGCTATGTGGGGACAACCCTGCTCCCGATGGGCCTCAATAAAGACTTCCAGGACTGCACACTGTAATTTCTTCTCTCTTCAAACCTGGCTGGGGACCTACGTGACCGTGTAATGCTGCTGTGCATCAGAAAAAGTCATCTAACCTGCTGATACCCAAACCTCTATGCATTCTTGGATATTGCTATATATCTGAGAGAGTAGTGAACTGAACCCAAAGACTTTTTGCTCACTTTATTCAAAAATACCAGCTATGGAAAAGGATGGAATATGACTTTCATATATAAATATGCTACTTAAAGTAAGTGTGTCTTAAGAAGATACAAGTTCATGGTCATCATTAGCCTGAGGAAACTTATGTATTTTCTCTTTCCTGAGATAGTGCCCTCACTAGTAGGCAAAGGACTCATGTTAAGCTTCCATACATTCTGATATTCCTGTGAAATGGCAGCACCGCAAGAAATAAGAGAGCAAGATTTATGGGGTCACCAGAAGCAACTCAGAGGAAACCCTGCTCTGTACTGGTGGTTAAAGTGCCTCCTGGCTGAGGGAAGACTAGACTCTGGGCAATGTACACATTTAGTTCACATCATAGCTTAACCCGCTGCAATTTGGTTGCCTGCCTACACATCACAGCAGTAACGGGACTTGAAGAAATGAATGGGGCATGGGCTGGAAGGCATATCCTGCCTTTTATGACTGAGACCTTTGTTGTGCTTAAACGAATGGAGAAAACCAGTGGAAGCTGATGACACAGAGCAATGGATTTGAAGAGAGTTCATAACACAAAGGAATCATGCGCAAAGTAGAATGTAAAACTGGGAATACTGGACTCTTCACAGACCTTCCAACTTCAACTGGTTGTGTGACTCGAGTGATGAGGAAACAAAACCAGGAATTAAATACAGGGAATCTATATCTTTGTCCAAGCCTAAGCATTTCTTGGGCTAGCTGAAATAAATACTGGGTTTTATTTTGTTTTGGTTGTTTAGTTTGAGTTTGGGGTTTGTTGTTTTTTTTTTCATTTGTTATTCCTACAAAGCTTCTATGTTTGTTTACTTCACCTTTTTTATGCCCCAGAAGGGATAAACTGTAAGCTTAGCGTACTAATAAGACTGGAGTTTTGTGAAAGTGCAAGCTTCTGGGAAATCTGAGGGTTTAGCTGAAAGAGTAATGTAAAGAGCTTACAACCTAGAGACAAGACAAAGCACAAGGAAACTGAGGGGAAAAAAAAAGCAAAAAACATGCTTAGAGCCAGTATAATTTCAAGGGAAGCTTAAGCATGTATAAACCTTGTGTATGAGCTGCAAACCAAGAAGCCTGCTCAGTATTTAGCGGTGAGCTCCATCAGGGCAACGTGACAATTCTAACAGAGAGCTATAAGTTACAAATACCAAATATGCTGAAATGGACTTTGTGGCCTGAGGGTCTGTCTTATGAGAGGAACAGTGTGTGATCATCCTTCAAGTTAGCATGCATATAATGTATTCTCTGATCAACACAGCACTTTGTGTCTTCGCCAGCACATCCCAACTACCATGAGCAATGTGTGTCTGCCAAAGGAACAAAGGAGAATACCGGGGGTCTTTTTGCCTGCAAGCCAAAGGGATCCCTGTCCTGAAATGGCAGGGTTCCCAACCGTAGTACCAGACACCATCTTGGTGTCCTATCATGATAGTGTCTTTCCATAGAAAAGATTTAGCATCTCTACTACTTTTTTATTCAAGAAATAGCCAGTGTACCCTATGCCTAGTCTCCACTGTTTCATTTACTTGCATATTTTGAATTAATCCATGTAACAGATGTAAATACTTTCTAAATTTTCATCTTTTCAGCTGACTTGAAATCTAATTTTCTCCCTTTGTAAAGGTCTGCATAGATTTCTTTTCAGAATACCACAGTGATTACCCCTAGTTTGCCAAAAAAGATTACCTTTAATTAACAGTATTCACCCTTAAAATGTATTACAAAGACAATAAGTAGTCATGAAAAATAATTTCAAAACTTGTAATGATAACTGAGCTGTGAGAAAAGACTGAATGGACAAGACTTTTAAATCCTTGGTTGGTATCAGACAGGTAACAAAGATCCAAGTTGACAGGGTTATGCAATTCACAACATTCTGTGCTGCTAGGAAAATAACCTGTATTTTTTAACTGAGATCTCTCTTAGCCAGAAAAACAGCAAACAGATTGTTGAAAAGATCCACACTGATTTTAATGCAAAATTGTTCTCTAAGATCTTCCATACCTAGCTTTCTGAAGTTAAATATTGTGGTCAAATTATACATGCACTAGGAAACAGACCTTAGAAATTTAAAAAATACTTTGACGCTAAGCCACAGCATTATTGTAAGATACTCAGCTAGGATTTTAAAAAATAGCAGTTACCAACCTCTGAAATCTAATTATTGCTGGACAGTGTTTTGCCAGATCACCAAAACATGCTATGTGCTTGCTTTTGCAGTTCTCACCTCATTCCATTTCATTAAATTATAAATTCTGTTGTTAAGATGATCTTTTTGTCATGTTTTTTGATAACCTTTGCTATGTATACTCACATCCTTTGGGCCATATATTCTTCCAGAGCTCGTAATACAATAAATATTATCTTCCAATACCTCATAATTTAATGCCTTTCCTTAGGAAGAAACTCCCTGACAGTGGCTGTCAACTTCATGTTCCAACACATATTGTATATGTTTGGTAAAAGGAAAAGTTGACACAAAACCAAGCATTGAGAAGCATCTATTCCTACAGTAGTTGTGTCAGTCATAGCCAAACATCAGCCAGCTGTCCTAAAGTGATTCCTGGTTTTATCCAGATGTGTCTAGTGATATCATCTGTCAAATATAAATTAATAAGGTGATACTACTTTTTCTGACATCTAACGCAAAAAAAAGATTAAGGCTTTAGAATGCTGACATTTTTTAACAGATTCCATTCAACAGAAAAGAAAAAAAAAAAAGTACAATGATGATCACCAGTGCCATGCTTGCTGACTAATTCTAAATGCTTTTTAGCTTAACCCTGTATCCCAATAAATACAGCTCTGCCATTGCCATTAAAAAGCCTTAGGACATGTCAAGTATTATCTGAACTTGTCTTGTTTTTCTGAAGCTTTGTTTAGCTTGTTTATTGACCAGCCAGCTACTGCCTGATTTGTTTAACTTTTGCTTATCTTTGTAGAATCAGATTCTTTTTATAGATGGCAGCAACATACAGTTATTCTGTACAGAAAGACATACTTATTACCCCAGCATAATGATGCAATGCAGAAGAGCACAGGCATGGCAATGAGAGAATGGTTTGAGAGTAGAGGTGTCCAAGCAGGATGGCAGAGGGGATATCAGAGCTAAAGAAGAATACACTGATGATCAGCTAAAATGGTGCAGAGCTGGGAACTGGACAAAAAACAGTTCTAGGATAACAAGAACAAACAATATTTATTCCACTTATGTAAAACAGTCTGTATATAGGAAATTTGTTATTATTTTATTATTAATCACAGAATCATAGACTGGTTTGGATTGGAAGAGACCTTAAAGATCATCTAGTTCCAACCCCCTGCCATGGGCAGGGACACCTTCCACTAGACCAGGTTGCTCACAGCCCCGTCCAACCTGGCCTTGAACACTGCCAGGGAGGGGGCAGCCACAGCTTCTCTGGGAAACCTGTGCCAGTGCCTCACCACCATCACAATGAAGAATTTATTCCTTACATCTAATCTAAATCTACCCTCTTTCAGTTTTAAACCATTACCCCTCATCCTATCACTACACTCCCTGATGGAGTCCCTCCCCATCTTTCCTGTAGCCCCCTTTAAGTACTGGAAGGCCACTATAAGGTCTCCTCAGAACCTTCTCTTCTCCAGGCTGAACAACCCCCTGATCATCTTCATGGCTCTCCTATGAACCCCCTCAAGCAGATCCATGTACTTCTTAATTATTAACATTTATTTATTTGACAGTAATTTTTATTATTTATTGTTGTAATTAATTTTATATTTAGATACATTATTTTTATTAATACAATACTGGTTTCCTGTTCTAATGTATGATTAGATATATTTAAGGTACCCACATTTTCAATTGAGAGTATTTACTGGCAAACCTCCTTTTAATTAGATCCCATTTATATGAATAATCTTGTTGATTCAATGAGATAAATTGTCTACAACTGAACAAAAAAATAAGAATTTAGTCATGTCTGAAAAATATTTAATTCCTACATCCTGGCACACTTGGGTTCCCCTTCATGTCTTATTTATAATAGAAATTCTTTTCTTGTAAAGTTACTGTATGCTTTATGTTATCAGATGAAAATCTATTTTTTGCAATACTGCAGATTTCACATGGACAAAAATCCATTATCCAAAACCTTAAAAGCATGGAATAGGAGATAAATGTAGGAGTCCTCCATTTCCTTCATATATTTCATCTGCAAAACAGACAATAAAATCATACTTTCACTTCAAGCACCAGAAAATACCTGAAGACAACATGGATTTGATTTTCATCAGAACTATGGGGAAAAAGAAAAAAATCTTTCAGGTTTAGCATTGATGGCATAATCTATATATTTTAAGTACCTGTATGATACTGATTACTGAGCAAACTATAAACCTTGATGTATTTATCCTCATAATATCACCACAAGGCAAGACAGTACTATTATAACAATACTGCAGGGAAAGGAGCTGATGCAAAGAAGCTGTATTTACAAAAGAAATCAAGTAAATTTACATGCCTCATCATCACTTCCAAGGCCTACATCCAAAATGGGAACCTTCAAAATGTTGATCTCGGGGCAGCCCACCCAGCTGGTGTCTCGGAGCCATAAGCAACATGCACAAGGTGCACACAAGGGTGGGTCTGGGCACTGCCTTAGCTGTGAGAAGTAGGAAACTCATGAGAGTCACCTGTACCTACTTGCCAGTAGGGCTGAACCCGAAAGGTGGGCTTGGATCACAGCTGCTTGACCAAGCTTTGCATAAACCACAGCCAGAGATGGCACCCTCCTTTTCTAATGGGATCCTCCTTTGTACTGGGTTTGTGTGTGGTGGGGTTTTGGCAGTGGGGGAGGAGCTACAGAGGTGGCTACTGCGACAAGCTGCTAGAAGCTTCTCTGGCTCCAGTTCAAACTCATCAGTGGCCAAGGCTGAGCCAAATAGCGATGGCGGCTATGCCTCTGTGATAACATATTTAAGAAGGACAACCTTCAGAGGAGGACGAGGAGTGAAGGGAATACCTATGCAAACACCAATGTCAGTGAAGGAGAAAAAGGTGGGGAAGTGAGCCGGAGCAGAGTTTCCCCTGCAGCCCATGGTAAGAGGTCAGGCTGTGCCCCTGCAGCCCATGGAGGTCACTGCTGGAGCAGATGCCCACCTGCAGCCCGTGGAGGACCCCACGCCGGAGCAGATGCCTGTGTCCGAAGAAGGCCGGGACTCTGAGGGAAGCCTGTGCTGGAGCAGTCTGCTGCTGGGAGGACTGCAGCCCACAGGAGAGACCCACGCAAGAGCAGTTCAGGAAGAGCTGCACCCTATGGGAAGGACTCACATTGGCGAAGTTCATGGAGGACTGTATCCCATGGGAGGGACCCCACATTGGAGGAGAGGAAGAGTGTGAGGAGTCCTCCCCCTGAGGAGGAAGGAGCAGCAGAAACAATGAGTAATGAACTGACCACAACCCCTATACCCTGCCCCCTGCTCTGCTGGAGGGGAGGAGGTAGAGAAATCGGGAGCAAAGCTGAGCCCAGGAAGAACGGAGGGGTGGGGGAAAGGTGCTTTTAAGGTGTGGGTGTATTTCTCACTGTCCTACTCTGATTTGATTGGTAAATTAATGTTGATGGTGTTCAAATTAAATTGATGTTTGTTTGTTTGTTTGTTATTTTCCCAAAGCAAATCTGTCTTTTGCCAGATAATTGGTGAGTCATCCCTCTCTATCCTTGTCTCAGTCCTCAAGCCTTTTACTATACTTTCTCCTCCACATCCCACCAGGGGGAGGAGTGAGAGAGTGACCACATGTTGTTCAGTTGCTCTCTGGGCATAAACCACAACATCCTTCTATAATCTTCTGTGTATATACAGTCAACACAGACCTGAACAGCCTGCAAACAACTGCAGCACTTGGAGCAATCTGGACTCAGTGGTTCTGATTCTTAGAAGGTTTTGTCTGGTCAAGAAACAGAAATATTATTGATTTTTCCCGAATTTGAAGCTGCCCCAATTTTTGTGCATAAATTAAAAATTCAGTGGACTAAAGAGAATATGTAATAATTTGAACGTTCATTTATGAGACTCATCAGTTCCAGGCCGGGCTCCAAGTATTTTTAAGTATATTACATTCTCCTGGGACAATAACTATCAAACTTTTCTTCTCATCATAATTCTGCTTCAAGGGGTGAAACTCCTATCTATTGCATTCATGAACCCAAGTAATAGCATAACAGCTGAAGCTTTATGACCATACACGTAACTCCCACAACTTTATCAAGTGTTGGGATTGGCCAATATCCCAGCCTTGGCACCCTCCTCCATTCCAAGGAGAATGAACCTTCATGATACTCTCTGTATTATTAGTGACTTCCTAGACATTTGGTGCAGATGGGACCAGCTGGACTAGGCTCAGTACTCACATCACACCTGCAGTGCTGAACATTTTTCCTCCTTTCCTTTGTCAGTATGAAGCACATCTATCAACCTTCAAACATACCAGTACGGAGCATCTGTATGTGTGCCAGTCACTACAGATATCAGCCAATGCCACAGAACAAACAAAACACTTCCAAGGATAAAACCATAACTTGTTGTACTTCAAGCTGAAGTGCCCAGCTTTGAAGACAACAGAAATCTTCTATGTATACAGGACAGAAAGGACTGCAAAGAATATATTAATGGGATAGAGAAGAAAACGCTGTATATGAAGTGAACTATTTAGGATTCAAAGAAATATTTCACATAAAATCTTCAGACTTAAGATTTTCCAAAGCCCTTCTGAGAAGAAGTGTTCTTGCATGAAGCATGTACAATATAATTCCTCATAACCAATAAATAGCACGTTAAATTCCCCAACTTTCTAATCTGTAATTTAAACCCTTTCTAGCTGCACTACAGGAATGAGCTCCAAGGGCTTCGCAAACTCATCCCCGAGCATTCTGTGCACACTTTCACAGCAGTCTGCACCACTCTTTAATGGCCAGCAGGAAGCCCTGGATAAAGGTATCTTGGAGTCTCTTTTGAAGGATCCGCCAGTAATACTGTAACCAAACCTGGTATTGCTGCCTAGAAACACAATATGACGTAACTGGCTGCTAATATATGCAAAATTGTAGGCAAGGGTAACATGTATTTACCACTTTTTCATAGACTTTTTTTTTTTTGCAAATATAAACCTGGTTGAACCAGTACTACTGTTCATCTCCAGTGAAGCGAAGTGAAACTCTTCTTTGTGTCACTTTTTGGTACTGATGGAGGCTTAGCTGAGCCATCATAGCACACCCACCCAGCATCGAGATCATCCAACTACAAAAACTCCTAGGTGGATAGTTTTCTGCTTGGCTGGTGTGCTGACAGTTCAGCAAAGGGAAAGGAGTGAAACCAGAGCAACCTCAGCAGCAGTGGGGTCTCAGATGCTCACAAGCAATTTGTTAGAACGTATCCCAGTTGGTGACACTGGTTAACAAATTCCCACTTAACATAAGGTGTTTCCAATGCTAGTTAGAAGTGGTAAGTTTGGATGTCCCTGTTAATCATCTTCCACAGCTAAGAGTTGAAGAATTGCTCTTTTGATCCTTCACCCTCCCATCACCTTTCAGTGAAGCTCTTCAATGGCACACAGCTATCAGCTATGGCTGAAAGTTATAAGCCATGCTATAAACAAACACCTCTCTGCATAACTGATGAATGAGCTACCAGTACATGAAGAAGAACAGAAACCAGTCATCTCCCAAAGTGTTTTACAACTCCTAAAGAATAAAAGAGAGCAAATTGGTGAAAATTACCCGAAAGGGGATGACACATTGTTCTCCCCATTGTCACCAATTTTCTATCAAGCTACCAAAAAAAATGGATGGTATTCAGAATTTATATTTTTGTTGTGTTTTGACATTTCAAACTGAGTAACTGAAAATAGCTTGCTTCCAAATTTCAGTTGCACACATTTTCAGCACTATCAAAGAAACACTGAGTATGTCATATGGCTTGTTTCCTCTTCATATAATGAAGAACAAAAATAAGAATCTGAAGTACATAAAGAGATAGGCTAACCAGCTAAATGAGAAAGAAATGCAGCAAGCAGTTTAAAGAAACCCGGGATTTTTAAGAACATCTGCTTCACTCTACCAAATGTTAAGGATGGTTTCAAAAGTAAAACTACAGAGAAAAAATATCTTAATTAGTAAAACTTATTAAATAATTTGCTTTGGTAGAAAAAACACATTCTATCAGTGTTTCACATCTCTTTTGTGTCTATTCTAATCTTTGTGTAGACCAAATTATAATGATGGCATGGTGAATTTGCCCTGAGTAAGGATAGTAATTTGGCCTTTGCAGAGTAATGTCACAACACTGGTCTTAGGCACTGTTATTATAGATTGTTTTAATTAATTCTGATAGTGGTTAGTCCATCAGAAAAGTATGTTAGTAATTTGACAAAAACTTTATTTTTAACTTTTCTAAGAGATTAACAAAACTGAGAATGACTTTGAAAAAATTTACTCTCTTCCTCTTGAGATTTAACTAGCATCAGAAAGGGCTCACACTCTGAAATATTAATAAATCAGTGATGCATAATTTGTAAATTTGTACTTTATATCATGTACAACTTTCTTTATCCTAAAGAGCATTTTATATTTCTTGTTAACAGTGAATGCAAATAAAGCTCAATGGAATTCTGCAGTGACCTTTGTTTTATTACAATTACTGCATATTTATAAATGAACAGCGAAACTTCAGTTTGAGAACTACAACTTTAAGTTAGAATCTTTTGATAAAACACAACTGACTAATTCCCTAAGAAAATGAAAGTCTCCTTTAAAAACTCCTCTGTGTATACCAACACACAAAGCAGATTCTTGCATGCTTTTGCAAACAGAAAACTAATCAAAACAGCAATATGGATTGATTTGAACAGAAGGGGATAAATTGCTTGACAAAGAGAACAGGAGAACATATTAAATGTAACAGGTCATATAATCACTGTATTATACAAACGTATAAATTATAAATATGTAGGTATAAAACACTGCACAGTAAGAAGAAATGCAGTACCTGCATTATGTCATAATATAATTCCATGTAATGCCACTGACACCTAATAACTGAAATCCCACTGTGTAAACAGAATCACCATTAACTTCTGTTAATGGCTGTTCTACACTTGAACACTTTCACATTTGTCAAAAGCACAAGCAAATCAGAGGACAAGGTCTAAAATACAGTAAATATATTGTATATTCCGCTCACCAAAGCAAAATGTAATTAAAATATTTGAAGAAAAAAAAGGCACAGCTTACTGGTATGAGAAAGGCAAACAGAAGAAGGCATGACTGGTTTGAAATATTCGACGGTACAGGAGTCAGTACTATCGAGTACTTGGTCACTGGAGCCAGCAGCAAGAGAGTCAGAATGTTATTCATAATTTGGATATGCTTTGACTTCAGTCTGAACACTTCATTTCTTTATATCCCTTCCCCATTCTTTATCACTGGCTCCTATTTATGTTCGTTGGTTTTTAAAGTGGAGGTCTCTATCAGCATTTGTGCCCAGCTGAGAACAGTCTCCACAATGTTTGATGTGCAATAATACACATAACTAGAGGTTTAATTCAAGCAAAAATGGCAGCCTGGAGAACCAAAATCCTGGGTTCTTTTGGTTATAACACAACTTCCAACATACTATTTCACTGAAGCCATGAACGTTTTAAGAAAGCAAGGAGCTCATGAAAAACAGATATTCAGATCCTACACAGTACATTTGTGATCTTGCTGAAGGCAGGGCGAACACTTGACTGCAGTAGGCTGACCTTTCCCACAAAATAAGTAATATGCCATCTTATTAGTGTGAGAACTGCTGAACAAAATACTGACAGGATCCAGGATACCAAAGAACGTACTGCCCAGACATAGAAAAACCCCAAGTATATTTACTAATAAAACATTTAAATAACTGGAAGCAAAGCCATTTATATAGGCTTTTCCTACAACAAAGGAAACTGTCTGGGTATTTTCCTTTTTGAAGGTATCAGAAAATTCACTTATGGATTGATCCAAATCCCACCAAATTCAGTACACATGTGAAGTGCTGATTACTTTTGCACACAAACTTCTAAGCAGAAGTTTCATAGTTTACTGAAGTAAATCAGGTGGAAATGATCAATACAGCACAAACTGAAGTACAATCATAAGTGATAAAAGCATACAGTCATTGAAAACAAAGGTAGGGCTTATCGATTAAAAGAGATTCTGGTCATTCATGATCTTTCTACAGTGCATCGCTTCAAAAAAAGAATCTGAAATCAAACTTACATGGCTCTGATAGAGCATCCTATTATGAGTGGTCCAGAGTGACCCAAATATTTACCAGGAATATAAATGTTTAGGGTGATTGTTTTCTTTCACCGAAGTAAGTCAAAAAAGGCATTATACCAAGCACACTGGAAACCATAGGAGATTTTGATACATTTGTTCAACTGGGAACCAGACTCATAAAGAAGAAACACAATGTCTCTAACTGATTTAATGAAAGTTTCTATGATGATTTTGGATGAATATGTTCTGTGAACATTTTAGGGGAAATAATGTTCATGTAAAAAATTATTTAAAGTGAAATTATTTTTCTTTACATTCTAGATTTTCACTGAGGTCAGACTGCTTATAACAGTGTTATAACAAACCGCTCATAACCTGAATGGTAACAGGTTATCTTAGTTTATTGGTTTTAAGCTTTTGAACAGTATTTTGTAAGTCATAATGAAAAAAACCTTTCACACAAAATTTGAAAGCCTGTTCTTCCATTAGTACTCGTCCTTTGTCCCTTTGAACTCATGGATAAAAGAACCACAGCAAGCAGTGGGGTATAAAAACTATTAAGAGTCTTCTAATTATGTTACTGTACTCATTCAATAGTCTGGATAACAGTTTTATTTATTTTGGATTTTCTAAATTTTGCTTTATTCTCAAATAGTTGTTGCATACTAAACATCAAATATCCATGTAGAAGTGTATGGTTGTTATGACTCCATTTTCTGATTTTTGATCTTCATAAATAAATTCTGCAATGTTTTAACAGTTTAAATCCTCTATGGAGACACGTTATGACATGTTATTACTGCCTATGATTTTCTGACTAGGGGTGTTCAGCCTACCTAGCCAGCTAGTGACCTCTGGGTGTGTGATGAATATTATAAATTCATGGTAAATCTGTGAAACAGGAGATGGGCATTCACAGAATGACATATAAAAAAATGTATACATGCCATGAAAGCTTCACAAAACTATCTGCATCCTACATCTTACTATTATTCAACAGTGTGTCATAAATTACTGTTCTAAATAGACATCTATTATAGTAAATCCTCTGCTAAGATATCCCCATTGTTTTCAGATTTGAAATCTGGGGGAAAAAAAAAAAAATAGTTGCTGAATATTGAGATGCTGGTACATAGTGAGCTGTTAGAATTTGTGACAAAGTAGACCAATACTACATTTCTAGCATATTAAAAAATACCTACTAAAATAATTTTAGAGTGGCTGAACAAGATATACACGATTAAGCCTGGAACTCCAAATGCCAAGATTTAATTAATGTGAATATCCCCTCTCTTCTTTTATTCTGTTGGATTAAAGTAAGAGGACGAAAGAATTATTTTCATTGTTTTGCGAAGGCCTCTGTCAGATATGGCAGTAAAACAGAGGGAAAAACTCTCTCCTAATCTCTGTCTATTATAAAAACCCACAATAACATTATGGCTTTTTAACAGTTGCAGTAAGAAAAGACATTTTTGCATTTCTATGGTCATCATTGATAGAATTGTATGGACTGACTACATGCAAAGGCTTTACAGGTCCACTAAAGCTGGAACTGAGCCCTGCCTTACTGAGAGAAACTTCATGAGACACTTCAGTCACAGCACTGAAGATCAAGAGAACAAATTCCCCTGAGCCCATAAATTCAGGACTCTGCCAGAGTGTTCACTGAGATCTATTTGCTAGTGCTTTGATCCAGGCTAAGCATCTTAGATGTAAGGCTAGGGAAAAAGATCAAGATACAATGAAACTGGGTCTTAGTGAAAATGTGGCGATTTTCAATATTGCTTTAATCAGTGACACCAAAGATGATCTGCCTATGGAAGAAATGCTGATTAAACCACATATTTCCAAACCATTTTATTAAAAGAATAATACTTACAGCTTCCTTTTTGACCTAGTTCCTTTTATTGTTCAACACTTCAGCACTTTCAGAAACACAATCATCCATTGTATACTTGTCACATCTTTTGTAAAATGCAACACTTTTCAAAAAAAGAAAAATACTGACTTTTATCCGTTTTCCTAAGCCATTTATCACACACAAAATTGTAAAAATCTTCAGAGGTTCAAAAAAAGAAACTGTAAGCCTTAATCTAAATGCTCTTTATTTACATTAAGGTTTGAAAAAGTGACTGGAAATAGTTTTGGGAAAACATTTTGCACTTCATTGAGTCAAGCTTGATGAAAGCCAATCTGAAGGATGGGAGGGTAGGCATGAACTTCAGAAAGCTGTCACATCTTTTTTTGCAGTTCCTTTCCAAAAGTCATTGCTAGGCAATGTCACCACCAAACCTTAAAGTAATAAGTGAATCCGTAAAACACAATCTTACCAAGTCTGGAGCACTCTCAGAGTGAAAATTCCATTCCCCTCAAAACACAACTTACACTAAGAAAAGTGTACATTCAGTAGTCACTGTGAACTCTAACAACAAGAAACCATTCTCTTAGTTATTGGTCAACCTTATTTTTGCTACCTGTGCCAATATAACTTGAACCAGGTTGCCTGTGAAAACAAAATCTGCATTACTTGCCTAAATGTTTGCTGACACAAGTGATGAATTGTGTTATGTTTGTGGCCGGAATATTCTACATTTTGATTCCTCAACAAAGCCTCCAAGTGAACCACAAACCAGCTTTATACATACAAATACGCTCACTGATGTGCTTGATAAATGCAACTATATCTACAGAAGACAAAGACACAACACTTGCAGATTTTTAGCCTTCTGAGGAAAGGGGAGAAATGCTTTAAACACTGAGCAGAAGACATAGAGTGTACTATCACTGAAAAGTACTGTGAGGCTTAATTTGCTAACTGATTAGAACTTCTAGTAACAATCTCATGAACAACTTCCAAGTGCATTCAAGTAATTAAATAAAACGTTGGAATAATTGTGTTAAAATTCTCAGCAACACCTAAAAAACCACTAAATACAGTGAAAAGCAAGTGAAAGAAAACTTCCATCTACCAAACAAAATTTCCACCCCCTCTACCAATCCTGGTTGTCAAGCTCATATCCAGGAAAACCTGCACGTCAGGGCAAGAATTAAAATACAGCTGAAACTGGAAACAAAATAGGTTGGGAACGTGATTCAAAATTTAAGGGGAGGACAAAAAAAAAAAAAAAGTGTTTTCCCTAAGCTGCTTCTGTCCTTTCCACTAAGCACATTTCAGAAACAGGTGCTTTAAATGGGAGAGACGCATCCCCGTGGAATTTTGCGTATTTTTGCGAGCGGTACGATGGGCTACGGAGCCCACCCC
>NW_020799097.1:31180658-31186301 GCF_003259725.1 Athene cunicularia | reverse complement strand
CTCCCCTCCCCCCCCGGCCCTGCCCGCGGCCGCTGGCACCGCGGCAGCTGGAGCAAGTTCAGCTTTTCTTCTCCCACAGCACTGGGGCTTGGCTGCCCTTAAAGAAAATCCTCTCCTAACAACGTGTCAATGTTACATTCCTCCACAAAGCAACTTCTATTAGGGGGGCTGGGAGCTTGGCACTGCCTCGCCACAGACTGGGAGCTTTGTGGCTATGCAGAAAACAAGGAGAGAGGGAACATTTCCTGCATTAAAATGCAATACCCTGGGCTCGATGATTTATCCCTTGCCGCATGGGCACATCCTCTCCTTCTCCCATTCCCGCAAGGCTGCTCTGAAGGACCCCCTCGCCCATGGGATGCAGCCAGAGCCCCCCATCTGTGTTCAGCCTACGCTTTCCCTGTCTCTCATCCCCCCAGTTTCCTTCCCAAAATCACCCCTCGACCTCCCCAAAATGTCAGGACACCAAAACAGGAGGTATGAAGCCATGCTAATTGCTGGACCTCCTGTCTTCCCACCCTTCTACAAGCCCCGTTTTTCCAGCAGGGACACGAAGCAGCTGCTGGGACTAACACAACAACCCTCCTCTTAATAACACTGCTATGAGATTCAAAGCTTTCATCTCCTGGAGCCGAGGCTGCTGGAGAAGGGGTGCAGCAGCAGCTGATGGCCCCTTTGCAGAGCTCCCAGCAGGTCAAAACAATGTATCTTGTCTGTGTGTGGTGCCTCACATCTCTGGGCATCTCAGGCAGAGAGCTCTGCTGAACTACATTTGCTTTTGGTTTGGTTTTAGGTTGTTGAGGTCTGGCCCAGTTGGGACCAAGGGTTTCCTGACCATGGTAAGTATCTTGGTCTTTTAGTCAGGTAGCCCTCATGCCTTTGGAAGCATTTTCCTTGCAAAGTCAAGGGATCCTATCAAGAGGACCAAGATTTTGTAGCTGGGTGGTTGCAGTAAAGAGGTGGTGAGGGGGAGAGCGATTCCTGGCTCACCACCTGTGGGCATTACTGTAAGTGGGGGCTGAAAACAGATGGATCCTACTTATGAGGAGTTTAAACAGTTATCAGCAGAAGTATATGCTGAAGGTTAGGCCAATTTAGAAACGAAAATGCAGCTTTCCCTTCCCTGAGGGGATCTGCATCTTCTCCAGCCCTTTCGCCTCATCTAGAGGCATGCTGGAGTGGAGGGCAAGTCAAAACAATGTGAGTATCAAGGAGAGCTGGAAGCAGGACCTACACACCGGTGTGGGATTTATCCCCCTCTCCAAGAAGCACCTACCTTCTTTTGGCGGCCGTTTGGCTTCTCTGGTGAGGTTGCAGACCTGGGTGGTTTGCAGCTCCTGGGTCAGGCAGCCCTCCGTCTGCTCGTTGAGGGGCAGCACCACGTTATTGAGCAACACCAGGGACTGGTCGTCTATTCCCCATTCTCCCAAATGCTGAGGGCAGGTGCATTTTGTATACATGATCCCACAGGACTCGGTTCTCCCATTCTCGGATTTCAAGCAGCTCTCCAACCAAGTGCATAACACATGGCACCCAAACTGGCTTGGGCTCACCTTGTTCAACACCAAAAACTCAAAGAAGGATTTTTGGTCTTCTTCTTTTTTGTGTAATCCTGGGAAATCGATAGGGTAGACGCGGCGTATCTGAATAAAATTCTTATCATACTGCAGAAATACAAAAGCATTCTTGGAATCACAGAGCTGCATTATAGAATGGTTATTTTTTAAAAGATCCTTTATTTTTTCATGGGAAAAATGATCAAACTGATAAGCCAAGAGGGAAAAGTTGGAGCATCTGAAGTCCTTTTTGGAAAATTTCAGGTAAATACTGTATTTGGTCGGATCTGGATTTTCCAGCGTCCAAGTGCAGTTTGTGAAGTTTTTAGGAAACATTTCACTTACAGAATATGATCCATAAATGACCCCCTTCACCAGCGTGGAACACCAGAAGTCTTGGGCAGCATTAAATCCAAACATAACCAGTAGATAGGTGGAAAATATATAAATCAGCAAATTACGAACAGCCTTCATCCTATGTCATTTGGCCTGCAGGAGATGAAACGAAATAAAAATGCAAGTAGAATTCTTCACGCATTGAAAACCAAACTCCTTCCAATATTCGAGCCAGCTGTTTTCAAGCTTGCAGTTAGAGCCTCTTTCAGAAAGAAGGGCAGGTAATTTTTATTTTATAACGCAAGGAACGGTTTTGCCGCTGTGTGCACAGCGCCATCACGTGGCCACCGCAACAGCCAAGTCTTCAACAGTCAAATTAAAAAACAACATCTATTAGATTAATAGGAATGTCCTCTACCGTCTAGGATGTAGTCATCATGGCGTGTACTAGAACTGCTCAACTTTTAGGTTAAAACCTAGACGCCTTACCCGGCAGACGAAGAAAAGGGCAATTTATTTATTTATTTATTTATTTATTCAAAAAGTAAGTAAGTAGCCTGCTATAGTCATATATGTGCATATACAATATGCACATGTGGAATTTCACCGGAATAGCACAAGAAAGCCAGTAGCATCTCTTGTTATATATTATTCTTCTATTTAGTCCGAGAAGTAACTGTGAAGAACTACAGCTATAATTTAAAAACACGCAAATTATTATTTGTTACAGATGGGAACATTTCCTCACATATGCCCTCATGCCTTTGCTCTGGCCACCTATTATACAGAGGTCTCTATAAAAAGAAAACCGAGGCAGGAAATACTGAGATTTATGTATTAATAAAACGTTGAAACTATTGGACAAAGAAACAAAGACACAGACATGTGAAACAAGTAAGTGCTGGTCTGACACTACCACTAAATGACAGCTTTTAAAGATAATTTCAGCCTGCTACAACCTCTTACGATATATAAAATGGATCACTGTATTAGTATCTACAACTGGTATCTGTATACAGCTGCCAGTGCTACAGCAAGATCTCTGCACCTATTGGACTGCACTTGCCCTCTTATTCTGAGTATCTTGTACTGTCTGATTAGCTGTGTTTTGCAGATGTGCGCTTGAATGATGAAAGACATATTGCATTTTCTCTGCCAGTATCTCCAAATAAAGCTGTTTTACTGCACCTGTCAACCGTTACAGCCTCCACATGCTCTGTTCTCTTAACAGTGGCCTAGGATAATAAAGCGAACCTTAGTTATATTTACCTCTGTAACGTTATCCAAAAAATTCAAACTGAGCGTTTTCAGCATTAACTTGAGAAGTTGCTTATCTCTTACAAATGAGTAGCTTTTTGCCTTCTGCTGTCAAATGCAAGCAGAGGTGATGGCAAGCTAATTTTAAAACTCTCTAGATTGCAGTCTTTTCCACTGTTGCTCTGTAAACAGAGGCAGACATACACACAGAGGCATCACTACTGAGTTTTGATCTGTGTGTTTGACTAGCTTTTCATCTCCTCACCAAACAGCAAGGCATCTTCTGTTTCCCATTGCGTAACACACAGTAAATCACCAGATTAAGCTCCCCTGAAGAGATTTTCGTATCTCCTAGATTATAATTCAAACTCTGAATCTTGAAATGGGCAAAGCAGCACCAACGCTAACCCTCTATAGTGGAGGTTTAAAAAAAAAAAAAAAAAAGCAATCAGAGATGCTGCCGGGTCTATCCACACGGTCGGATTTTCTCCTTTCTGAGTGTCCATCTCAAAGAATATCACGGTCCTTCTTCTGCAAATAGGGTTGGTACAGCATTTAAGGTTTTAAAAAAGAGAAACTTGTTGGGAATTCTGGAAACAATTTTCCCTCTGCTGAAGCACTTTGCAGGCAATGCAGTTCTGCGCAGTGTTATTCAGGATGGAGTAGGCGTTGAAAGCCAATGTGACAATAAGTGTCTAAATTAGGAATTCCACCCATGAAAAAGGATTAATTCTATAATCTGGAAAGCAAAAAGGGGTCTTATTTGCTTTTCTGTTTGAAAAGGAAAAAAACCTCTGACTTTTCCCATCCTATGTAATATTGGCACTAGAAAAATAAAGACGTCTGCAGTGCTAGGCTGTTTTCCGTGAAGAAATGTAATCAAATAGCCCTCATTTTAGTTGTGCGTTTGTTCATGCAAGGCTACTGAAACACAACCTTGTCTTAATCTCTCTCTCCCTGTGTGCACTGCACACGCACACACACACACCCGAATTGAGTGTGCCAGCAGCATTTCGGTTAGTTTGCAGTACTGCTAAATACAAGAGTGAATCTGCTCACTGCAAGGATTAGGCACTCAGATTAAAAAGATCCTTCTTTTCCATGGAGGAGGGGGTTAAAGAACGGCCACTGAGGTTTAAGGTTGCCCATTTGGGAAGGGGGAGAATCCTCTTCTGCTGAAAAGCAAACGGGCGTTTAGTTTGGATATTCCCCAAACTGATTTTCTAGGTGACACTGTAGTTTAGCCGAACATAGACGGCGCCATCACTCCACTTATTTTTTTTCCCCCAACAGAAGACCCACTGACTTCTCTTATTTTAACTTCCTATTAACCTAACATCCCCCTCACCCCCCTCCAAAATTACCCCAATCGTGCACAAACCTCAGGTTTTCTCGGTCTCGCTGGCAATTACTCTCAGGGAAGCAGACCTGTCGCAAAAAAGGACTTCTCTAACTTTTAAACTGCAGCGCTGAAGTAAATGCAGAGATCATTTTGTATGTGCTGTCTCTCCCTCTATCCTTCAGCAACAGCCTGTCCCCCTCCTCCGCCGCCTCCTCCCCGGAATCCCAGGCTAAAAGCTCTCCAGTCGTAATCCCTGGAAATGGGAAATGGAAATGCCCCGGGCACCCTTACCTTCCACTCCGAAAGCTGTCAGGCTATTTCTCTAAACCACTAGCACCACAGGCACACGTCCCAACAACAGTGATGGAGAGATTCCCCTTCTGTCGGAAGCACCGTTTCCCATTTTCCCCGGCTCAGGTTCAAAACCAAGATTAAAAAAAGCAGCAGAAGATAAAAAACGCAGCGACAAAACCCCCGCACGCCACACACACACCCCACCGAAGAAAAAAAGCAGCTCTGGCTCCGGATCCACCAAATCCAACCACATGAAGGGAAAGAAAATGAAAAAAAAAAAGAAAAAAAAAAAAAAAGAAAAAACCAAAAAACCCCAAAACACCTCAAACCAGCGAGACTGCAGGGGGAAAAAATGGAAGTGGCTGAGCAAGCGAAGGTTTTTTTTTTGTTGGCTTTTGGGGGTTTTTGTTGTTTTTTTTTTTTTTTTTACTTGAAACAAAGTCTCAGCACAGCAGCCCGATGAGCGGCGATGCCAGGCAGGCGACGGTCTGAGAGGAGGACTAAGGCGCTAGTGCAGATTTGTTGGTGGGTTTTGTTGTTGTTCTTACTAATAGACTTATTCCTCTTTCCTCCCTCCTCCTCCCCCTCAGGCACTAACGGCCGGACAGCGGCGGGGGGGTCCTTGGCTGCCGATGTCGGGAAGCGGTGCGAACGCCGGGCGCGCAGGGAGTACGGAGGGAGCGAGAGCGCGTCTCCGCCGCTGCCTCTGTGTGTGTGTGTGCGTGTGTGTGTGTGCGCGCGTGTGCGTGTGCGTGAGCGCGCGTGTGTGCGTGAGCGCCAACCAGCCAGCCAGCCCCCGCGGGTGCCGGCCTGGGCCTGCGCGCCTCTGCGCGCCCCCTCCCCCCCTGCGCGCCCCTC
>NW_020799097.1:31172302-31180608 GCF_003259725.1 Athene cunicularia | reverse complement strand
GGGATGGGATGGGATGGGATGGGATGGGATGGGATGGGATGGGATGGGATGGGTGGCAGCACAGAGCACTCCGCAGATTTCTTTTCAAGATTTGTTGCAATTAGACTTGAACAATGAAGGTTTTAATTACTGGAACTAACTCTAAAACAAGCTATACCATTTGTAAGTACAGAAATATCCATGATCCGCTTGTAGCTGCCTTCCTACTTGAACTGAGGGCAATTTCAGCAATTGTTTGGTAGGTGTCATGCAGCTGCATTGGAGATAACAAAACCCTGGGATTTTGATAGTCTGAAAGTGAGAATCAGGATATGTTTAAGTGTACAAAACAGAAATATATAGAAATGTTACAATATATTTGTTTAAATTGGAAATGCAGATCATTTGTATTTGGAATGGTGCTATTTTGTATGTACGTTTAGTGCCAAACTACAGTCTGAAGGGCAGATGTAAAGTGAACCTTTACACATCATTTGGAAATACTGAATAGGTGCAATTTGTCTGAGTACCTCTGTTAAAACCTAGGAATAAGGTATTAATACAATCCCACACTGTTTCACGGGAGTACTGTCAGAACTGAATGGCACATGTGGTGCCATCTGTACTACAAAGAAAGTATCAAGGCACTGAAAGAAGTGTTATGTCGCTCAGTAGTAGTGTGGTGGGGATAGGCACAACATAGTGAATGCTAAATTTACAGTGCTGCTTTCTAGACTCGATGTGATTGTTTCAGCAAGGTTGGGCTTGATCCAAACTAGGAAAGAGGGAGGAGAGTAATATTTTTAAGTAATTTCTGTATTAGTGAGAAAAATGAGGCTTACTCAATTTAATATGTTGGATGGAATAAATTAAAGGGTTTGTTTAGTTGTTTTTTTCCCCCCCTTCCAATCTACAGTAGCACTTTCAGATCTTTGGTATCTTGGTCACAGCAACTAGATTATTTCAGTACAGGTTTTAGTGAACACAGCACAAAACTCAGCACAATATTAATTTGAATTATAATTCACTGACATTTTTGATGCAAATTTTAAGAGGGAAGCCACAGTTTAAAGCAAATTACCTGTCACCCTTAGGGGTACTCTTTTCAAGTCAGGGTCACTGTTGCATCCTGCAGTGTCACTCTGAGCAAATAAAAGACAGTCTATCTCCAACACTGAAGGTATGCATTAAAAAAAAAAAATCATAAAAAGGTTTTTCAAAAAATACTTTCATATTTCATTCATAATTCTCGATTATTATAACCACGTTTAACTGACTGCAGAGTTACAGACACTTAGATGCTTCACCTTATTATGCACAATAATGAAAACCATGGTTATAGAGTCAACTTACAGGTAAGACCCAAGTGGTATTTTTACTGAGCCTCTTAGCTTACGTAGAAGTGGCACTGGTCTGTTTCCTACATCCAAGGCCCTTTAATATCCCCTTTATCAAGCACAGACTTTCTAATATGGATCACAGATTTTGCTGCATAACACCAAATTTCTATAAGAATGGTATTTCCTTGCTAATGTGATTTAATTTAGTCTGAAAGGAAGAAATAAAATCCTGCCCATATTACAGCTATTATAAAATTAAATAAATACTAAATATGAAAAGAAGAAAAATCTTTTGTTGTTCTAACAGGTTGAGAGTGAGTGTAAATTGGAAATAATTTCATAGACTTGTATACATTTTCTGATCCAGTATGTAACAAACCATTAAGAAATGTTGCATTTCTCTACTGCATTCAGATTCTAAGTGAATTTCACCAGTATGAATTTCTCTCTGTCGTCAAGAGGAAACGTGAATTTAATAAATAATAGGTTATATTCTGTGTTCTCAATTTTAAATATAGTTTGAAAGATTATATGATTATATTTGAATTTTATTAGAGAAATGATTTGTGTTTTCATAAATAGTTAATTAATAATGCAGCACCAGTAGATGGTGCTCAAGAATATATAGCATAACTGAGGGGTAGGGGTGATTAAAAAGTTCTATTTTAAAATTGAAAAAATTCTGGGGAAGTGTTGGTTTTCTTTTGAGAAGTTGATTTTGCATCAGGAAAAAATGTCTCCTTCCGAATTTCAAGGAAACCTTTGGTTGGTTGACAATTTTCAAGTTCAAAAGGTCAGTGATTTGCTTGCTTGTTTGTTTTCATTCTTTGTATGGCTTCTTCAGTGAAGGCTTTTACAAGAACTTTTTAATTCTGCTACTGGCTCTAACTATTTTGATGTCGTTATTTTATCACAATCATTGGGCTAGAAATAGTGAAATTTGTGCTCTAGGTGACACTAAGAGCAGGGACAGAAGGCGTCTGTATCACATCTGAGGCCTGTGCGGCACCCTACCTCAGAGAGGGGCCCTTGAACCCTCCAGAGGAAGGTGCAGAAAACCGAGAATAGGAACAATTTGACAATCTGGCTTCATAAAATCTCACCTAGTCTCCAGTATTTAGAGATCTGTTTAAGTCTCAACATAAGTCTCATTTCCCCTGCAACCTGCATTTAGCTACTTTAACTCCATACGTTCTTGTTATACACCTAAACATCCAACTCTTTTCAATCTTACATTTTTTCTAGCTCAATATTATCAAATGACTCTCACGGTATAAATGTATACTATGTGAAAACTGTTGTGTATCACTTTGTTAATTTGCTGCCGTTTGAATTAATTATGCCGTTACCATATTCCCATATTCTTGTATTAAGTCAGGGAGAAATGAGATCCTGGATTACTTCTAGCAATTATGTCACGTATTATTATCAAGCATCTTTTTAATTTTCCTTTTAAGATAATTCCAGTTATTCCAACCTAGTTCCACAAAACCATGCTTTTTAAGGAAATTCTATCCTTCTTGTCACTTTTAAACACCCTCTGTTTTTCGGATATCTTTCTGAGATGTAGAAACCAGTACTGCACACAGTTGTTCAGATGAGGCTGTAGCAATGATTTATATAACGTTTTTCTTTACCCTCTCAGTCTTGTTCTTGATTCATTTTAGTATCTTGCTTCTTCTGATAGCTGCTACACTAAACAGAGATCTGCAGTTAACTGTCTATGTCTCTTCTTTTTGTCAGTCTCTTATAAGAAACTTTGTGAAGGCCTTTAGGAAGTTTGAAAAAATTATGTCAGTTGGTCCTCCTTTGACCACTACAGTAGTTTACTGATGTGTTGAAAACATTCTAACATCTTCCTTCACACAGATCTGAGTGTTTTATTTTCTTACTTATTTGCCTGGTACAGATGTAAGATTTATGAATCTTTGATTCCCTGGGTCGTTCTAAAGCCTTTTTTATAGTATATGTGAAACATTTGCTACTCTCTAACCTTCCAGTACAGGAGTTGTTTTTCAATTAGAGATTGCGTAGCTCAACTACTTCTTGTTCAGGATTTTTGGTCCGGGTGGCTTCCTGCTTTTTAAATGATTGATTTGTTCCAGCACCTCTTCATCTGATAGTCCCTCATTTTTATTACCCATGAGTAGATCTCTCCCTAACATTCTCTATTGTGAAGACTGATGCAAATAAATCTTCTATCTTCCTAGCAATGTCCTTCTCTTCCTTAATTGCTGTCTTTATTCTCTGAAGTTCCCAGAAGACATAGTGACTCTTATAAGCTTCTTGCTTTTGATATATTTAAGGGCTTTCTTTTAATTTGTTTTTCTATTTTTAAGTGTTTGATTTTTAGCAGTTATATTTGCTATCCAGTTTTCCTTCTTACCTCTTTACTATTGTGGCTTGCGATGGTTTTCCTCGTATCATGAAAGCTGCCTTTGCGGATTTTGACAATTCCCTGCTTCACTCAAATAGCATCTCAAATCCTTTCATTTCACTCCACTGGTTTGCAACTTACTATCCTTGTTTATCTCCTCTCCTACACCGTATGTGCATTTATCACTAGAAATATACTTGGGTTTGGGAGCAACATGAATGCCTTTAATTTTGATGCTAGGGTTGGGTTTTTCTGACTAATATGCATTTTCTTAAATACCTCTGTCCTTAGTGTCATGACATTTTTTGTATATCTTATCTCTTGCTAGGTGCATTTAACCTCATTATTTTAGGATCACTTTACCTATTAGTTTGGATATTCTTAATCCTTGACTTCTTTCTGCTTACTGTGATTGAAGTCTAAAGGTATGTCTAAACTGTTCTTGGATATGGGTCTACAGCTTACCAAGCTGAGCTGGTTGATTTAAGGCTATCTTATGTCTTCCAAGGTGACAGTAATTTCTCAGAATAGAGAACGTGCTGTTTCAAGAAGTAACTTCCTATTGTTCTGAGAAATTACATCTTTAAGCTTTGCCATTTACAGATTTCATTTGTTTCTAATTGGGTTGTCTAAGATCTATGGTTATCCTGTTTCATTACATTTTCTTGCTTTATTCCTTTTCGATGCTGCACACTTAATATCCTAGTTGTGACCTTCATTCTTTGGCACATTCATTCCTGTGCCCTGGACTGCCATTCTCAAGTATGGCCTTCTTCACTTAGAGGTTTTTTTCACACCAGAATTTATTGAATCTCTTACGTACAGAGCAAAATTCCTTGCAGGACTGTTGTTTTTTTTGTTGTTGTTTGGTTTTTAGGTTTGTTTTTTGGTTTTTTTTTCTGTTATTCTGTGATAGTTTACAATAAAGGACTCTGTGTTTTTTTCATTTATTTTTTAAAGTATGTATCCAGTAATTTTCCTATGCTACCACACTTCCATTTTGACAATAACATAACATTTTTCTATTGGATAGCCTTCTATTTTACTTACTTTGATTTTAAGTTGTAATTTCACATAAATGTTTGCTATCCTTTATTTTGACCAGATGTCATTCTATGACATCTTTTCTGAATTTGTTCTTCGGTGGTATTCTTCATGGATACTCAGAAATATTTGTGCTACAAGTAACATTTGTAGATGACTTGGTGTTCTTTGGCTCTTGTTTATCAGGTGATTGGAATATTTTTTCTAGTCTTTCAATCTATGAAACCTATATTTTCAGTACTTTATATCTTGCATGTATAATGGCTGTCATTTTAAAACAAACTTGTCACTAGTTCATGCTAGCAGGTACTCTGGGGGTGAGATTCTAACTAGTTGTACTGTTGTGTGACTGTAAAGATAGGAAGAATTCATTCATATCATAAGATTTACCAAATTAATTGGAGAATGTTTATGCCAGGATCAAAATAAAAACAAGACCAGTGTTTTCATGTTAATTATCTAAATGCATTGAAATCCTCTTTTTACTGGGAGGAGGAAAAATATTTTTTAAATGCCCTTTCATCTCTGATGTTATTAATCTACTCTAGGATATTGCCTAGTCATTAATCAAATTGAACTGTGATAAATGCAAAAACCCTGTGTTGTTTTGGCTTGCTCTACTAAAAAAGAAAGAAATTTGGAGTTAATGCTGAATCCATCTTTAATGTTCTTAATTTTGCTTATGTAGTCTGGAGAAGAGTGATTTTATGTACTTTGTGTGTTGCTGAGATCACTAATCACAGAGGGCAGTGTTAAAAGATGGTGTATTGTGTTGAGTTTTTCCTTGCATTAGTGAAAATGAAGGACTGATAAACCTGTCTGGAGGTTAGTTTTCTGCTGTTAGTAAGAGTTTAGTGTTTAAAATGCACAGAATATGCTGTTTGTTCCCTATGAAGTTCAGCTGTGATCTATTTTAAGACGTTGGTCAAGGTACCAGTACAGAATCTGATTTAAATAAGATCTTAGTGAAAGACTTGGATTCAATTTTCTTTTTCAAGGGTTTGAAACATGCAGTTTTTCCTTCTCATAACTTGTTAATCCAGCAAAAGGGGTAGCACCATTTTGTTAGGTCTAACAATGATATCTTCAATTTTTGTTATTCCTTTCAGGCCTTGTTCAGGGAGTCAGTCCACAGTGTCTATTCAGCACAAAATACAGAAAGAATTTTCTAACCTAGGACCAGGATCCAAGTGACTCTCCATTCCCTTATGTCTTTGAGTAGAATTACAAAGAGTATTGGCACCATTACTACCACTGACAAAGTATGGCCTGCCCATTTCCTTGAACCTGATTTGAGGAGAGGATTCTGAACTGTGTATCCTGAGCATCAGGAAGTAGTAGTTTGAAATGAATTTTTGGGAAGTTTCAGGCAGATCCTTTGTAGCAATATCCCTAGTTATCTGGGGCTTTGGTTGCCCTTTGATAAGCATATTGACTTTCTCAGGCACATAACTCTTCCCAAGAACCTTACTGCAAGGAAAACCAACTTAGCTCAGACTTCCAAATTCCAAGGTAAGGAATGGGAATTGAGGTCTCACCATAGTCCTCTTCTACATACTTCTTTGATCGAAATGCATACATTTTTATAAAAATAAATTAATAAGCTGTGTGTTTAAGGACAGTGTTTTCTCAAATACCCAGTATTTCCATGGAAAGGTCAGTCAAGGATTAGCTGAGTCAGCCAGGAAACTTCAGCCTGGGAGGAAAAAAAGGACAGGTTGTGGTACTACAGACTCCTGAGTGGCAAGGAAAGACTGGATAGGGATTGATTTTTCACTGTCTTTTCTAGCAGAAGGAACAGCAGGCATCAAATAAAGCTGGAAGGAGTCATGCTCAGAAGAGGTGATTCTTCATGCAGCAGGCAACTGACCTTTGAAACTCTTTGCTGAAAGATCTTGTAGATAACTAAAAATTTTCATAGACTCAGGGGGAGACTGGACAAACATATGAAAGAGAAATCCAGTGATGGTGGTGGTGAGGGGAGTGTCAATAAATGTGCAAATTCTTACCTACTTTAGGAATTTCCCTGAGCTGAAAATAATTGGAGGTTGGGAATGTATCAGGGGAGAATCTTGCTCTGTTCTTACTCCTCCTTTGGCATTTACTTACAGTCACTTCTGAAGCAGAATGCAGGGATGGATAAACCTTTAATTTGGTCTAGTACGACCGCTTTCATCTTCACTCTTTTGGGATATTTTAACACTGAAAAACTGAGAGATACATTTTCAGAGGTGCAGATTGTGGAATAATCAGTTGGAATTTGGAGTCAGGCGCTGGACATCAATGTCCAGAGTGTCAAGACATCAGTATTTCAGTTTGAAGACATTGACTGAGTGCCTAAACTTGCCTAAAGTGTGTGCACACATTTAGAAATTTAAGCAAATAGTCAAGATTCAGATCAAGTTGATACCCAGGAAGGAAATTCTCTGTCTGAACTCCATTGGTTTTGTAAATGTAATAATGAGGCATGAACACAACATATACTTAGCATTACCTGCATTTCCCCCAGTGTTTTAAAAAAGGGAAGGAGCTCTGTCCTTTCCTAAAACTGTCTAGTATCTAAACTTTGACTGAATGTGGCAACAGTTATCTTCAGCTAAAGGAATATTTTAGAATTGGGAATAAATACATACAGTTCAGAGTGACATACTTTATGATTTTGGAAGATGATACCTGGAAGAAGGCAAACATATACTTTTTTGACCAGAACACTTCCTTGGCTGCATGGTGGACCTGCAGAGTAAGCTGTTTCATTGAAACAATTTGTTTATAAGTTTATGTACATGTCATAGAGACATTTGACATCATATTATAAAAACCTATGAAAAAGAGAGAACATCACACACTAGTAGCTGAATGTCAAATTCTGCTACTGAAATGGATAGGACTTCTCAGATGACTGTCAGTAAGTGGTTCATAGTCCACAGCTCTACAAGGAAGTGCTGTGAAGCTCAACTACTTGGTGAAAACAGATGCGAATGTGTCATTCAAAGTTTAAGAAGTGCATTTTTTTGGATGAGTTGACATATGTGTTTCAGGTCATTGTATTAGTTTCCTGAAATATTCTTTGACATGGAATTTTTGAGAAATAGCTGAGTTTACTTAATGTTTTTAAGAAATGTAAAGCCTGAGTCAGAGAGGTGTATTCTGGCAGTAACTCAGCTCATATCAATGGCCTTGTACCAGTGTAAAATATATGTGAGAACAGAATCATGCTCTTGATACGTACTGTGTGCTCAAACTGACGAGTGAGGGAAGAGGAACACAGTTATATTACCAAAAAGCAGAATACTCTGTGAAAATGTGGGGTATTACTGTAAAGAGTTGTGGGTGGCTGTCATCATTCTGAGAGACACATTCTGACTACACTATCCAAAATATGAGAGAGTGCAAGAAAAAGAGTTCCCAAATTGTTAGGCATAAGAAGAGATTATTAGCAGGGTGGGGTTATTTGTTGTTTTGTTTTTCGTTTTAAAGATGAAATGACAGAGTGCACTAGTTTATATTCCTTCCTTCCTTCCTTCCTTCCTTCCTTCCTTCCTTCCTTCCTTCCTTCCTTCCTTCCT
>NW_020799097.1:31081304-31172252 GCF_003259725.1 Athene cunicularia | reverse complement strand
TCCAACACTGAAGGTATGCATCAAAAAAAAAAAATCATAAAAAGGTTTTTCAAAAAATACTTTCATATTTCATTCATAATTCTCGATTATTATAACCACGTTTAACTGACTGCAGAGTTACAGACACTTAGATGCTTCACCTTATTATGCACAATAATGAAAACCATGGTTATAGAGTCAACTTACAGGTAAGACCCAAGTGGTATTTTTACTGAGCCTCTTAGCTTACGTAGAAGTGGCACTGGTCTGTTTCCTACATCCAAGGCCCTTTAATATCCCCTTTATCAAGCACAGACTTTCTAATATGGATCACAGATTTTGCTGCATAACACCAAATTTCTATAAGAATGGTATTTCCTTGCTAATGTGATTTAATTTAGTCTGAAAGGAAGAAATAAAATCCTGCCCATATTACAGCTATTATAAAATTAAATAAATACTAAATATGAAAAGAAGAAAAATCTTTTGTTGTTCTAACAGGTTGAGAGTGAGTGTAAATTGGAAATAATTTCATAGACTTGTATACATTTTCTGATCCAGTATGTAACAAACCATTAAGAAATGTTGCATTTCTCTACTGCATTCAGATTCTAAGTGAATTTCACCAGTATGAATTTCTCTCTGTCGTCAAGAGGAAACGTGAATTTAATAAATAATAGGTTATATTCTGTGTTCTCAATTTTAAATATAGTTTGAAAGATTATATGATTATATTTGAATTTTATTAGAGAAATGATTTGTGTTTTCATAAATAGTTAATTAATAATGCAGCACCAGTAGATGGTGCTCAAGAATATATAGCATAACTGAGGGGTAGGGGTGATTAAAAAGTTCTATTTTAAAATTGAAAAAATTCTGGGGAAGTGTTGGTTTTCTTTTGAGAAGTTGATTTTGCATCAGGAAAAAATGTCTCCTTCCGAATTTCAAGGAAACCTTTGGTTGGTTGACAATTTTCAAGTTCAAAAGGTCAGTGATTTGCTTGCTTGTTTGTTTTCATTCTTTGTATGGCTTCCTCAGTGAAGGCTTTTACAAGAACTTTTTAATTCTGCTACTGGCTCTAACTATTTTGATGTCGTTATTTTATCACAATCATTGGGCTAGAAATAGTGAAATTTAGACCTTTTATTGAAGAGATATAACTAAAAATTAATGGTGAATGACTTACTGGTGTTGCAAAAACTCCTGTTCTCTACAAACATTGCTGACTGTTATCACAGTAAATTTAAGTAGTGTCACTGAAGTCAGCAGACCTATGCTGAATTAATCAGTATGGAATCTGGACCTAAGAGTCATAAAAGATAAAGTCGTTTGTGTGCTTGCAACAGATCCTGAATGGATGGCTCAGTATAGGTTCCTTCAGACTGGCCTAACTGCACATTACATTTATTTAAGAGGATGTTGCCCTCACACAGAGTGACTTAGCTTCAAAATTTACTTGGCCTTGCTCTCTGTGACATGAAGCTAATCAGGGTAAAATTTAATATTAGATTCCACATGAAATGTTGAGTTTTCAGTGTTTAGATGTCAAAATGATTATATGATCTCACATCAGTTTAGCATAATTTCAGTTATTCCAGTGGTACCTGTACCAGAACTTGATTTCTTTCACTGGCAACTGCACCTTATTTATTGATTTAGCTGCCTGCATACATATGATTTCCTAATATAGGTGTGTCTGCAAGGAGAGTGTAAGATGTTTGAATCTGCCTGAAAATTTTTTAGCTCTTACAAATTCATATTTTAGAACTCATGAATACATGGGTGTTTGTGCTTATTGAAGTAAACGTTGCTATGTATATTAACACACGTAGTACATGTACATGATGTATAAATACATGTAGGCAAGGAAAAACATTAACTGCTCTAATTTCTGTGTCAGGAAGAAATTGGGTTATGAATATCTGTATCTCATGAGCACATGAGATCAGAGGCTATATACGGATATTAAAAGTAGGAGGCCCAAACATGTATTTAACTCATCCATTTTAAAAAAGGTATTTATAATGTTATTCTTCATAAACTTTACTTTTGTTTATTAGTATTAGTCTGTGCTTTATTTTTTTGTGTATCATACAAGGCATATAAAAGTAAGTCACCATGAGAAAAGGAAGCCATCAAATGTAAATTAATTTCAAACACTTATATCATGCTGTATGTTCAAAGTGACACAGGATTGAAAAAAAAGACAGTAGCCTGTTTTCAGTAAAATGCTTAGATATGATCATATTTCTATTTATACCCATTTTAAACACATGAAAGAGACTGAGAAATATGTCATGATGACACAGCTAAAATATGATATTCAAATATACTGAGAAGCTGTTCTAATCTCATCTCTTCCTTTCTTTTACATGCTTCCACTGGCTTCATCTCTCTTAGTATATTTAATACAATCCTTTCATCCCATTTACAGAGCCTTGCCTAATCTTTTTCCTTATATAGTTCTTGCACTTATTTTTCTCTCTCAGCCATGTATTTCCAATGCTTAGTATTTCTTCTCATGCTTCTCTTGCTCCTGTATTACTGGCTTCTCATAAGTATCTATACTATCAGAATATTTTCCATATTCTAATTTTACACTCTATTAATTGCTATTTGAATTCTATCCCCACAGTACTGTTTCAGCTATGTGAAATACAGATAAGAAGTGAAGGATATTGTTTATTTAAACAGCAACTTTCTTAACTTACCTGAAAACATCAGACAATGAAGAACAAGGTTCCTTCCTTGATTGTTTCTACAAGATGGAGGTGTTTCTCTGTCCCCTTCTCCCCACCATTCCTCAGAAAACTGTCCCATCAATGGGATATGGGTTGAAATTAATCTATCCAATTTTGGACAGATTGCTAAAAAGTAGACAGATGGAAGACGTCTTAAATGTATATGTCTATATCTGGGCTGCTTAGTCTCCTGGTATGGTCAATAAATAGAAACAGCTGCTTCTGTAATATTTTTTATTTAATCTTGCTGTAGATCTCTGAAGTTACATGATTCACATGTTGATAGTTGCCTTTTTCCCTGTTCAGATGTAAATGTCTTAAGTTTTGTGAGATGAACTTTTTTTCTCCTGTCTCCTATAGTGGATAGTGGGCTGGTAGAGGTAATTCTCTGTTTGATTCCCCAATTTCTTTGGTACTCTTCCCTAAGTCTGTTTCTGTCTCTAATTTGAATGGAAATCAGACCTTTTATAAAATTTCTTTGCTGGAGACCTGCCATTTATAACAAGACATACTTAAACTGTGCTTGGAACCTGTCCAGGAAGGTCTGTGACCTGATATGAGATCCAATCCTGTCAGTCTGGGATGGAGGAAAAATCCTCCCAAGTCCTAGTAAGTAATCAGAAAAATGTTCACATCTGTCTCATATCTTGTCTTTTTAGCAGCACAGTTTCCCTCACCCTGTCTTCTCTTTCCACTCTGTACTTCTTGGTGTTTCCCGTGGCCCCGTACCAGGATGGGGTAGAGGATCGCTGCAGCAGTGGGGTCACTGTCCCATGCCCTTCTGGAAGCTGCTGTCTGGGTGTCCAAGGGCAGGCTGAGTGCTCTGACTCCTCTTGCCCTCAGGGAACAGACGGAGGAAGGCAGGGGGATGCATGTTGGCTTTGTGCCTGGCAGAAACCCAGGGGGGTGCTGATGCTCAGCTGGGATTTCTGTGTTGTTGCAGTGCTTGCAGCCTGTTTCTCTAGCAAGGCAATGGTACATGGCTAAAACCCACCACCCAGTCCCTGTAAGGAGCTGGTGTTAGCCACAGGCTTGGCATGGTACAGGCAGGACCAGTCTGTGCTCTGTGATCCTCCATGCCTGGATACATGCAGCCCTGCCCACAAATTATCAAAAATCATTAAGTATGGATGGCTGACAATTGAGCACCTGCTTGGAAAGAGGAGTTATGATTTAAGGTGAGCCTTTACAAACATTCCTGAATTCAGGAGGTACGTGGCATACCTCAAGTCACGAAGTTCATATGAAGCATTCTGGTATCTACCCTCCCAACTGTTAATGTAGAAGGATTTGCAGGAGTCAGTGTCTTTTTTTTTTTTTTTCCTACTGGTCCAGAGAAAACCTTGATGTTATTCTGGGTTCACTCTCTTCTCTCTGCTTGTCTTCATTAATGCAGTGCTCTTCTTTCTCTCCTTTCCTGAGTTGCTGTCTTCCAACATGTCTTGACAAGTTTCTTTTAAGCTATGAACCCTTTGGGAACAGGGACATGTCTTGTTAAGATTTAAGAAGTGCTGTAGAAGTGATTTTTACCATGCTAGAATAAAATTTGAAAATATTCATGAGATGATACAAAAAACCTCTGCACTTACATACATGGTCATAGTTAGAAATGTCCAGTTGTGGTGGGTTAACACTGGATGGAAGCCATGTGCCCACCAAAGCCTCTCTATTACTCTCCCTACTAACCCAGACAGGGGAGAGAAAATACAGTGAAAGGCTTATGGGTCAAGATCATTCACCAATTACCATTATGGGCAACCAGACTTGACGTGGGATAATTAATTTATTACCAATCAAATCAGAGTAGGATAATGAGAAATAAAACCAAATCTTAAAACACCTTCCCCCTAACCCTACCTTCCTCCCAGACTTAACTTCACTCCTGTTTTTCTCTACCTTCTCCCCAACAGCAGCACAAGGGGGTGGGGAATGGGGGTTGTGATCAGTTCATCATACATTGTCCCCTGCTGCTCCTTTGTCCTAATGGGAGAACTCCCCACAGTCTTTCCCTGCTTCAGCGTGGGATCCCTTCCACAGAAGACAGTCATCCAAGAACAGACTGTGCCAACGTGAGTCCCCCACGAGTCCACAGGTCCTGCCAGGAGCCTGCTCCAACGTGGGCTTCCCATGGGGTCACAGCCTCCTTTGGGCATCCCCCTGCTCCAGCGTGGGGTCCTCCCCGGGCTGCAGGTGGGTCTCTGCCCCCCCATTACCCCCCAGGGGTCTGCAGGGCACAGCTGCCTCACCATGGGCTGCACCACGGCCTCCAGCTGCTGTTGCTCAGAAGGTTTTTTCCCCCTTCTTGTTAACACAGAGGCTCTACCACTGTCACTGATGGGCTCAGCCCTGGCCAGCGGTGGGTCCATGTTGGCGCCGGCGGGCATTGGCTCTGTTGGACACTGGGGAAGCTTCCAGCAGCTTCTCACAGAAGCCACCCCTGCAGGTCCCTGCTGCCAGAGCCTTGCCTCGCAAACCCAACACAGCAGTTGAGAGCAGAACAGACTGATACGTGCAGTCCTGGCCCACTAACTACACATTTTATAATTAGTAGTAACCTTTTCACTTTAAATGTAACTGGTAGAAAGGAGAAACTTCACCATAAATTCATTTTTCGATACTTTAAAAGGTTTGGTTTGTGATGCACTGATGGATACTGGTTTACTGATTAATAAACTCTTTATGGCTCTGAATTTGCAGTTTTTTTCAGTCTGATCTTTGTTGTGCAAAACTGTTTTGAGCAATTAGCTTTAATAGAGTAACTGCTATTAGGCACCTAGAAATAAAGATGTGGGTGGTGTGTCTTGTGGGGTACCAACTGGCATTAATTATGAGGTTGAACTTCTGCACTAAAGTCCTACTACCTCTGTGTTTGTAACATAGAAGCCACATCTCTTATGAAAACATATTTTTTAAAATATTCTTTTTTTTTTTTTTTTTTTTTTTGTTGTAGTTTTGGACACAGGATGTTAATAGAAAACTTTTTAATTATACTTGGTGCAAAGAAGGGTGAACAGAGGAAATTTTAGTATGTAAGAAATTTCAACCTTTTTATAGGCTCAAAATGAAAGTAATTTTAAAGCTCAGTTCTGAATCACATACATTTATTTACAATAAAATTGCTAATACTTCTGTTATTATACCATTTAATAAAGCAGATGAACGATAAGGCACTCATGCATTTTGTTGCTTTTAAAGAATGTCATAGCATGTTCCAGTACACTTCAGTTCGATTTTTCATGAAGAATTTATTTTTGTCAGACTACATTTTTATATTCTTGCTTTGTCATAATAAAGAAAACATTTTCCCGTTTTTATCTTGACTTATTGTTTGAAAAGTTAAAACAGTTGCTTTTTTGCTTTTTGCTTTTTTTTTTTTTTTTCCCCCAGCTGGTTGGTAATAAGGTAAACTTAAATGTAGAATCTGAGAGTTTGGAATAAAGAGGTGGCTGTGGAACATAGACTATTTCTGTATGTTTCCAAGGCAAATCACATGGAGGAGTAAGTAAAGCAGGAAGGGGACACCATTACCTTGAAAGGGAAGGGAAAAGGAGTAGTCCAAAAATATTTCATCTAAGTAGGAATGTCAGATTTAATTTTTTTTTCCAAAAGCATTTTGCAGTTGAAAGCATTCCACATTCAGCCAATGCCACAAAATGGACATGTATTGTACTTCATTGGCTGATATGACAGTTACTGCTTGACTAAGCTATAGCAGTGGACAAATAAATTGATGACCATTGGATTCATAGATTTCCTGCACTGAAAACCATTGAAGGCAAAATGGCACAAGTGTCCTTAGTCAGGAATAAAAGCAGAGGAAAGTGCTCTGGTGTATTTTCCAGTTACAGTTTATAAATCACCAGTGAACACACAAATGTTTTTAAAGAGTTATGTATACTTACATACAATTAAAATATGTGGAAAGCACTGGATTAGCAGTCTTGGCAACTACCTAATATCCAGGCATTTCGCCCTACACTGATCACACCAAACAACGTTTGACTCCTTAAGTATTCCCTGCAGCTGCACTGTCCTATTACAGTGTTCGTCTCTTTAGCATTTTCAAATGCAGTATCAAAGATATGAGTGTAGGACCTATGTACACCGAAAAGACGACCTTGTGGAAAACCATGCAACAGGAGGATTGTGGCTATTTGCCACTGTACCGTAGGACCCTCCTCTTTTCCTTCCCACTTAACAAATCAACCAGGCCATCTTCCAGGACTACAGCTAGGTTTCTGATCCAGACTTTTCCACCATGAATATTTCTACTGTTTATGTTTCTACAGCAGGGAGGAAAAAAAATATTCTTGGGTTTGCCTCAGCTCTATGTATCTTCCAAGTAAGATGACTCTAAGGAATAGGAATTGACAAGACTTGTCCTTGGACTCAAGAATATTACAGTTAGTCTGCAACCGCATGTATTCACCAAGTCGGTAGGTAACTGAGATGGCTGTGAATTGCATTCTGCCTCAGGTGCACATCTGAAATACACATTTTTGCAGATGTGTCTTGGACCAATGTTAATCAATGCCTGAGAGATCCAGTCCTGTGACGGGTGAGGAGCTAAGCTACAAGGCATGCTATGACGTAAGAACCAGGTATTCAGGAAAATAAATTTAAGCACAAGGAAAGGGCTTTATTGTGTCTTTATTTGTCTTTCTTTAAAGAAAGTAGGCTGCCCTGTGTAGTTTTCTCAATGATTAGTAGTGTAAAAATGTGAGTGGACAAATCTTGTCTTGATCTGCAGCATTACCTGGAGGAGCAGATTGGGTTATGACATTCTTTGGTCGATTCTTTCTAAGTTTGGCCATATACTGTTGCTACAGATTAATTCAAGGGACTGCTAGAAACCTGTCCCTTGAGGATGTTGACTTTCTTCTAGTCTTCATCTTCCCTGCTGACTCAGCAGTCAGTGTTCACTTTAGAGCTGAAGCTGGGTGAGTCAAGAGAGTCCTCTGCATCACGCCTTGAGTAGCTGCTGTGGAGAATCAGAGTCCTGAGGAGCTGGACACTGGGTCCAAGTAGCTCTTTGTCAGTTCAGTCTTTGGCCATGAGTGAAAACAGCAAAGGTATTTTATCCTTTACTGTATTTCAAATCCCATATGAAAAAAATTTACATGGTATTGTCTCATAAATTGACACCATGAAGGAATGCCTTAATTGCCATTTTTGCTTCCTGCATATCCAGAAACATGCACAAACACAAACTTCATTCACATGACCCCAAAGAGGACTTTCTTCCACATTCTTTCCTCTGAAGGGTCTGTGCTGGGTCTCTAGGTGTTTGTAGATTGAGCAGCTTCCTAGTCTTGATTCAGAAGAGAAAATGAAGGGAAGCACAGCACATATGGTTGTGTCCTAGTCATGTAAGACTGGAGAGTGGAGATTGAGCTGCTCTGTCCAAGAGTTCAGGTGAGATGAATCTGCAGTCTGTATATATGATCATATCTTCAGACATCACCACCAACAGGTCTTTGTAAGGCAGCTGGAGCAGGCAGGAAAAAAGAAACCCACCAGTCCAGGTTTCTTCCTCTGTTGCCACTTTGCTTCAAAGATGCTGGTACAAAATTAAACAGTGTCTCCCATGCAGTGATACAGGGTAGATCAGTCAGATATATCCCAGAACAGGTCTTTGCAGGCATGCTGTGAGAGCTTGTGGGAGAAGTATTATCTCTGAAGGCTCGTTATTGGTTATGCTCTGTGGTTGTGCTTGGGATAGGCTGGTGTGAGCATGAAAGCCTGAAGAGAATGAACAGACCTTGTGGGATTGATTTCTGAAAGTGTCTTAAAGCATGCTATAGACATAGTCATAGACAACCTGGGTGATGTACTATTCTGTATAAAAAACTCTAATCAGGGATTACACAGGGATAGGAATAATATAGAATGGGCTAGGTTCCTTGAGTAATGAATGTATGCATTCTTTCTCTGAGAGAACTGTCATTCAGTTTGAATTAAGAGTTCTTTTTCCTTATTTTTTTCAGTATTTGGTGTATCTCTACCGCTGCCAACAGAAGTGTCACTTTGTGTTGTATTTTTGTGTTATGATCATCTTTTTCATAGGAATGAGGGATGGGGAGCGGAAATAATTCCTTAACGTTCAATTTCATGAGTGAGGGAACCTCCAGGCACTGTGAATGAAGCAAACTTGCATTATCTTACTTTCCCCCCCTCTAATTTTTATTGTAACTGCTCATTTTAAAATTGTATTTATCTTTTATCCATTTCATTCTTCACTCATGTAATGTATTTATGATACCACATTAAATAATCATAGCTTTTTCAGCTATAGATTTTGTTTCAAAAGATGTAACAGTATCTACCTTTATTCTATAGACACAAAGACATTAAATTACTTTGCTAAGGTAATTAAGGAGGGAACAACAATAAAAAAGAGAGCAGAAGCTTTCCCTTTCTCTACCCTTCAAGTACAACCTGTGGTGTTAGTGCAGAACCATGACACTGGATGCAAAAAAGCTGGGATGCGTTCACAGAAGACATTTAAGAAAGTTAAAATTTTCTGTAAAAGAAAGGAAATGAATGCCTTGACCTCTTTATACATTTATGAACAAGTTTAATTTATTCATAGGAGTAATTTCTCAGAACTCAGTGGGATTACTCATTTTGTGCATAAAGTTAAACAGACATTTAAGTGCCTTCAGGATGCGAACTTATTGTGGATAACATTAACATTATCAAAGTTTTTTTCTGTTTTCGTTCTGAGCCCATACTCTTGACATTTGATTGTATTTTTTTGTTGTTGTTTTCTATTGTCTGTCCTTCATAAGGAATTGTTAGAAGATAAGGGGACAACTAGTCCTTGTCTTCTGTGCTAAGTGAATGCGATTTCATTTGAAACAGATGAAAACAGACAGAGTGAGATGAAAAATAATATGCCCTATGAAAATCTATGAATATGGGAAAGTTACAGCTTACACTTAAAACAAACAAGACATTGAAGCCTTTTCTGGCTTCTATATAAAGAATAAGTTTTAGTTTAAGTACATAAATACTCAGCCTTTTTACAGAGCTCTCATTCATGTCTTTTTGCTAATTTGTCTGTTTTTACTACTTTAATATATTTTGCAAGCAATTTTTCAGGTAAAAATTGTATAACTGAATTTACCTTTGAAAAGATTAAATATAAGTGGTTTAAAATGGGTACTTTTAAGAGAACACCATCTGGTATGTGGTTATTAAAAAAGCCCATAAAAATATTACATGACAACATTCATATGCAATTAAATTAACATAAACCCTCTAAATTAACAAGTCAGTTCAAACTGCTGATTATGATTAATTTTGTAAATAAGTTCACTATAATTTGGAATCTGTGATATGACCCCTGGTGAGATGCAGAAGGGATTTTTGTAGGACACACAGTATAGCAGTATTTGAGGGGATTAGTAGTACTTGAGGGGATAAGAACTGATGGAAGACATTCAGCATTTTGTCTATTAGGTTACCATATAAATAAATATCTATAATAATGAAAGATTTGCAAAATTGGATTGTTGGGGAGTTTGGCTGGGATTTTTATAAGCTTACTTTTTATGAGTGACTTAGAAGCATACTGAAAGTCATGACAGATATGAAATTACTATGTATTAAAGTATTATTTTTAAATAGTGATGAACATTTATTTGACATTGCATTTGTTGGTGACATTTCATATTATTTTTGCTTTATTTGATCAAGTTGCCTTGGCCAGTGAAATCCCTTTGCTTTATATCTATGGTCAGTTATCAACAGTCCCTGTAGTGTTATACTAATTAACTTAATAGGAAGCTATGTGCAAAATAAGCAGAAATAAATAAATAACTAAACAAAGTGCACAATCCATCCCTGTCAGCATTCCCAAGACACAAGTGAAGGACGGTATTGCAATTTCTTAGTGTCAGCGATTCTGGTTTTGACAAGGTGAGAACTTTGGTTTGACAGAGATAGATAGTCTTCAAAGAGATAAAACAGTTAGTAAATATCTTTATTTGTTTTGATTTCTAGGAAAGAGAAGGTCAGTTGTTACAAACTGCTTAGGGAGACAAGCTGACAGGAAGATAAAGGGAGAACACTCCAGGAGCTGAAAGATGGAGGCCTTCATCCATTCTGAGAAAAGCACGTTCTGGTAGAGAGGCTAAGTGTGTGTGCAATGAGACAGGGGCCTGATGAGGCAATGTTAGGTAAAATATTAAAATTATTTTCTTCCTGCATGCCAGCCTAACCCACTGTTGCAGCACAAGCACTCTTCAGTGGTTTAGTATTTGGGAATGTCCTGCATGATTAAGTATCAGTGAGATGCTATATATGTAAAACCCTGATAAATGGCTGTTAATAGTTCCAGGGCAACTTTTAATAAACAAGTAAATATTCGATGTGTTCAGAAAACATGACAATGGCACTGAGATTATAAACAGCGGTAGCAATCAGGTGAACAGAGAGGCTGGGAATCGCTCTGGCTGACTCCGGGCAAAATTAGGTGCTTGCTGTCACTTAGTCACCAACATTCATTCTTTCACCCTATCTGCCTTAGATACCATCCTAGCACAGGATGTGTGCTTTCCCTGGGCTCCCTTCTTTGTCCACTGACCATAGCAGCAGCCCAGGCAACTATCTTGGATCAGATGCTGACATTTTAGATGGCTGAAATAAGTTGAGATAAGCCATGCCTAAAGTTTGTCAGTTCTTCCACAGGTTTCTCTACTCTGTTTTTGCATATATCCATGTATAATGTCTGAATAATAACCTATAGACTTCAGCCCACATGCCTCTGTGTGTGTTTATGAACACATATACAAGCACATTTGTCTGTCAGATTTTTAAAGAATGTGATTCGGTCTTTAAAAAGCAACTCTTTTACATGGTATATGTCGTCTGGATATATGAGAACTTGAAAAGTAAGGCATCACCTCAGTCCTTTTCCAAAAAAATTCAGAATTCTGTCAGCAAATGGTTTAGCATTTCCCCAAATAGCAGCCTTCTCTCTGTTGGATCGATGGTTAACTGCTACTCACTGCTGAAATAAAAATCTGTAGACTATCCCCCAAAGTGTTGCAAGTGTTGAGATCACCACACAAATAGTTTGCTGGATCTCTAATTATCTGAGACTGTGTAAAACACTATCTTTTCTCCACAGCCCAGCTCACAAGTAAAAATATACAGCTCTAAATTAAATATACAGGTAAAATACATGGGTAAAAAAATATTTACAGCTCTCAGGTAAAAATAAAATCCTTTCCCTTGCTCTTATTTTAATTGTGATAGAACAGAGACATGGCCATGGTTACCTAACTGCTTTTGAGGAGGTGAGCACTATTCTTAGAGTGTCCTGATGGCTCTGTTGTCATTATGATTGCACAAAGGTTTCAGAGCAGGAGGAGTGAGGCCTCCTACTTACCACCTAGCTGACATTGTTTACACAATTAAGATGAGCAATACATTAGCTAAGTCTGCATAGCCCATCCTCTGTAATTCAGTCTCATAAATCAAAGAGGGAATAGTGTTATAGTATAGTTGCCTCTCTGTACAAAAAAATGTACTCTGATCCATAATTTGTTTGGGGTATTTTTATAGCAATTTTGGCTTGGTTTAATCAAGTTGTGCATTATCTTCAGGGCTTGAAGTTAAAAAAAAAGGCAGGTATAGCTCCAGACTCAACAGGAATTGGCTACCAATGCAGTCAGAAGGAGCTGAGAGCCAAGACACCTGCTTTCATATAGGTAAAATGTGTCTAAGAGAGAGTCATGGGGTCTGTAAGTGCTGAAGTCATTGGTAGGTGAAGGCTATGAATTTTTTACTCCTACAGAAATGACACACTTGCTCCTGTAAGAGGCAGAGCCTCTGGGTCCAGGCTCCTGTCGAGTTCTAAGCTCCACAGGAACTTCCAGAGGCAACATGTTTCTCACTTCTCTAGGATTAATTATTCTTTCCTTCTGGTGTCAGCAGGACGAAAAATCCTGAACTGAATATTGTTCCATGTGAAGAGACAAAAGACTACGATCAAACACCTGTAACATTAATATAAGGAACCATAAATAACACATTTCTATATTACAGGCTTCATTGATTTGACACCGAATTAATGAAATATCCTACTTTTAGGAATGTGTGATTTCTGGAAGTATCAAGTTCAGTTAATACTTCCCACTCTTGTTACCTCTCCGTCCTCATCTTTGCACTGGGGATTCTCTCCATGTCTGGAGCTCTGACCTTGGCTGAGGGTCTGCCAATCCCTCCTCTCAGCAACTCACTTCTAAGGAGGTGACTCTTGGTCTTCTCCAGTTTCTTGGACAGGGCCTTGGTGCTTGAGCAGTTATCTGGTGCTGTCCAGTGTTTGCTGCTGTCCTGATTTCAGCTGGGATAGAGTCCATTTTCTTGAGTTGTGAGGGGACAGAGCTGGAGTGCCGGACCCAGATTTTGGCTGGGATAGAGTTAACTTTTCTTAAGCTGGGAGAGCGCGCAGCTGAAGTGCTGGACTTGGATTGGCCATTGGAGTTTTCCATATCATGTGACATTATGCTTGATATATAAAGGAAGTGGGTTTTCTCTCACTTCTGGGTTTGGGATCTTTGTTCTTTTGGGATTGCTGACCAGAAGTGGGCTGGGTATTAGTCAGTGGGTGGTGTGCAATTGCATTGTGCATTACCCATTTCTACTTTCTATTATTGTTATTGTTTTGTTTTATTACAATCTCTAAACTGTTGTGGGTTTTTTTTTAATCTCAGCCTATGAGTTTCCTTGTGTCCCTCCAATCTCCTCCCACCAGGCAGGGGGAAGGTGAGTGACTGGTTGTGTGGTGTTTGGCTGCCAGCCAAGTTCAAACCATGACAGCTGCCCAGAGCCAGTCAATAATTTTTTACATAGAAGCGAAGATGTTAAAACAAATAGTCCTGACCAAAAATTATAGCATCTTTTTCTTTCTGTATGGTATCTTAGTTTTACGGAAAGACATATTAGGTAATTTTCTGTGTTACATTACCATTAGTAGCTTTTGGCAGTGAGGTTTTGATATTGTATAAATCATATTTCCAGGAGGCTGGAGGGTTCCTTAATAAGCTATGTCTCATATTTAAGATACCAGGACCAACAGTCCTTGAGGTCATTTCAGACTCTTATATTTTTAAAATGGACACATTGAACACAATTCAATTTATTACATGTAAGCTTTTATCATAAGCCTTTAAAAACAAATATCTTTATGTAAACCTGACACATGGACTGTTAGTTTTGATAAAACAAAAAAGTGTATCTGGTATGTTTACAACATTCTGGCCAGTGTCTCATTTATTGCATGACATACTTTAGACCCACTGAGAACTGCTGGCTTCCCAAGGAAGGTGGCATTGTATTCACTGACATGTTTGAAAGACCTTTGGTGTTTAACAGACTCTAATGATTCATATAAATATTTAGCAAGGTTTGCTTATTTACAGTATCTGAGGGATATTCTTACATGCTTTTTTGTTGTTGTTTGGATTCTAGGTTAATTATTCCCAGATCACAGAGAAGAAGAGCTAACAGTCAACTGTTTTTGATGAAATTCTAGGCTTTATGAGGTTAATTGCCTTTTTGTGGTTTTGATATTTTAGATGTATTATACATTTATTCCTTCTTTTATGCCTCTGCCATTTTTATTTGGTGAAGTATTTTGCTGGAACTTACTATACTTCGGTGTTTAAATGGAAATGGTACAGTCCTTAGAATTCATATGGGATATGATTATTTCCTACATCTTTCCCAGTTAGTTTTGGCCAGAGATGCCTGTTTAGCTCACTTCAAACTAGAATATGATCCAGAGCTGCACATCCCGAAAGATGCTGATAGGTACTCTGCCTCAGACAGGAAGAATAATTTTTGGTACCACTACGTAGATAAACAATACAATTTAATACAGATCTAGTGGTCCTAATTACTGTCTTAACTGCATAAACTAATAAACTAAATTGCATAAACTTTTTAAGATCCTAAAAATTCAATTGAACTACCATGATCTCTTCAAAATTACCTGCCAGTTAAATAATTATCTGCCAGTTAAATACCATGTAGTCCTACATCTGTGGCTGCTCAGAAGTGGTAGGAATTACAGGTTCCCAGTCACATCTCTAGCCTGCTCCTGATGCTCAGATATGCTACGAGCCCAACACATTAGAAATGTCAATACAGCTTCAGCTCTCATGACTTTGATATTATGGAACCTGGTAATTATTCCAAACACCTGAAAATCCTACCACCCTTGAGAGACCCTTGTTGCAGAGCATCTTCTTCCAAGTTTGCAGCCTAAAGACTGGCAAATACTAGACTAATGCTTTCATACAACAAAGAGGCTTTTTTTGTAAACCAGAAATACTCCATTTATCAGTTTAGAATTATGAACATAAGCATCATATGTATACCTGAGCGTGTTCAGACACTATTGAAATATGATGAGGAATCTCTTCTAGTTTAAGAAGTATTTATTTTCTAATATTTTTCTACTTTACTTTTAAACTGGCCTCAGTGGCTTTGTGTGAAGGTGTGGTGTTTTAGGTCTTTAAGAAAATTGGAGATTCAGCTTCAAGTTACATACGCTTGAATGGCCTTGGTCAAAAATAAATGTAGTGACTGTGACAAAAGTATGCTGTGTGACAGAAGTCCTCAAGAGTGGTGTGAGGAGGACTTCTGTACTACTGAACTAATGTAGTAATCTAAAGATGTCCCATAATTCACTGAAGAGAGGGTTTTTTCTTCCCTGGTCAATAGAAAACAAGCAATGCCAAGGATATCATCTTACAGTGTATCTCAGGAGTATTAGTTAACAGTTAAAACTGAACTACTGAAAAATACTTTTGGGAAAAACAAAAAAAAAAATCACTATTCCAGAGGAGAAAAAAAGTCTAAAGAGTTTATTGGTATTTCATTGTGGAAATTGTATTTTTTATATTAGTTGGGAGTTTAGCCAAGTGTGAATTTCTGCTTTTCTAGAACAAAACAAAGTTGAATTATTTTGAATTTTTCTGTGGATTTTTTTTTTTCTTCCAGTTTTGTCTTTTTTCAGCTGAAACTTTTGATTTGGAAAAAAAAAAAAAAAAAAGAAATCATAGTTCCTCATTCCACTTTCAATATTTTGCAAGTGGTATTGAAATAAATAGAATTAGGGTGTTTCTGAAAATTAAAAATCAAAAATTATTACAATATTATCACAAAAATGCATTTTTCCACTTTTCATATACCTGATAATGAAAACTGATGTTTCTATGCACCATTTTACTTTGAATTGACTGATATTGTATATGATGGAACAGTACTCTGAAAGTTCCTTGTCAGATATACTGATGGGTCTGATTCTTATGACAATTATTTTTATTTACACTGTTCTAACTCTGCCAGTTTCAGTGATGATCATCTTGAAATCCAAAAGTAGAAGTGAAATTAGGTCTATTTTTTTAGCCAGTAAGGACAAATCTGATGTACTGCAAACTGTAAAAAGGTAAAGAAAGATGTCACTCTACTATCTGAATATAAATAGCCTCATGTTATGAATATGCAGTTATCCAGAATGTGCTTACCTTCATACTAGTATTCTTGACTTATTTCTTCTTCAAGCAGAGTTGGAAAACAGCAATACCATAGAAACAGTGTTTACAGACCTACAAATTGTAATGGTGTTTTTAATTTGGAAAATATTCAGTCAAAGTGCTTGGAGTGAGTCACTGAAGTTACAAGTACCAATAGTGTAAATAAATATATGGACAGACAATTTAAAAAAAAAATAAATCCATCCAAAATATTTGTTGGATAACACTTAATAACCACCATAAGGAAAAAATGCATGAAAGTAAACAAAACAAAGCAAATCACATTGGTAACATGTAGCTTTATGAATTCTTCCACCAAATTTTCAAAATATTATCATAAAGCAGAATTTACCTTGAAGCACCATGGAAAAGGAATTCTGTTGCACCAATTCTCAAAATATCAGGAACAAAAGAAAAAAAGACAGACAAGAGAATAAAAGTTGATCCTTTGCCCCTCAAAAATGCGATCACAGCTTGAGGGCTGCTACTTATTTCCTTTTTCTCTTTCTTCTCTCATATTTTTTGTTAAAATTTGTGCATACAAATTCTTAAAATTAAAGTCTATTTGAAGAAAAATTTGCTCAGTGATTCTGTAAAAATATATCTAGTGCTGAATTAAATTATTCTCTATCAGTTTGCAAGATTGTTGTATGCTTTTTAAAAGGCAACTAGATGTATTATTCTGTGTGACACAGAACAGACTTTATAGACTTTTTTTAATCCCTGATACCATGGACCAGCATATGACTATAATTAGTTTTACATCACTGATAAACAATGCCCAGTGTGGACTACAGGGACAAGAGGTCTGTCGGTGCACTTTTTACCAGACATTTTAACACATAAAGCATTTGCCTTTACATTTCACCCTAGGTTTTGAGTTGTTACAATTAGGACATGTGTAATAATTCGTCAGTACAGTTTACAAGCATCGTTTGTTACAGTCCTTTGCATATACACAGAATTTACACTGTCTTACTCTGTTTTGGAAAATAAAGATAATATTATTAAATTTTAATTAATAAAAACCTGAATTCCATTAGAATTATTTATTATTCCAAGAATCTTAAACATTAAAATGGCAAATGTTCATATTTTATCTATTACAGATGAACAAATTACGTTCATGGTTCAGCATAATCCATTCATTGGTTCACAGATCTCAAAGTCCTTCAGGCAGTGTGACAAATCTACATAATTTCCCCGAGCGCTAGGTTGTGCATTTGTGTATCTGATTAAATTGAAAGATGTGTTAAAACACATATAAAAATTCTCATGTAGCCAGACAGCTTCCTATGGCTACATATCTCAGAAATCTCTGGAGCATTTTGTTATTCAAAGCAAAGTTGGCAGTAATTTACACTCAATAAACTGGTTCCAGATCCACCTGTTTCAGATGATATCACAAGGACAAGATTTTATGTGAAATACCCTCACCTTTTGTCAAAGTGTATTCCTTTTAAGAGATTTACCATCACAAATGCAGATGACATGGAGATAAAGAGTCTAGAGTCTCTTGCTCTCCAGAGCGTGGCAGAATGTGATGGATCAACAGTTCATATATGAGCCATGTTTTGATCAAATCAAATCATCCTTTTTTTCCATTTTTTTTTAAAAAAGAAGGTTCTGTATTAATGGAAAAATCATGGCATATATCATTCGTAATTCATTAATAAATCCTCCATTGGTATGGACCACAAGGTCTCTGTAGTGAGGTACAATAATTTACAATTTGTGACCAAAGAAAAGCGGAAATTAAATCTCGTAACAGTCAGGCCCTGACTATGAAGAACGAGTCCTGTATATGGTCTAAAGCCCTTTACTGTTTAACAGCTTTACTGAATAGTTTGTTACAAAATTGATTAATTTGGCCCAGCATTTTTTTAAAGGCAGATGTGAAGAAAGACCACTTATCTGTCTGTAAGTTGTAAATTCATATTAAAAAGTGGCTCAAAAGAATAACAACAGAGATTAAAAAAGAGTATGAAAGCATGAAATTAAGAAAATGAAAATTTACCCTGAAAGAAGAGAAATAGTTTTCCCATGGTGGTATAAGTTAGACTTGAAACTTTAAAAAAAAAAAAAAAAAGATTGAAACAAAAAAAGAAATAATTTATAAGGTACAACCCAGCACTGGCAAAAGGATAGTTTAAATAATGTAATAGTTCTTTTATATTTTGAGCTTCACTAGCTCTGTGATTATGAATGGATGTAATTTTAGGAGAAAGGAGGGAAAATGTGCTTTGTTCAGATGACAGTGGTACTTAAGTGTGTGCATATGTATGTCTGAGAGAAAAATGCTGCTGTGAAGTTCCCTGTCTCTCTATATATTCTGTTATTTGAATGAAAAATTACTTACTTTCAGTGCAAATGCATTAGAGGTCCATAGGCACCAGTTGCTTGATTCTAGATCAAGTTGCTGTTGCAGGATGAGGTCAACAACATCTTGTACCTCTGGCACAAGCATACTCTGTGACCTGAAATCAATAAAGGATTTGAAATAACTAAGATCTCTCCCATCCTTATCCCTTTGTATAAAGTAAGGCATCAGGTGGACAATACAGTGTCTTTGTTATTTCTGTTGACTTTGTGCCACTTGAGGAAATTCTGGTTTTCATGGTGCAAAGTGAGTTTAGCTGACTGTAATACCTTTGACCTTTATTATTTTGTTTGTTTGTTTGTTTGTTTATTTATTTATTTCAGCAAAGTTTGAGAATATGCAAGATCCATCTATATTCATGGATCTCAATATTTATGGACTCTGTTTCCTTAAACTAAGTGAATATAAATGAACTTTGCAGCATTTTCCTGGTTACTGGCAATGGTAAGCTTGTAGAAGCTTTTTTCTTTTCTCTCACAACAGGTTGATAAGACTTATTGCTAGAATATAATATCTTTGCCCCTTTTTTACACTTGAAAAGTTTTAATTTGCATGTATTTGTCTTTTTGCTCATATCACAGCTTTGCAGCTAGACCCTTATTTGCTGAAGTGCTGCTTTATGGTGCTCCTCAGAAGTACATCAATTCTATTAGACAGATCGGTGTGTAAGACCCCTTCATCTGAAACAAAATTGATCCTACTGCTTCTTTATATGTATACATAGGCTATCCATAGCTGTCTGAAGATGTCAGGTGGAGTTACAGTCCAAATGTAAAACATTCTCCATTCTGTATTTGTGTTCATGTAAAACATAAGAATAGTGCCTATTAACATGTTACTATTTTAGTTTTCACTTCAAAATGTTTTCCAAAAAACATAAAGTAGCTTTTTCCTGGGCAAAAAGGCATTTAAATGCAGGTGTTTATTGCTTTTCTTGCTTTAAATAAATGAACAAATAAATAGCATGCAATACCAAGTTCTAAATCAAAATAACATTAAAATAGTAGTGAAGCATTTGTTCCCTGAAAGAAAATGGTAATAGATTTGTGCCCTTGTTTTTCTTAAGTACTGAAGATTTTATGTAGAATTACAAGGAGATATAACCAAATACTGTAACTTTTGAATAGTGAAAAAGAAACAGATCAAAAATAGCATGCAAATAAGGCCAGCTGCTGAAACTTTCTAATATCAGATTATTCTGTTGTACAACTAAATTATATGAAGTCTTTTGGACACTCACTAAGAAGAACTACTGGTTTTGATTCTACATATCGAAATGATAGTTTCCATATAGAAAAAACTGCCAGCTCTCTTTAGAAAATGTAATCAGTAAACCATTAGACCAGTATCCATCAGTGCATCACAAACCAAACCTTTTAAAGTATTGAAAAATGAATTTATGGTGAAGTTTCTCCTTTCTACCAGTTACATTTAAAGTGAAAAGGTTACTACTAATTATAAAATGTGTAGTTAGTGGGCCAGGACTGCACGTATCAGTCTGTTCTGCTCTCAACTGCTGTGCTGGGTTTGCGAGGCAAGGCTCTGGCAGCAGGGACCTGCAGGGGTGGCTTCTGTGAGAAGCTGCTGGAAGCTTCCCCAGTGTCCAACAGAGCCAATGCCCGCCGGCGCCAACATGGACCCACCACTGGCCAGGGCTGAGCCCATCAGTGACAGTGGTAGAGCCTCTGTGTTAACATACTTAAGAAGGGGGAAAAAAACTTCTGAGCAACAGCAGCCGGAGAGAGGAGTGATACTATGTGAGAGCAACAGCCCTGCAGACCCCGAGGTGAGTGCAGGAGGAGGGGCAGGAGGTGCTGCAGGCACCGGGGCAGAGGTTCCCCTGCAGGCCGTGGTGCAGCCCATGGTGAGGCAGCTGTGCCCTGCGCCCCTGGGGGGTAATGGGGGGGCAGAGACCCACCTGCAGCCCGGGGAGGACCCCACGCTGGAGCAGGGGGATGCCCCAAGGAGGCTGTGACCCCGTGGGAAGCCCACGCTGGAGCAGGCTGCTGGCAGGACCTGTGGCCCCATGGAGAGAGGAGCCCACGCTGGAGCAGGTTTTCTGGCAGGACTTGTGACCCCGTGGGGGACCCGTGGAGGATCAGTCTGTTCCTGAAGGACTGCACCCCGTGGGAGGGACCCACGCTGGAGTAGTTCATGAAGAACTGCAGCCCATAGGAAGGAGTCATATTGGAGAAGTTCATGGAGGCCTGTCCACCATGAGAGGGTCTCCATGATAGAGCAGGGAAAGAGTGTGAAGAGTGTGAAGATTCCTTACCCTAAGGAATAATGAGCGGGAGAAATAATGTGAGATGAACTGACCATAACCCTCATTGCCCATGACCCTGCACCTCTGGTGGGGAGGAGGTAGAGAAGTTGGGAGTGAGGTCGAACCTGGAAAGAATGGATGGTTGGAGGGAGGTTGTTTTAAGATTTGGTTTTATTTCTCATTATCCTACTCTGATTTGATTGGTAATAATCCTTCAGTCGTGTCTGTTTTGTCCATGATGGTAACTGGTGAGTGATCTTCCTGTTCTTATCTTGTCCCACGACACCTTCACTGTATTTTCTCCCCCCTGTCCAGTTGAGGAGTGATAGAGTGGCCTTTTTATTGCTCTTCATTATTAGATGAAGAATAGAAAAGAATTATAGTTAACAATTTAAAAACATTGTGCCTTCAGAATGAAAGCTTGCAACTATATGTAAAAAGAGAGATGCTTGTATATTATGTTTCCTTTTTGGAAATCTTTTCATATATAGAATATATGCAGGCAAAATATTTACAGCCTCTCAGCCCACTACTAACTAACTCCTTTTCACAATTATCCATCTCCCGTATGCTAAATGGATAAGCCAGATAAACAACCACAAACATTAAAGAATTTATGCACATCTTGCAACCCTCATATTTTACTCAGTAAATGTCATACATGGAATCTTAAAATTTTATTTAAAATTGACAATTAATAATGCAAAATGAAAGTTCTACTCTGGGTAAGAACTAGAGTTTTCATTTTTTAGAAAAGAGCTTTGTTGTGTGGCACGGAAAACATAGGGATTGTGGTTACTGGGAAAGCAGAATTATGCAGTATCTACCTTTCAAGCAAGGCACATTCTCACACCACTGCTGGTAAGGGTTAAATGTTTATTACATGTCTTTTCCAAAGACAAAACCCACAATTGTTCCCACAGGTCATTCCTGTATTGGCTGAGAAATGCACTAGAATTCCACATGAGAAATAAAGAGTCTAGAGGAAAGTGGACTGGGTTTGAAACTTTTGAACTCTTAAATATTTTTGAATGGGCACATCTTGTAGCCATTAAGCTGTAATGCAGGAACAAAATATTATATGGTTCTGTACTAAATGGCAGTGTATTTATATAGGTATGTATATCCACACATGTATAATAGTGTGTAATAAAGAATAGTCTCATAGGATGGCAATAGCTCAAAGTTATCTTAGTATGTAAAATTTTAAGACATTTAATCTCTGTATACTTTTTCGTATTTACTGATTTGGGCAAGGAAGTCCTATTGTTTTCACTCTAAATCTGAAAAATATGCAAACACTGAGATGACAGTTCCTGTGGAAATTCTTGGTTTTGGTAGTATTTGTATGCCTTATCGGTGTCAGCTGCAGAGAACATGAAAAATCCTTCTTTTCTGTTTACACAGAATGTAAAACCAAATAAACAAATGAACTCCCCTCCCCTTTTGTTCTCTTCCCGACTTATCTAGTCTTTGACACTGAAGCAACTTTCTTCATTTCCACCTTATGGAAACATTTGCTAACCTAGAGATGTTCAGTTTAGGAGTTTAAGTATTATTAAGTTCATACAGCTCATTTCCTTACTCCTTCCAGATCAGCTTCACAACTTCACAGAAATTCCCTGCACAACAGGCCTTTGAAGCGGCCAAATCCACTTGTTAATGCTTCCCCTCCAGCAGTTGCTGACACTATTGCAAGTCTCTGAGTTTCAGTAACATTTGCAGTGCAGGTTAAAATGAGGATTATTTTGACCTGGAGACCATGAAGAATTTTTTTGTGCTAAGCCTGGATACACATGGACCTGACCTCATCTGATAGTGGGATTTTTATTGCTTTTTTCATTATATAAACTCCACTCTATCATGCTCTTCTAACAAAGTAATTTTACATGTCCTTTTATATGAAGAATCTTGTTACTCCCTAACTAGTGTTATGTTTCCAAGAAACCAAGTACAAAATTTACTGTGACCACATGATATTGTCACATAGAAACAAAAAGAAGGCCAAAACTGTGTGAGGAATCTCTGACAGGACATGTTTACATTAGGATTTTAGTTAACAGCAGAGAGGCACTTTCAAGGTGAATGTCCCAGTTAGCTCCCTTCCTGCAGTTGGTGTCATGGAAGCAATCAGTGGCGTCACAGAGCAGTCACCCTGCACGCAAGTGAAACTCCTTTTGGATTAAATTAACCTGACCATGTGCTCCTGGCCTGCCTACCTCAGACTCCCTGGCTGCTAAGAAATGTCTGGTTCATGGGACCAAACTAAGCAGAACAATCTCTGAAACATGTATAGCATCAGCATCAGGTCCTCAGCACCAACTGTTTAGCTCTACCAACATACTCCTATTATGCAGCACTACTTGCTAATTGTAAAAGCAGTGAACTGTCCTCCAGCAGTGGCTATAGTACCACCAGAAAAATACAGAAGTCTGATGCAACTGCCAGCAGTGTTGCTGTCCAAGAGGAGGAAGCAAATCCCCTGCAACTGCGGCCTTAGCCTGGCTACCGGTATTGCCTGAACCGTGGGTCTCATGTTTCTCAGTCTTTACTGTGAGAATTTAGGGATCATGATCACTGGTTAAAGAGTAGCAGTTCTATAAACACTTGAATGCTGCTATCAGTAAAAGAGGAATTCATTTTTCACTGGAATAATGTAGATTAGATCTAGATAATTCACTTGTAAATACAGCCCTTAAAATATTCTGAAAAACATTTCAGAAACACAGAATAATAAGGAAATTATTATTTCCAGATTCCTTAGAGGCAGTTACTAAATATAGTAAATAAAATGCATGTATTTATTACAGCCCTCTAGTTATGTATACTATGAGATGACTCTGTCATATAAATTAGAAAATCAAAACATCTATTTGGGCGTTAAGGTAATGTTTTTCTCAAGGTATGATTCTCTCTTCAAAGTCCTGTCTAGGTATTTATATAGTCCAGTTTTAAACAGCTTAAGAAAAAGTCTTCCTGATTTCACACCAGGACACTCTTTTGTAATTGAATGCATATCATTCTCAAATTGCTTTACAAGTGATTGGCACTCTTCAGAATATATTTATAACATAGCTCTGGTAAAACAAACAAGTACACTCAAATTAGATCCTGAGGAAGCTAATTTTCTTTCCCAGCCACTGCAGTACATCTGTCATTCTCCTCACTATTGCTATAGTGTTGTCAGGCTCAAGCATATATCCCATAAAAGCTTGTCCTCAGCTCTAACATGTTTTATTCTTTGCTTCCTTTTAACTGCCTTCATGTGTCCAACCCTTATGTCCAGTGTATATGTACTTCAACTCCAGACTCAGCTGTGTGAGATATTGACGGAAGTAGTACAATTGCTGGAGATATGGAAGGAAGGATGATTTTGCTTTAAATAAGACTATTTTTTTTCTGTCCACCTTGTAATGAAAATGCAGCCATCATATGGGTTGTTGAGATGAGCCATGCAATTATTAGAAGATGTTATCTTGCCACACAGAAGGGTACAGCAGGATTTTGCTTACCTTTGCAAGTTCTGCAAGCAGCATGGTTTAGGGAGAAGCATTTGAAATCTTCAGGCATTAAAATATCTTGAGGAAGTTGGTAGAGGTGAGTATCAAATAAATGCTCCTCTAGCAGGAGTGATCACACGCAGTGGTTATGACAAGGCAATCATGCCTGTCTGTGCAGGGTTCATGCTTCAAGCATCCCAGTTTGCATATGAGAAGTCATGACATGTTCTTATTGTAATGATGAATTTATTCCTCTTAAAGACCTGGAAGTAGAAAATACAGCTGACATATTCAAGATCTTTCTCAGCATTTCCCAACCTCCTGCTAAAATGGCTACTGAACCACAAATAGGAAGAGTACATGAGTTGTGCTCGTCCTGCAGCTTGGTACAGGCTGGATGCAAAGAAAGTATGCTGAGCTGGAAGCATCTCAGGTGAACAGGCTAAAAATATTGCTACAGAAAGCCTTAGGAAATACAAATATATTTTGTGAAAATGTCTAACAAAGTGTCTTGATTAGTTCAAGTAACAAAGTTCCAGGAGAGCTTCCCAGGCCGTGCTGGTGCATCTATATCTTGCGTTGCAGAAACAACTGGAAAGGCGGATGTGACCACTGTCCAAATGTAAATTCTGAGTAACCAAAGCCTGCTCTGGACAGGCCCTGGAGTGCTGGAAAGCCCCTGATCTCAGTTCTGGCCTCAGAAATCCTGAAACACAAACTAGTTACGTTTAGGTTGTGCTTGATTCTGAATCTGCTCCAGGTACAGGTGCCTGGAAATGTGTGTAAGGAGGGGCAGAAAATGATGCACAGGCTGTGAGGACTGAGGAAAAAAGTGAGAAATAGACCTGTGAGCACTAAGGTGAGAGAAGGAGGATGTGGAGGTGAAGGAAAGGTGGTTTAGTTTTTGTCTTTGTTTCTCACAGTCTCTATTTTACTTGACAAGAAATTAATTTTCCCCAAGTTCATTCTATTTCCCCTGTGATGGTAACTGGTAAGTGATCTCCCTGTTCTTATCTCAGCCCATGAGCTTTTCATCCTATTTTCTCCACCCCTGTCCTACTGAGGAGGGGGAGTGATTGATAGAGAGGCTGGTGGAGGTCTACAGCCATCCAAGATCAACCCACCACCCATCATAGGTGTTCACACATGATCTTGTCAACTCCAGCTGCACACATCTAGAAGTTCAGGTCCAGGAATACTCTCTAGGAGTGAATGAGAACTCTCTGTTGCAGGAAAAATGATGCTTCCTTGGGAAGGGTACAAGCTAAATGTCATATTCAGTCCAGGTACAGAGGAAGTGGGGACTAGACGGGGAAAGGACAGAGTTCACTGTGACATTATGTATATACATGTTATGATGCTTTAGGATATTTTAAAAATTCATTTAAACATAAAACCCTAAATCCCTTGTAGGAACAAAATAGAAATTCTTCAGTGAAATGAAATCTCATGCTACCTGCTGTTAGGGACTAATTGCTCACAATCCACGAACCCTTATCTTTTTCATTTCAAAATTATTAGTATTACTTTGGTTATTAGTGTAATTTGGTGTTTTCCTTTTTTCTTTTCAAATTAAAATGCACCATGATATGCTCTAAAATGAATAAGAAGTTTAATTATTTTTCCAAGGGAAAATATTTAATTTATGTTTATACTCAGTACTCCTGTAGAATACATCAGTGTTATCAGAAAAAGGCAATTTTGGTGCATGAGCAAAATAACTGAATACTGTGCTGGATGCGTATGTCAAAATGCTCACTGACAGTAAGTTGATACAACAAGATTTCATCAGCATCTCACAGTCCATATTTTTTATCCACTCAATCCTGGTATTTCACCTCAGTTAATTTGTTTCATTTCTGAATCTCCCATTTAATTATTGTTCTCTTCTTTAACTCAACTTTCCTTTTGGTAAACCATTCCCAGATTCTGTCTGATCCCTCAGACTCTTCCTTAGATATCTGACCTCTGAATCTTTCGCACATTACCAACTCCATTTTAAATAGCAGGCAAGGGTGCCGTACTCAATAGTTATGTCTCTACCCACTTTTACTTTTGCTTATCACAATAATATATCCAGACATCTATCAGCTTCATTCAAATTCCTTCTCAACAAGCACATTTTAATCTCCAGAGTCTTCCCGCTGAGATGATCCCATTGCTAAATTATCCTTTTCAAGCAAGTTTATAGAATCACTAGAGATAATGCCATTCCTTGTCTTCATATGTGCTTTGAGATGGTCTTCCTGGCTATTTTGAACGTGACCACTGAGCTTTCATAAAACACAGACCTTCTTATTTTGGTGGACGGAGATTCAGAGTACTTGATTTGCTTAAAATTTTCAAATTTAAAGCTACTCTTCTTCTTTGCATATTTTAAAAATATAGCAATACTTAATTTCTGACTTTGAAGTTTGAATTTATGCTGATTTTAAAAATTATTATTTTGAAATTTAAGGGTGACTTTACAGCTTTTTCTCATCTACATTACCCTACAATGCTTCCTACTTTAAAACGTCTTCATTTGTTCATTTCAGTCTTGGTTGTTTTATGATGGAGAACAGCCAGTCTGTATGGAAGTCAAACATCATTACACTCAATTCTAATTAGTCTCTTGTTCTATTTTCACAAGAATGTACCCCATTCATTTTCATTGTTTGACTGCATGTGACATTCCTATTTGGTCCTTCAGGATAATGTCTCTCTGGCTATGAGATTAATTCCATTAGGACTTTTCTTGATCTTGACCTCTACATTACTTCCATATCAGCTTTCTGATATTTAATTCTGTACTGTCTTGGTTTTGCTTATATGTACATCTACTTTGCCACCTCTGGATCACTGTCAAATTATTGAACTTCCTGTCACAGTAATTGTAACTACCTCTTTACTATTTTTTTTTTCTACATTCTGCATTCTATAAAATCTAAGCCAGTGAAGCACTTAAGATCCAAGTGGTAAAGTATCTCACCACTATCATGACCCTGTACAAAATCCTATGGTTATGTAGTTTCAATTATGCATTTGGACAGTTCACTGAATTTTCACTTCAGTACACCCTGCAGCTATAAATTGTCTCAAAGGAGCTGGAAGGGAATCAGAAAAACTTTGTTCCATAGAATCAAATGGTTATATTTGTTCAGAAATCCGTAAGTAGGAAACACCATGAACCAGAAAGTTTCTCTGCCTTACATCTGGGCCAGCGTCTCTATTTCAATATGCATCTCATGATTCTGTTCCATACAGTTTGAATCATTGCTCTCTGACAGTGATATCAAGGTGAGACTAATGATGTGAAGAAAACAGGTTATTTAAATTAAATCTTCAGTTTATTTGTTTTGAAATAGCCTAATTTCTTTAATCTAAATAATTTTTATTGTAATGGAACTAGGCAGGACTGCTTCTGAGAAGTGATCTTTCTGTGACCAGATAAGGATTTATTTTCAAGTAAATGAAGCAAAAAAATATTTTAGAAAATGCAGAGAAAATTAAGACATGGCTAGATATATGCAAAGTATAGATGAACTTATAAATTGTACTGAATAGGTCATTAACCATAATGAGAGTGTATAGGAAGCTAGTGGAGTATACATTATATGTATTCCAGCTGTTTCTCAGTGAGGATGACGGAAAACTTCACCTGGGAAACAGTTTCTTTTCTCTCAAGATATGTTTAAAACACATATGTTACAAAGTTTAAAAGGATATTATGTCATAATTGGTGGGAGAAAGATCTGATTGTTATTTTTTCATTTTACAGTGACTACAGGTGAAGTTTGATCCTTCAGCCTAGTTTTAAACATGGTTTGTGAGGGAATGACACATTCTGTTCCATTTGTTCAGAAGTTATTCAGAGAGTTACCATTAAAAAACCAGCATAGATTCACAAATAAAGTCAGAGATATAGAAGACATCATACTTCTCATGGCTACTATAAAGATGATTCATAATCTGAGATCTTATTATCCTAAGGCTAGTCTGAAAGGTGATCGTCACCCACAGGATATACTTGCCTTTGCACACAGGAAGTGGAAGTATGTAGGGAAAATGGAAGTATAGACGGGATACCAGAGAGGAATATAAAATCATGCTCTGACATGCTGAAATGGAATTAGAAAGATGAAAAAAAACCAGATTGAGTTAAAAATGGTGAGAGACGGGAAGGAGAATAAGATAGGAAGGAGAATAAGAAGGGCTGCCAAAGATGTGTCAGAAAATAAAAGGAGGGCCAAAGAAAAAATTTAACTTTCTGGATAGGGTGGTCTGTCACTGATGGAGGGTACTGAAAAGTCTGAAGTACTTGCTACCTTGTTTACCTCATCTTTTCCAGTAAGAACTGGTCTTGGGCCTCCTAGATCTCTGTGCCTAGTAATTGAGCTTGAGGGATAGAGGTACTATCCATAGTAGAGAATGATTGGCATTAGGTACTATTTAATCCAACTGGATATGCACAAATCCATGCAACCAGATTGTATGCATCTGAAGATGCCAAGCCAGCTGGCCAGTGCAATTCTGAGGCCTTCTGTGGTCTTCGAAAGTCATGGTGACGAGTAGATTTTTCCTGCTGACTAGAAAAAGACATCTTCAAAAATAATAAAAAGGTGCACCTAGGGAATGACAGGGTCAGCCTTACCTCAGTCCCTGGGAGGTTATGGAGCAAATCATCCTAGATGCCAGTTCAAGACTCATAAAGGCCAAAAAGGTGATTTGGAACAACCAGCATAGGTCTAATAAGGGCAAACTGTGCCATACCAATGGGTATGCCTTCTTTGAGAAGATGTCTGGCACTGGGGAAAGTGGTGAATGACATTTGCTTTAGCAGTGTCTAGGCTTTTGACAATGCCTCTTACAACATCGTTGTATCCAAGTTGGACTGGATGAGTAAACTACAAACAGGAAAAAAATGACTGGACCACTTGGCTTTAATGATTCAAAACCTAACTGGCAACCAGTGTTCCTTGGGTGATAATGGTGTTCCTTGGTTCCTTGGGTGATAATGGTGTTCCTTGGGTGATAATGAAGTTGATGTTATTTAATATCTTAAGCAACAGCCTGGTTAGGGGACATTTCTTCATAAAGCTGAAGTGAGACCTCAGACTGGGAGTACTGCTTGACACACTGGATGGCAGAGTTGCCATTCAGACAGACCTTGACAAGCTGGAGATAGAGGTCAACAGAAACTCAAGAATTCATCAAAGATAAATAAAATGTCCTGCCATCTAAGATATAATAAACTCATGGAACAGTCTGCCAGCTAGGAAGATGCACGGCAGGAAAGGATTGTGCAGCCCTGGTGGACAAAACACCCTTGCAGCAATGAAAGCTAATTGCATACTATGTTAGTAGCAGTGTAGCCAGCAAGTCAATTATTCCTTTCTTTTTGAGACTTTGAGGCCATCTATATGATTCTATGCCCAGTATCGCCCCCTCCTGTACAAAAGAGAGATTGACAAGCTTCAGAAAGTGCAACAGTTTACCAAGATAATTAGGGGCTGGAGCATATGATGCTGGAGGTGAATAGGAGTTATTCAGGCTGGAGAAGAGAAGACCAAGGAAATCTAACTGCAGTCTACCAAAAATTAAAGGGGTTTATAGAAAAGGCAGAATCAGATTTCTGCCAGCCATGCCCAGTAAAAAAACAAGAGGCAATAGACAGAAACTGCAGCATGAGACCTTCCAGCTGGATACATAAAATAAAAAATTAAAAAATTACATTGAGAGTGATTAAGTACTAGAGCAGGATGCCCAGAGAGGCCGTGAGAGTTCCATCTTTGGAGATATTAAAAACTTGACTGGACACGTCCCTAAACAACCTGACTTAACTTTGTTGTTGATCCTGCTTTAAGAAGCATGTACACTAAATGACTTAGAGAGACCCCTGGCAACCTAAAGATTTTATGCTTCAAAAACATTTCAGGATCATTGTCTACTGTTGTTTGTGGTGTAGTCAAGCTGCTTGTTTTTTCTTGGGGTTGAATTTGTTCAGCTTCCCATCTGGACCACACTCTGAGTTACTACAAAACCCATTACCTCCCATTTAGTCTGCTGTTGTTGCTACATTAACTGTTTCCACAAAAATTGCTCTTGTGATAGCTGGTAAACCTGAGCTTTGTACTATTTTATATCAATTACACCCCTGTACCCCCTACAAATAAGTGATCTGAGTTTTACTTTTCAAGTAACTTGTGTCTCCCCATAAATTCTCATAGTACTGTGTGGATGGCTGGACTCCTATACCTACAAGTTGAACCAGGGTCTGAATTGAGGCTTTAATTCAGAACACTGCCCTATATAATGCCTTACTGAACAACCAGATGCACATATAAATATAGAATTTTGCTACATTTTCCAGCCTTGCTTTTTTTCTCGGTCTCTGAACGGCTCCTCTTGCTCACCTCTTCTCAGCCACATATCCTATGGGGATGCCTGCCTCTGTCTGTGGTTTGATTCTGCATGCCTTTAGAGAATTTCCTAGATCTGACTAGGGAGAGGTAACTTGATCCCCTACACACTTCCAAATAAGTACTCATTTTTAAATAATATTTTTTTAAACTATGTATGACTATACTTTTATGTAATAGCATATGCAAATGCAGCCTCAGATCACCCTGAATTGTAAAAGGGCATGTACAACACCAGCTCAGAATTAGGTAAAACTAGTAAGTGTAATCATTCTATATCTAAATTAAAGCAGGAAGACAAAGGTTTAAATATCAGTAAGCCAATAAACTGTAGATTTGCAAGGTCTAATTCCTGTATCAGAGAATGACTCCTCAGGTTAGTACAATTAGTACTTTAGAGAAATCAATCAAGTGTTTTATGATTTGTATGTTTTGTATCAGTTATTAACTTTCAAACTGATTGATGAATTCTAGGCACAACCCTAAACTGAGGTTCCAATTTCACAGAATTACAAAATCACAGTATCATAGATTCATAGACAGGTTTGGGTTGGAAGGGACATTTAAAGGTCATCTAGTCCAACCCCCTTTCAATGATCCAGGACATCTTCAACTAGATCAGATTGCTCAGAGCCCCGTTCATCCTGATTTTGAATGTTTCTAAAGATGGGACATCTACAACCTCTCTGGGAAACCTGTTCCAGTGTTTCACCATCCTCATCGTAAAAAAAATTCTTCCTTATCTAGTCTCAATCTATTCTCTTTTAGTTCTAAATCATTACCCCTTGTTCTATTGCTACAGGCCCTACTAAAATATCTGTCTGCAATAGGCTGGGCAGTATCTCTGGAGACCATCTAGTTCAACCATTCTGCTCAGAGCAAGGATCAGCTGAAGCAGGATGTCCAGTTGTGTTCTGAGTATCTCAAAAGACAGAGATTGCACAAACTCTCTGGAAAAAAAAAAAAAAAAAAAAAAAAAAAAAGGAATTTCTTGTATTTCAGTTTGAGTTCAGTGAGCCTTGTCCTGTCACTGGGTACCACAGAATAGTGTCTAGTTCCCTCATCTTCACTCCCTCCCATCAAGTATTTATAAATATGGATGAGATTCCCCCTGAGCCTTTTCTTTGCCTGGCTGAACAGTCCCAGCTCTCTTTAGCCTCCCCTCATACATCAGGTGTTCCAGTCCTTAATCATCTCCATAGCACTTCACTAGATTTGCCCTATTATGTCTGTATGTCTGTAGTACTGGGGAGTCCAGAACCAGGCTCAGTACTTCAGATGTGCGTGAGATGCTGAGCAGACATAAAGGATCACCTCTCTCAACCTGCTGGCAATGTTCTACCTAATGCAGCCGAGGATGCTGTTGATCTTCCTTCAGAACATATTGCTGACTCACTTTATTAATTCCTTATTACAATGGGATGCTTAGTTGAGAATTTAATGTATTTAAATAAGGTGCATTACTAATCAGTAACAAAACTCATAAACAACATTCTTGTATTTTTCTTCAAAATTGCAACTAGGGCTCTGAGAGGTATCTGTTACCATGTTTGCAATCAACCATTTTTTTTTCCAGGGTTGTCTAGTTTAAAGTTTCTAAAGGATTAGTCAGTCTTAGGGAAAGTATTTATCATGCATGATCTCAGTGAACTATGCATGGCACACAGGTTTTAACTTTAATGTTTAAATGATCTGACAGATTTTTTATTTTTTTTTCTTTCTCCATCTGGCTTTTTATTGACACATTGTTAGATAGGTACATTTACCTGCAATAACTATGATGGTGATCATATTAGTTGTAATGACATGTCCTCCTTGCTGAAGGCAGGCACATCACAGACACATTTCAGAGATGTCTTGGACTGGACAGAGTGATGTAAATTTCAAATCGATAGCTTCACTCCTGCCACATAACACATCTTTCTTACACTAAAACATTTCTTTATCCTTCACATATCACTCTTATTCCGTCACTTGGGAATTCCTTACTGACCCATTCAAGATTGAAAACTGTAGCTACTCAGCTACTCATACTAGTAAAATGTATTAAAAAAACAATCTAAAGTGTCGTTATCTTTCATCCCTGCATATAGCCAATATAGAATGTCCTCCATGTTTCATGAAAACTATATTTATGGATCAAAGATATTTATTTTATTTTGGTTTGGTTTGGGTTTTTTTTTGAAAGAGAGTAAAAAAAAAAAAACCTCTGAGCCAAATCTTGTCACTATTTTACTGACAGCATGAAATTGTCTTGCTGTCCCAGAGGTTAATAAGAAAAAAAATCTCTTATCAGACATCAAAGAAAATGCAGAATTATCACAACAGAAAGCAATATTCTTCCATTCTCTAATAATAAACAGTGCACGTTGCTACAGGAAACAAATGTACCCAACTGAATAGATAAATCCATAAATAAGAGCAGACTTTTTGCTTTAGCTAAGAAACAAACTGAAAAATACTTTGCGTGTGGCTGGAGCCAATGTATATTAGTCATAGTGATCTTTACTAGAAATGACACTGGTTTTGGTGGTCCTTTAGCACTATCCTCTAACTCATTATGGAAACTTGTAATAGAAAGCAAACCCCTTGTTGAAGAACTCCCTGTTTTAAGAGAAGAGGAATACAAAACACTGACAGTATATTCAGTTTAACTTTGTAGATAGAGAGGAAGCAGAAATTATTAGCATCCAATAAAAGGGTTCAGGACCTTTCAGCAGGTCTTAGAGAGAATGTATTGCCTAAATCCAAAACTGTCCTTTTAACCACTCTTTTAACCATTCGGTTGCTGCTTAGCTCTGGAATTTCATGAGCTTTGCATACACATTATTTTTTTCCTTTATGCTGTTCCAAACTTAAGAGTTGCACCTTTGCACCTTCCTGAATGAGTATCATAACCACTATCCTGATAGTGGAAAACTAAAGGTTTATTCTGGAGGGGTTTTAAAGGAAATAAGTGAGCCCTGACAGTGAGCAAGGATCAAGGATATAGTTCATATTTTCAGGGAAGGATTCAATGCTATGAATGCTGAGTATTTCATGTGTTGTCATAAATTTGTGTGGGTGGAAAAATGAGGTACTGGATAGACTCTGTTCTTGGTGTTTATTCTCAGAGACTGGTCTGCTTCATGCTTTGTTTGGAGGGCAGAAAACTGCCTTCTCAGGGCCTGTTCAAAAGTGCCAGACTCCTGCTTAGGACTTTCAGTGCTTACATTTGGGCATGTGGGTAAACACCAAGGCTGGGGAATCCCAAGCAGCTTGAGCAAAAGGTAATTCAAAAAGAATCTGTTGAATATCTATCTTATGAAACCTTTGATTTTGCCACGAATCATCTTAATTATTAATGCATACAGACCTTAAAAAGATCTGTTATAAAAAGCCTAATAAAGCTGTTTGATTCAAGGATTTTATATCATTTTTCTCACTTTAAAAATGGTCTATTAATTTCACTTGATTTCTGTTTGCTGACATTTTGCTTCTCAGTTGCATTTAGCATCAAAGAAAACACTAAACAAGGTAACAGGAGTTATTCTGAACTTTCAATAGAAATTTTTTAAAAATCTTTGCCCTTGTAGTGCCAGAAATAATTTAGGACTTCACTTTGCTAGTGCTAATACTTTTTTACCTTGAATGCAAATGAAGTGTCTGATCTTTTTCCTCTAGAATTGTGATATTTAACATTGTTATCACACCAAGAAATAAACAATTGTTTAAGGAAATGGGTGAGAGTTGTTCTCAGTGCTACAGTGCTGAGTCAGTCATGCAGAACTAATTTCCTGGCTGTCTCTGAATGCACATAAAGCTGCTCTGTAGCTGCTGCTGACAATGAACTAGTGACTGGAAAAAGGAATCTTAAACACAGTCACATCTCTTGACTGTTAAAATCCTTTACACAAAGCATGCTGATCTAATGTACTGTAGTAAGCAGTATCCTTTTTTCTTAAGTGTTAGTAAAAGAAGTTTTAATACCTGAAACTGTTGCTAAGTAACCAAATGCTTCCAAAATATATCGTTCTTGCTATTTTTTTTTTTTTTCTGCTAATGAGTATGCTTACATTGGAAATGCAACACTGGATATTGCATAATGGGAAAAATAACAGTAGAATATTATCAGGCATAACTGAGGATGTCTCATTCACGTGGGGAGCATATTACAAGTCACTTAATCAGAAAATCTGTATTTGAATAAAACTGCCCAACAGTTTAGAAGCAAGATGTAAATGGCAGTAAGCTGTCTTTGTAAAAAGGGACTCCCTCATTTCTTGAGCTACATCATATCGTACAGAAAAAAGGGAACTGATGCCTGTTCTTAATTTTTGATATTAAGAGCATGCTCGCAGATATTTTTACTTTCAGAAATAAAGTGAATTTCATACAAATGGTGGCAGAACAAAAGAAATCCTCAAACAATCTACCAACATTAAGGGAAAAAATAAACACATTCACATACTTAGATTAACTAAGACTGCAAGAAAACAGAAGATGCCCGCACGTAGCAATACTGCTTCTAGCTTAATGCAGATCTAGTGTTATTCTTCAGATAAATATTAATGACTGGGAGAAGATAAAGGTGGGAGGAAAGTGCACTCAAATCCAAGTTTGCAGTGCTACAGCCCACACAGGGATGTAAGTGAAGATTTGGACACAGGATCTGCTCAGTGAAGCAGAAGGTTTTACTGCCCTCTAGTAAAATGCAGTTACGAAACTGTCTTTTAAAATGTATGCATGCTGAGTAAACCTATTCAGTTATTGTTACTGAAATGTGATTAGTCTTGGATTGTCATCTCATTGTTTCCAGTTGAAGAATAAAACATTTATGTTCAATCTAGAATGACTTATTTTTGAATTAAGGAAAATAGCAATAATGAAGCACAAAAGCGAGGTTTCTGTGGCTGCTTCTGCATGAACAAATCTCGTGCCAAATTTTCATCACTGTTATTAGCAAAAGCCTAACTGGTGGCACTCTCTGGTAAAGAACAGAGTTTTCATAGCACAGTGCAAAAATTCCTGAGTCCTAACTACAGGGGAACTTACTCTGTCGTTAGCATTGTACCAGCACTAAATTAGCAGCTGAAGAGTGAGCACGATTTGTGTCCTTTAATTTCTGGCAGCAGCAACTCTGAGAATGAAATGGCAGCTGAACTCTTTACATGGGGCTTAAATAGCACTGTAGAGAACTGGAAGATAGTTGTGGGCAAGCTGTAGATATTTAAAGGTGCAACACAAAGGAAAAAAGAAATAAAATCATAGTTTTGTTGCCACACATATAGCTGTACCATGCAGTGCTGTACCTGCCACACACACACAGCTCTACCATGCAGTGCTGTAGCTCTGTATTATTACTAACAAGGATGACATGAAAGAATGTGTGAGGCTGTCATCTTAAAAAGCCTGACAGTGGTGGTGATTGTTGTAACTGTGTACACTGTGACTCGTTAGTCTCTGCTTCTCAAATGGCAGCAGGAAAAGTGCTTGGGAAAGGGTGAGTACTAGCTGCAGCCTCACAAAGTACCTAGTGCTTTCCTCCCTGCATCTTGGTTTTCTTTATCTCTTTCTTTAGTACTTTTTCCCTCAAATGTGAAGTATAAAACTAGCAGGTTTTTTGGGAGTCACATGACTCCTCTGGGAAAATATATTTGCAATTCTCAACATCAATCACTGGAAGGTACAAACATTCTGTCAATTCTACCACTGCTTTTGTATAAAGGAACCCTCAATCTTCATATACTCTTATTTATATAGATTCATAAATATTCAAATGCCTGGGGAAAATGGTATTGGAAATGGGGTAGTACTTCTAAAGTAAATATAAATTAAAATAAACATGAGGAAACAGATAGAGTTTATATTCATTCATAGAAAAAATCCAAACAGAGGGCAGAATAACTCATTTCTTCTCGCCCTCCTCTGCCAGGGACAGAGTGTGCAGGGGTACTATCTTGTCCAAACACCACCACAAAGGAGGGACTTTCCAACCTGTCATTCTACCCTTGCATGCTCTCTCAAGGTCAACACATAATTTGAATTTAGAAACTCAGTCCAGTCCTATCTTATTCACTGGTGGTGGTCTGGGATCACAGAACCACAAATGGTTTCCAACATTATTCTTTTCTCTTGAGACCTGCTTGAATGTGGGTGAGAAATCAGGCTCTCAAGTGCTCCAATACCTTGATCAATGTAGTAACAGGCACAAAAAGAACAATATTGTTATTTTCCAGCATTTGTTATGACATGAAGACTCTTAGGTCATTTTCCAGTCCAAATTCATGGATTCCTAGAAAAAAAAGGTCTGGAAAGGGCTGTGGGAGACAACCTAATGAAAACTCCATATAGAAAGCAGAAACATTTGTACCTCAGTCATTATTGACAAATGCTGACACTTACTAACCTGTCCTTGAAAGCCTCAAATAACAGCTACTCCAGGTACTCCAAGGTCTTCTTCATCTTCATTAGGTAAGATCCCTGATGAATCTTTCCTTTTTACTGCTCTCCTGTTTGCTAGCTACTGGAGTCTTTTTCATTAACTCCTTGGCTGAGGCCTGCTCCCTTAAAGGTTGTTTTACATTTAACTGTCCTAATGATTTATGCACTAAAAGAATATGGGGAAAAAAAGGATGTTGTTTGAGCTTCCTGGGAATAACAAGCTTACTTGTTTAAACACCATAGTTCTATTTAAGAGACATATCTCTCCTTTAGCTTAGACTTTCTTAAATAAAAGAATACAAGGTATTGATTTTAATTTGACAACTGTTAACTTACTATGAATATTTTTCTGCCTTGTGCATGATATGGGTATTGCATTATGATCATTTGACATTCTATGGTACATTTGGTAACATTATTGTTCTTTTGATGATTTATTCTTATTGTTCTGGTACTGTGAGCATGTTTGAATTTTTGAGATATGTGAATGCTTGATCAGATTTATTTCTGTTGAGATTTGTGCAATTAGGTAGGAGACATTTTAGTGGTGTTTGTGTGTATAAAAGAAACTTATATTAGGCACTTAGATACAAAATGCCTTCCATGTGCCTTAGATGGCTCTATGATCTTATATTTCACCTGAAGTCTGAAAGGACCTATATGTGCAGTGGTGAAAAGCAAAGCCTTCACAAAGAGCCCTTGAAATAGGTAATACAAGCACAACTGTCACTAGTCTCTTTTAGGAATCCTGTTTTAGAGTCAAAACATTTTCCTCATAGTTCTATCCAAAGATACGGCCCATATGTCTACAAGTATTGTGTGCTAAGGTGAAGAAAAAAGATAGACCTTAATGGGTGTTTTCAGCTGAAAGAATGATAGGTATAAGGATCTTAAGAGAAAAAAAATCTCAATTTGTTTGAGTTTGAAGTCAGAACCTGAATACTGCATTCATAAAATATGCTGGTGAGGCTTGGGTGTTTTTATTTAGTTGCATTATTTTTGGAAGTCACCATCACTTCTGGATGCAGTTCCAAATCTCTATTTCTCTCTTTTTTTCCTCACAAATAAATTCTATAAGTAGAATAAGTAATTAATTAAAAAATTCAGACTCCAAAGAAATTCCAGGAATACTTTAAATTGTATTGTAACCACAATGTGGTCAATGCATTTCTTGTCCTTGGAGACCATATTACATGACAAGATCATAACTAGATCTGAATGACAAACAGATTTCTATTATAAAGATATAAACATTTGCTCATTGCGAATCATATGAAATTACAACCTTCAGAAATTTTTTAGGAATATAAAACTGGAAGAACATTTTGCTTCCCTCATGGTTGCTGCATAAGCCACAGTTCCCTCCTTGCCCATTGAGTATTTGATTCACAATCTTGTCCTCGTGCACACTCTCCTCTGTGAACATGGGGAAGGCACTGCTGTATAAATGGGGAAATGCATATTTGCATCTCTGCTATGCCTGATTTAGACCAGAACAGTGATTTTCAGCCTTTGCTCTGTAGATCCCTGTGGTTTGCAAAACAGCAACTAAAAAGGCAAATCCACATGTGCTGTAGAACTGTACAGATGTGAAAATTCTGAAGGGGTCTGTATCTCCTTTGGGAAATCTATGCAGGTAAATGACTGAAAAAGACTGAAAAACTCTGGACTAGAAATTTGAACAAGTGAGTCTCAATGGTGTTTTAGTTCTCATGCTGTTTTGAAACATGAGTTTTCTGGATGTAATTTATCATAGGAAGGATTATGTATCCATTGAAGGGGCAGGGACAAATCCTGATAATGCCCTGTTCTGATAATGTCTGTTAACTATCTGCAAAATATAGGTATGGAACTATTCAGACAAAGTTGAACAGCTAGAATAAATGCTTATCTAGATCTTAGAGGCTGTTGTATTCTTTCTTTTTTTTTTTTTTTTTTTTTTTTAACTCAATGCTCTATAATAATAAAAAGGAATCTGATAAAAAAAACACCTAAAATAAAACAACAAGGGAATGATGAAAATTAAATCACTTTCAGGAAAATGGTGAGATTAAGCTTTCTGTGTCTTTATGAATCCTGAAAGAATACTTGTGTGAAATCAGCATTACCGATGCACTCCCCTCATTCTCCCCCATACTGTGAAGTCTTTCCGAATCAGTAGCAAAAATAGGAATGATCGAATCAGTGCAGCTGTGAACATTACAAGATGCACACTCCAACAAACATAAAATGCGTGAGTGCCTGGTGAGCATTAGGAAATCTGTCACTATGAACAATTGAAGGTGACAAGTTTAAATAGACTGAGGAATTCCAGTGTTAACTTATTACAAAAAAGATATTTTCAAAATTGTCATTTTTTTTTTTTTTTTTTTTTTTTTTTTTTACTGAAGATTAGCTGCATGAAAAATAAGCTAATTTAAATTATCTTTAGGTAAATGCAAAAAATAAGTTTCTGGGAAAACTATTAAAAATGGAAACAAGGATATTTCTGTACTGATCACTTCTTTTTGCTAGAACTTTCCAAACTGTGAGTGCTGGATGACTAACACAACATTACATCCTCTCATGGAGTGATGAAGGTACCTCAGCTAAAATGAGTTTTCAGTTTTCTGTTGTCTTCTTGAAAGAAAAACTCTCTGTTTAAGAAGTCTACCTTTTTCATCACTAACTTGTGGGAGTCCTATGTGTGACTGATTCCATTCTGAAAGAGTTCAAGCCCTGCAGAGAAAGACCATCAGGCAGCTCCAGGAGCACCTAGCAGAGTGGCTGACACAGCAAAGTGGCAAGCACGGGGGAGGAACCATTAAAAGCATTAGAAGCAGTTTAACTCCACACTATTTTGGGTTTTTCTGTGAGTTATTTTAGCTCATTTAATTCATGGAGAAGAAGATGGGAAATGATAATGAGGGCTAAGGACAATGAGACCATCTTGAGATACCTAATACCACTCTCAGTGGAGAGATGGATGATCTAAAAGGAGAAAAAAAATATGTTTTTTCCAAAACAACTCTAATCTTCAGGGAACTGAGGAAATTATTTTATGTTACATCTGTGGGCATAGTCTCATCTGCAAGGCCTTTAAATACCTAGTACCCCTTTAGCATGTAACTTCTGCCCATTTAGCTATCAAAACGGTTTTGTTGATTTTAGACTTTAACCTCTAGCCTATATGGTAAAAATAGAATAGCAAGAAAATCTTTGTAATATCTGTGAACATAATAAGGGTAAAGTGTCAGGAAGTAAGTTGCTCTCTTTCTTACCACTTAATATACTCCAGTATAAACCCTTTGTAAATGATCTGTGCACTTTCATATTTCAACTTTCTTACTTATGCTGCATGTTAGATGGAAGTGCTAACTTTAAAATTAGTCATCCTAATGTGCAAAGCACTGGAAAAAGATGGATGTTTTGAACATAACAGGCTTTACATTAAACTCCAGCACAGATTAGATGAATTGTGAAATTATGCCTAATACTCTTAAAGGGTTTTAGTGATCAAACATGCAGTAGAACCATGCTGACATTAGGTCTAATACATCTAAGGTATACATAATAGAGATCCAGGACCTTACATACCTGCAGTTCTACTGGTTTATATTTAAACTTTTACAATGTAGAAATGTTGACCAAAAATACCCATGTTTTTCAATAGTCAGAAGTATCTCCAATAGTATTTCTGAACAGTTCTGAAACTCTATTCCGTGCCTCGGTAGACCACATACTGTATGTTGTATGTATCTGCTTCAATACTGTGTAGCCCTCTTAGAATGTAAATAAGGACTGCCATGTCTGAGTTATAGCTTATTGTTGATGTGCTAAAAATATTTCTGCCTTCACCATAGGACTTTGACACGAAATCTGCAATGATAACATATGAACTTAAAAATATTTGTAATATATTTTTGGGGAGAATTAAAAAAATTTGCTTTATGGACCACTGATTTGTTAGTGTTCACTTACCACTGAGGAATGCATTTTTCCATTCATAGTATGGATTTAATCTTAGAACTTTAAAAGTTAGTCATCTTTCCTAAGCTAGTCTCATAGACTGTTTCATAAGATAAGGAGAGGTATCTAAAGCCCATGGCATCTAAGACAGAAAAATCCTGTCTGAAAGTTCCTGTCTCTCCAGGACTTAGACTAGTCATCTAAAGTTATGTGAGATGAATCTCATCCATAGTATGGAGGGCAGCTACTCAGACATTCAGATCCCTCAAGATGAGAAGTGTTCCTCATGTTTGCAGAGGAATCTGAGAGCTTTGACTGCTGCCGGGAGTCACTGGGAATAGTTCAACATGATTAAGTACAGTAAATAATGAAAAAGCTGGTAAGTTTGAGTTTCAAACAGATTAAATCAGGAACTGGGTGTGTTTTCACAGCAAAGGATGAAATTATATGACTTTTTACTAGCAGTCAGACTGCATGAAGCAATAGTACTGTCTGGTGTTACAGTCTGTGAATTTATGTATATTTAGATATTTATAAACAGTTTTATTGCATTCTGCAGCCTTATTATGTAAGGAGAAACAAACTGAAGAAACAAATATGTATTGAGTTTACGTGGCAAGGTTTTGGTAGTGGAGGGACTGCGGGGACAGCCTCTGTGAAAAGACACCAGAAGCTGCCCCCATGGCAGACAGAGCCAGATCCAGCTGGCTTCAGGACAGACCTACTGTTGGGCAAAGCTGAGCCCATCAGCAACAGTGGGAGCGCCTCTGTGATAGCATAAGAAAGGTAAAAAACTGCTGTGCAACAGCAGCAGGGAGAGAGGAGTGAAAATAAGTGAGAGAAACAACACTGCAGACAGAGGTCGGTGAAGGAGGGGGAGGAGGTGCTCCAGGTGCCACAGCAGAGATTCTCCTGCAGCCCGTGGAGAAGACTATGGTGACACAGGTTGCTCCTTGCAGTCCGCGGAGATTCACTGTGGAGCAGATACCCACCTGCAACCTGTATAGAACCCCATGCTGGAGCAGGTGAATGTCAGTTAAACAAAAGTGTGATCTGTGAAGAACCCATGCTAGAACTCCTGACAGGAACTGTGGCCCATGGAGAGAAGCCCAAACAGGAGCAGATTCACTGGCAGACCTGTTAGTCCTTGGGGGACCTTCACTGGAACCGTCTGTTCCTGGAGGATATCACACTGTGGAATGGACCCATGTTGGAGAAGTTTGTGAAGGAAAGTCACCCATGACTGAGACCCCACAATGGAGCAGGGGAAGTGTGTGAAGAGGAAGAAGCAGCAGAGATAAAGCATTATGAACTGACTGCAACTGACCCCATCCCCATCCCACTGCACTGCTTGAGGGCAAGGAGGTAGAAGAGTTGGGTGTAAAGTTGAGCCTGGGGGAAAGGTTTTGGGGTTTTTTTTAGATTTCTTCTTATTTCTTACTAGACTGCTTGATTAGCAATAAATTATTTTTTTTTCCCCCCAAGTCCAATCTCTTTTCCCCATGGCAGTAATTGGTAAGTGATGTCCCTGTCTTTATTTCAACCCATGAGCTCTTCATTGTATTTTCTCCCTTATTTCAACCCATGAGCTCTTCATTGTATTTTCTCCCTATGTCCTATTGAGGAAGAGGAGTCAGAGTTGCTTGGTGGGCACCTGGGAACTAGTTGCCACAAAATAATAAAGAAATTGTTTCCTGAACTTGAGACTGCAAAATAGATGTCAGGCAAGAAACAGAAAACTAACTTATGAGGTATGGGAACAACGTCCCCAAAATGCGAAGGCCTCAACTATGCACAAGGCTACAGCAGTGTAATTAGATGTATATAATCATGGTTTAGTTAACAATCTGAATCTGTCCTGATGAAACCAGGTTTAAACTTGCATAAAAATGTCTGTACATAAGATACACTAGCTTAACTAAGATAAAACGTGAAGACAAACCAGTACAACTTGATGGCACAGATGATGAATTTCAAACTAATGTAAAACCAGTCCCACAACAGTGCAAGATATAGGAAAGTTTTCTTGATAATTTTCATAAGTTGTTCAGTCAGAAATGTCTGTGTTATTTCTATATTTTTTTCACATTTTAAAACTCATTCTTTCACCAGGAGTACTCTGACTCCTGATCATTCAATCTGTGTAAGCCAGGGTAAACATGATTGTAACATTTGAATAAAGAAATTGGAACATCTGAATTAGATTTATCCTTGCAGAAACACTTATCAGTTACTGAACTGATCTGTTTCCCCAGTGGACTGATGCAATAAGGGATTTTAAATATATGCCATTGGAGTGCATTTTAAAGACTGTTATATCAGAAACTTTATGCACAACCCTTAATGTATTTAACCTTCTTAATGCTACTTTGTCGGGCACTTGCTGAAATAAATTTATAATACAACATCTATTACCTGGTTTACCAGTTTGGAATTTTGTCTATATCTGGCATCCTAAGTATTGATGAAACCGAGGATTTTCTAGTAAAAAGTTAAATTCTAAAGGCAATTTCATGACTTTGATCTTTGCACACCAGTCCCATTAATAGAGATAACATCCACAATAAGGAAATGTGGTATGCTCCAACTCCACCTTCATACTGTGAAACAAATTGAGGAAAAGGATTTTGAAGAAATGAAGGAAAATAAATCGATCTAGAGCATATATAATATTGAACACAATGTCTTATGTTACAGGTAATATATCACCTGCACTTTTTTCCCTGGTGCAGGGATGGCTCACTTGCAAACCACACCAATCTGCATCACCCAGTAACAGGAAGACTATGATTTCCTTAGGAGACAGGCAGGGGAGCTCTTCACACTTTGACATCATGGAAGTAGGTGCTTTAGGAATACTTCTGACAATCAGACAGATGAGATGGGTTTTATCTTTTTTCAGAAATTTTTCTGATCTTTTTTGAGTAGCTTTTCTAATATGAAGGTCAGAAAAAGAGAAGTGCTATTTCTGATATTGATAAAAGAAATGTATGAGTTAAATCTGGCAGTTATTACTATTTCTAGACTGAATTTTGATCTTAGTAATATATTGCACTGGCTGTTTTGTAATTAGGTGCCATTAAAAGAGGATGTCTATCAAAATGTTAACAAGGATGGTGGTCAATCTCTGTCAGATTTTATTGAAAGCAAATACATTTACAAGTTCCATCATAAATCTAGGTCAAATAATGAGATTCTCAACTTATTTTCCATAAAGCAGTTATTACATTATGCAGGCAAAATGGCATGGTACACAACAGTTCAATTTCATCATCTCTTCACACAGCAATGGAATCACAAACCAGTACTGTTTAAATTTTGATTTATTTCATTGTCATCTATTAGCCTAGAATACATGCATATATGAAATATTTTGGCAGAATATATATTAAAAAAACCTGAGAATTCTCTTATTTGTTGAAATCCAAGCAATAAATGTTATACTTCTTTAAGAACAAAATGAAGTATCTCAATTTTTAATATTTAATTTTGAAATGTTGAAATTAGTATTTTGACATTTATACTACAGCCAGCACTCTCTTATACTGACATTAATATACACAAATAATGTGTAGAGCCAAAAGATACAGAACTGCTTCTTGAAGATGTGCTCTTATCACAGAACAAATAAGGATTCCTCCAGAATTTTATAACTCTAATTCATCTTTCTTTTCATTTCTTTCACCTAAAATTATGTGGGAAATTCGGATTAAACTAAGAAGTAATTTGGGGAGAAAAAGAGTAGGTTGTTTAAATGACTGAAGAAGAAATTCTTCCCCAATAAAAGACCATACTCATCTGCATGGCTGTAGTTACATCTATACTGAATGTTAGGTTTAGTTGCAAATTTACTTTTAAGCCTATAACTGCTGATCTTGAGTAATGAAAACACACTAGATCAACCCCCAGCAGCTGGCCATACATCAAATTCAGCACTATGTAGTCTGTCCAAATGCAAGGTAGTGATGTCTACTGGCCCTTCCTGCTGTGTATGGAATTTATACATATACTGAAAGCTGTAAATGCAGTAAACCCAGTAACGGTGATTCTGTAAATTCTCGATCCATCATTTCCAGTCTTCTACAAACTTTTATTTCTTTTTTGTTCGCTTGTGATTAGAGCAAGTGGGGAAAGAGAAAGGAGGTCTATTCCTAAAGGACTCTGTGGAGCAGAGTGTAGACCACTGTAGGGTGGCCCCAGAGTAATGGATGCCAAAATGAGGATTTTGTGTCTTAAATCATGTGAAGTTTACCTTCAGATTAGACCCTGGGTATAGCTGTGTGCTATATCAATCTATGGATATTGTTTCTGAAAGGTGTTACTGACTGTTCTGCTTAGGTGAGCAAAACAGTCAGATTGAGGCTGATGTTTATGCATTATGTGTTAATTTTTGGTATAAATTCAGTTTAATGTTTCCATTGTACATATTTTTTCTGTTCTTTTTGCATTCTGTATAAAGAGTGCACAGAGACAATATTGTGAAATTGAGGAAGAATAGTAAATCAGTTGGTTGATTTTGATATAGTTTCTATCCGGAATATTTTTGGACTCTTGAATTAAGCATCTGAATATAAGTTGTATTTTTCCCAAGTAGTTCTATGTTTGAAATGCTGGAAGTAAGCCACAGTTTTCTGGATTCATAGCGTACCACTACAGATCAATATTACCCTGTCTGAATATATGTTATATCCTGGCTGACCACACAACACAGGTTGGAAGCTCTCCTACAACTAGATTCAAGCACAGATCCCCATCTATCACATAAGTAAATATATCACTTGGGTTTAAATCATCATGTCTTTTTTTTTTCCTTTATTTTTTTTTCTTACCCAGGAAAGAGGAATTTGATGACAAGCTGAAGGTTTCAGGAAGCCCCAGACAAAGGACTAATGTGCTTAATGATCAGGTGGTTTGGACACACAGAATTTATGTACTGTAATAACCATGATCTGGCGACCTAGATACACTGCTGTTTGCAGTTTTAATGGCTAAAGGGCAGGAGCAACTACAGGGCTCACAAAGTATATGATGGCATATTCTCAAGCATATGGTGTCCTATGGACATTCCTCTTAAGGTTTGGTGTGAAAAAGATTAAAGGAGAAGAAAACATATCTCCCTGGCTAAAATTCTGCTCACTCATGGGGAAAAAATTCCAGAATTATATCCTTTCCCTACTGACAGAGCATTGTAACTCTATAGTGAGAAACTTGGGCAAACATTGTTTCTATTGCAAGGGTTTATGAATAGTAGCTCACAAGTTGTTATCAAACACCTGAAACACAATAGTTGGTGGCAACTCTGGACAGCAAGTATTAAAAATTTCTAGAAATTTTGAAGGAAGTTAGTAGTTGTTCTTTCAGAACTCCATAGTGGGGGACAAGAACAGAACGTGGAGTCAGAAGGGTCAGGGAAGTAATCAGTAATGAGGCTGGAGCAGAATAAAATGGTGTCCAAGAAAGATAGACAGATGATGTTATGGCACACTGTACCCCTCTCTCTGTAGGCCCTGGTGTCAGTTTGCCCCCCACTGTTGTGGTTTTAGATGCTCCTGTAAGTGGTCCAGCTTTGATACACCCCAGCTGTGTAAGCTTGACTCAGACTGCTGAGACAGACCTGTGAGACTGTCTGCACTGAGATAAGAAAGGTAAAAATTACAGAGTCTTAGGACTGCTGTTCTGCTATTGCTAGGAGATCAAGGATTCAAGAGAGAAAACATCAACATGAAAAGATAAAGTCTTAAAGAAAAGAAATGCAGAGAGGGTAACCAGAGGCTGGTCTAGTCAGGGACAGTCAGGAACTGCCAGGTTGGGGTTGATGCATCAGCTTTGTCAGCACTGAGAGAGTAGGAGGAAGGCAACAACTCTGCACCCCTTATGATGGCTCTTGGGAGCCGTGCCCGCTGGCCCTTCCCTCCTTACTCACACCTTCCATCTGGCAAAGGCACCCAGGTACTGGAGTGTGGACACACCAGTGATTTACCTCATAGCTCACTAAATAATATCTGTAATTTATGTGCATTGGCCAATAAGTAATTACTTTGTACTTACGAGTTACCCATATTCTGCTTGCAGAGTCTTTTTGTGCCAGGCTAATGATGCCCAAGCAAACTGACTATAAAAACGTTTTGAGGAGGTTATAAGGTGATTTTAGTATTATGCTGGGGACCCAATTTGCATATTTAAGAAAGTAGCAGCATAATAGGAAAGGAACATGATCTTGGAAGATGTGATTTACATTTGTAGAAAAAAAAAAAAAAAAAAAAAAAAAAAAAAAAAGAAAAAGGTATTTCAACTAGCAGGACTTACAGTAAGTGTCCCTGGTATGGATGAGGAATCCTCTGCTGCAGCCATACATCTAGAAGAGCTCTGATGCTCAGAGCTATCTGACATTAAATCAAGTCAAGCAGAAGCAAACACCAACTGAAAAAAAAAAAAAAAAATCAGTAACGTTTTTAATTAGGTTGTCTTGAATTCTCATCTACATTCTGAAAGAAAAGAAGCAAAGGGCTTATTTCAGTAAAAATCATGTCCAGGTTCTGCAGCAAGGAAACTGGCTGTATTCTAACTGAATTGGGCCCTAAATTTGTTGCTTGGCAAGAGCAGGGAAATGTTTTGCTCTGGTGTCTGACTCCATTGGCAGCGGTGCTTGTTAATCACACAACCCATTCCAATGCACTGTACAAGGAGGAATCTCAAAAACATCTTATTGCTGAGCTAAAGGCTATAAAGTGCAGTCTTTTCTACTAACCAGATTTGTGCTCTGTTGTGTTTAATGGTAGCTGTGCCAGTCCATGATTACTCACAAATGGTGACTAGAGACTGTGGCTGAGAACCCTCAGTATGAGTGCAAGAACGGGAGGACCTCAGAGCTCATGTTTTGAAGCAATATTTAGGCTAGCTTAATACTGAGCAATAAAATGAAGACAATAACATGGAAAATGATGGCTAAAAATGTTTAATTACTTTACCCTGATCACCCTGCTCCCTTCCAAGTTGGCAAGTAGGAACTGGAACTTGCCAAACATGTTTTATTTTTAAATCTTTTATCCATTGGCAAAATTGCATATTGCATCAGACCTCATAAATGTGTTTTACAATTTTGTAAGGTTTTCCAGCCTGCACATACCTATGTGCTCATGGACACACACTTAGAGAACTGATGCATGCGGGGACAACTCTGACTTTGGGTTTTATGGGGTCTGTCCCCCACTGAATTTTTAACTCTAGGAAAATCTCTCTGAGTCATGCTTCCCCCTTCACTTAGCACAGCAGCAGCAGTGCTAGCACTAAGCCTAAATGCCGCTCACTGGAGTCAGTACTTTGCACCCATGGAGTAACCCTTGGAGGGAAGGAATCCCTTCTCTCCCCCAGCACCTTCCACTCCTACAGTTAGAAAGCCCAGGAACCAACCACATGTGTAGCACTTCTGTGAGTTAGTCAGATGCTCCCTCTCAACACTGCTCTAGGATCTCATTTAATGTATAGCAGAGCATGCGGGTATCAGTAATGTTGAGATACTGACAATAACATGTAAATGGAGAAGTAGCTTAGTCTCATAAAAGCTCAAAATCTGGTAGTGAAATCAGAGCCCTGGCACAGCACTGCCTGGCTCCTTTTTTTGTCTGGGAGATGGGCAGCTGTGTACACTTTTATTTACACTGTCCATTTACTGTGATTCTTTCTAGCACACAATCATCCCAACTAACAAATAACTCATATTTTTTGTATATTAGCATTCTAGTGAGTGTGACATTTAAATTTGGGTATTTGGTAAGCAATGTCTCTCACTACCTGATGGCTAGTTGCTTAATGAAGTAGAATCCTATTCACATAGTTTTATTACTTCCAGTTACTTTTCCATGTTTATATTCAGTAGGAAATAAATAGGGATAGTAGCTGTTTTTCCAGGAATAAAGTATTCAAAACTCTTTTTTGGGCTGGTGCAGATGAATATCACTTCAACACTGAAGAGGTTGAGTTAACTAACTAGAAGAATTTTCATGCACAACCTGCCTGTTGCATGCATTGCTGGATGTGCGTTTCTACACTGTGTAGCATGGACCAAAGGTGACAGTAATTCTTTGTATTACTGTTGTGACTGAAATGTATTTTAATCATTACTATGCCCCAGATGATCGGCAGATAAAGAAAGCATCTTTTTATTTTTTGCAAAAGCTGATTTTTATTACCAATATTTGGCTCAAAACATAATCCAACAAAATTAATCATTCCAAATTTTAAACATTTGACAGCTACAAATCAAGATTAACAAAGGGACCTTAGTGACAAAGAGCAAAGACTTAATTTGGAGGTACATGCATTTTCTCTCACATGAGAAAGGAAATCAGACAAGTAGCTATGAATTTGATTTTACTTTTAATTGAGGTTTTTTAAAATACTTATGTATGTGTATATAGGTATATACATATGACTGTATGTGGGCGCATGCATACAGAACCTATAATTTTGACATTTTTATTTTTGTCTTCGATCTTAATACAGTTCTTTTGCATATTCCAAGAAATAACCAATGTATATTGCAATCATGTCAGTTCTGTATCCAATTTATTTTTCAAATATTCTATGTGCTGAATCATAGTTATCTTAAAGACCACATTTCTTTTCATTACCTGTCAGACTGACTGTGCTCTATAGGAGCAATGTGGTCAGCAAAGTCCAGAAAGAATTCATTCCATATCATATTAACTGATCTAAGATTATACATGCTTAGCTACTAATGACCTGCATGTTTCAGTCAGATTCTATGACTCTTCATTTTCTGGTAATGTTTCTACAGTGAAGAGAAATATTGGACAATAATATTTAAGATTAAATTAAATTTAATAGTGGAATGAGTGACCAAGAATACAGAATACTCAGTTATCTGTAAATAATTTTTTAAATCTTGTACAAGATAAGAATTCCTAGATATTAAGGAAAGTGATTTGATATATATATATATATAGATTGACAGCATGCTTTGCATTTTATGGAATTGAAAAAGTTTAATTTTGATGTAAAGAAACATGAAACCTTTTCATAAATTCCATGTATAACAAAGGGAAGACTTGGAATCTATCAAAATGGAGATATCAGTAAATCCTAATTCTAAGGTAATTAAGTCAAAACGAAGGGAAATTTGAAACTGTACAGGGTGTTCAATAAGAAATAATTTTTTACAGAATTTTGAGTTCTTCCAGGCTTACAGTTTAATGAAACAAAGTAAAGCAAATTGAGACATAAACCCCCCAACATTTTCATTGCTAGTTTTACATCTCTCTCTCTCTCTCTCTCTCTCTCTAGATATATATATATATATATATAGAGAGAGAGAGAGAGAGAGAGAGAGAGAGAGAGAGAGATATTTTATGTGGTAGCTTAGACATAGTGCCATCCGAGAGGGCTTAGGTTGGTTTGAGATTATATTTAAGACTTCTCTGTGTGAGATTTCTTTTGAGGTTTTCAGCTCCCATGCTGACTGGGCCTGAGCATCTGGTTGTCCCGCATGTGTTCTATGACGGTGCTTAGGATGAGCTGCTCCATCAGCTTCCCAGGAACCGAAGTCAAGCTGACAGGTCTGTAATTTCCCTCATCATCCTTCCAACACGTCTTATTTATGGGCATCACACTGGTTGCTTTCCAATCTGTCAGGACCTCCCCGGTCAGCCAGGACTGCTGGTAAATGATGGAAAGCGGCTTGGCGAGCACCCCAGCCAGCTCCTTCATCACCCTCGGGTGTATCCCACCCGGTCCCATAGACTTGTGTGTGTCTGTGTGATGCAGCAGGTCACTGACTGTCTCCTCCTGGATTGTGGGGGAGTCGTTCTCTCAGTCTCTGTCTTCTGGCTGAGGAGGCTGGATTCCCTCAGTACAACCGGTTTTGTATTTAAAGACTGAGGCAAAGAAGGCATTAAGCACCTCAGCATTTTTCCGCATCAGTTGTTGCCATGTTTCCTCCTGTGTGTAGCAGGGGATGGAGACTCTCCCTGGTCTTACTTTTGCTGTTGACATACTTAAAGAAACATCATTGTCCTTGACTGCTGAAGCCAGATTAGTTTCTATCTGGGCTTTAGACCTCCTGATTTCCGCCCTGCAGAGCCTCACAGCATCTTTGTAATCACTGTGTGTAGCTAGCCCCTTCTTCCAAAGGCTGTAAACTCTCCTTTTCTCCCTGAGTTGCAGCCAAAGCTCCCTGTTCAGCCAGGGTGGTCTCCTCTGCTACTGGATTCTTTTACAGCAGCACCCAGGGACAGCCTGCTCCTGAGCTATTAAGACTTCCTTCTTAAAGAGTGTCCAGCCTTCCTGGACCCCTATACCCTTCAGGACCATCTCCCAAGGGATTCTGTCAAGCAGGTGCCTAAAGAAGACAAAGTCAGCCCTATGGAAGTCCAGGATGTTAGTACTGATGCCCCCTGCCCTGGCCTCTCTAAGAATAGAGAACTTTATTATTCCACGTTTGCTGTGCTCAAGTCGGTCTCCAACCGCCACATCATCCACCAGTCTTCTCTGTTCACAAAGAGGAGATCCAGCAGGGCACCTTCTCTGGTTGGTTCACTCCCCAGCTGCGTCAGAAAGTTGTCTCTCACACATTCCAGGAATCTGCAGGACTGGTCCTGCTCTGCTGTGTTGTATTTCCAGCAGATTTCTGGGAAGTTAAAGTGTCCCACAAGAACAAGGGCAAGCGATTGTGAGATTTTTCCTAAATGTCTATAGAATATTCCATCCACCTCTCTGTCCTGGGTGGGTGGCCTATAGTAGACTCCTACTACAACATCTGCCCTGTTGGCCTTCCCCCTGATTCTAACTCAAAGACACTCCACCCTGTCTTCACTACACTTGTGCACAAAGCAATCATAACATTCCCTAACATACAGTGCCACCCCACCACCTCTCCTTCCTTCTCTATCCCTCCTAAAGATCTTGTAGCCATCAATTGGCACACTCCAGTCATGGATTCCCACCGTGTTTCTGTGATAGCCCCTACATCATAATTTTCCTGCTGCATCATGGCTTCAAGCTCCTCCTGTTTGTTACCCATGCTGTGTTCATTGGTATAGATGCACTTCAGACAGGCTGATGTCCCCAGCACATTTTTGCTTTTAGAGGTCCAAATTCCAGCCTGACCTTTCACAGGTGTAACCACAGTTAATGATCCATCAATATCCCTTGCATCTTTGTTGTGCATGACATGAAGATATCTTGGAGAACATAGGATATTGCAAGTCATGTTAGGAACTGTGTTTTCTCAACTGTATTGTCCTTTTAGGATACATTTTATGACTTTTAATTTTAGCCAATGGAAAGATAAGGGAAGGATTCAATTAAATGTTGATACCTAAATTAGGTATCTACCTCTGTTCATGTGGCATATGTATCATTCTTGTGCAGGTATCTCAGTCAACTTAGCACATCTCAAATTACAAAAGCTGTGGTTGGCAAATTCAATTGCCTGGATTCCTAATGAAGCCTAGTTGATAGAGATTTAAGGTAAATTCTGGACATAGCAGTTTCATTTACCTATTTGGTTCATTCTACCCAATTTGGATATCTGCTTTAGGCTGCTATTAACTCTTTCTGGAATCAATAAACTATGAAGAAAGCCATAGTTAAGACTTCTCCAAACCTTAACAGTTTAAGATAATTTTAAAGGTTTAAAGCAAAATACTTAGTTTTTAGATAGGTTAAGAAAGACAGGATAAATTCACATTTTGTGACTCTTATGTGGTTAGAAAACACAGTAACATTACTTGTATTGCTTCATCATCAGTAAATCTACAAATTAAACCCAAATTTTATGATTTTCTAAGTTGAAAGAGGTTTCTTTCATATTATTTTTTTAGCAATATTTTCATCTCAATAAATCCTTTTTTTTGTTCTGGCAAGAGGAAAATTCTTCTTGAAAAGAATAAAGACACACTCCCCACCAGTTATAATGAAAGACTTCTATACTCTAAGTGTCTCAAGCTAGAAACTGTAATTTTATAATAGACACTTTAATGCTGAGACTGTTGCATGTAAAAAGGTCTACTGTTGTAGTGGCTGCAACACTGACACTGTCAAAAGAGCAGAACTACCTTCTGGATGTTGTTGCTGCTGTGATACTTCTGAAACATATCAGAGATGGTAAAGTGTTCAGTCTTTTATCACACATTTTAAAAAGAATTAAAAATCAAGACAAAGCATTTTTTTTTGTTTCTGAGCAATTCATTCTTTATTATACTAAAGTCAACTGTTGACCTTAGATACACATAGAAAATTATAATTTCTGAGAGCTCTGACATGTTTTTTCATTTCCCACTGGTGCAGTGTATGAGGTTATTGCCCTAGCTCTCTGTCCCAAGCAGGCAGTATATCTGTTCTTACTGCTGCAGTTCATAACCTGGTATATGAACTCAAATGATCACTGATTGCAATTATCATCCTGGACTGAGAACTACAGTGCCATGTAATAGACACATTGCCTATTCTGTGTCCCTGCAGTAGGGAGACAGTTGAGTATTGTAACCTCTTAGTAAATTGCAACATAAATATAAAGATAACAGGTCAACCCCCTGGCAGACATATCACTTGAGGGAAAAGAACAACCGAAGAAACCTAAGCCATACAAAGCAATAAAGTGACATACATTTTTTTAAAAGAAGGATCACATAAATTAACTTCATGTTGCAGAAGATGGTAATAAATGCCAGATTTTTTTTTTTTAGAAAGCTGGTGAGAAAGGTCATTCCCAAGTTCAGACAGCTTAAATCTGCAAGTCATACACTTTTCTCATATGTCTTGATAACTCATTTGAAATAAGGAGTTTAGATTTGATGAATAACCTGCTAAATTCACAGAAACTGGGCTTGCTCTTTCCAAAAGAGAATAGTTTGAAAATTTTGATTTTCAGAACATTTGGAAACTTGTACTTTTCAATCCCATTCAGACTAAAGGAAATTTCAAAAATACTTGAATTTTCTGTGAAACATAAAATTTAGGTTTGGATTGACTTGTTGAAAGCTACACTTAAAATACAACATACCATGTTCTCACTATTGTGCTAAAAATCAAGATTTCTTCAGTTATTCCAGCTGTGGGAGCCACATAAGCTGTTAAAAGTCTGTGCCCGCAGGTCTTTCACACTATCCATACCACGACTTACAATCTATCTGCAGCAAGACCCTTTCCAGGTATAAGTACAGTAAAGCTGGACTGTCTTGCCATCTTCTTGGGCGTTTTATGCAATAACATTTTATTTATTAAAGCCAAAAGGAATGAAGAGATGACTTCATGAAAGATAGATGTCAGAAGACAGATGTGAGAAGCCAAGAAAGATGATGAGGACTTAATAAGAATAAAACTCTATATCCTATTTAATTATAGTTATTGTCTATTTTAAAATAACTTCAGTTGAACAAAAGGACAAAACTACATTATTCATCCTTCTGTTTTAGAAGCGTCTGTTGTGCTGGTCACTATTTACGGTTAGTATAATAAACATGCCTGGAAGAAACACCTCAAATAAATGATCAGACACATAGAAAAAAAAATGACCTGTTTAAATGTCAAGAAATCACACATTTAATTAACGAGCTTATTTCTCACAAAGAAGATTATCAGATGACAGCATTCATATTTTAATTAGGAGAAAATACCTTTGCACCCTTCCTCAGGCAAAGTAAGAAATTTGTCATGCAAGCTGATTTTCTTTGTGAACTGTTATGATCTGACTGTAGGCCAGACTTTTCAAGGCAAAACTGCACTGGAATCAATAGCATAAGTACCTGAATAATCTGCAGAACCTTGGACACTTTCTTTGATAGGAAAATGTATAGATTATCAGAGGATCACTTCTATAATAGTTGAGAGAAGTTTAAGCATGATTTAACAGAGTCATAATTTTACCCTAAAACTTAATTTGACTTCAGATCTGTACAGTATCGTTTCAGCTAGCTAGCCATTCCCAATCAGAAGACTAATCCAACACCCATTTATGGTCACTTGTGTTCCTGATGGTTTTAGTCTTTGACTCCAGCAAAATGAAATGGCTGCACACTTCCCTCATCTCCACAGCAACATCTGTTCACTCCTTTTCTTTAGTCTCTCTGGTTTATGTTCTCAGCTTACTTCCAAGCTACATGTCAGTGTTCTTCTATTCAGGTAGCTAACAAGCCTTGTGGCAATTCATTTCTTGTGACACTCTTTGATGGGTTTCACTTTGAAGACTTTAACTTCATTTTGGCTTTTCAACGTGAAATTTAATGTTCCAGTCAGTCTTTAATACACCAGTTAGCTTTGAAAACACTGTTCATAATCTGTTGTGTCCATCAATCAAGATTTTTTGTTTAAAATATTAAAAAAAAAATAAAAAAAGCCCACCACATTATCCTGATGACAGTGGCTGTAGTATCCTAGCAACGGATTCCTTTTATGATGAGATGTTTTACAAAGGGCTAGTGTCCAGAATGTTTCAAATAGACTTAATTCTTCATACAGTTTCTTTACCATGCCTTTTTTTAATGCAAAATGTCCTTGATAAGGCTATTGTAACAATGTCATATAACCTAGGGGGTTTTAGTGGTTTTTTTTTGTTTGTTTGTTTTGTTTTTTTTTTTAAGTCTCCATATTTATAGTAAAGGAACAGCAAGGAAAAATGGAAGTTCTCTTAGAAAATTCCCCATAGTAAATTGTTTATAGGGAGCTATTTAAATTGATGAAGAGTTTTCTACAGAATGTTTTCCACAGGATGTGTATTTTCTCTGGATTTTTTTTTTTTTTTTTTCATAAAGTACATTGATTTTGGTTTTGAGAAATCTCAAAACCCTCTGGTGTTCCTCAAGGAGAGCAAGGTGCCTACTCTGTGCACTTTGATTCTGCTCCAGGGACCTTCTACTCTAACCAGATACACAACTTGCAACAGAGGATGCCTCGCATAATAGTCTGGGTGCTTAGTTCTTGAGTTGAGACCATTCCACCACCAGCTGGCAGATAACTGAATTGAATTAGATCTAACCTTCCTCTGACAAGATAAGTAGAGAGCCAGGGCAGCAGAGTGGACAAATGTCACTGTCAATAAGGAGACAGTGAAGGGGAATAGATAGATTGAAAACAATCAGGAAAAAAAAAAAAATCTGTTCTTATTCTCCAGGCATATGGGAAACATTAATAAAAATTATATTAATGCTATATTAAGATCATTATTGTAATTGTATATTCTCTGTATCACATGGAGTCTCTTCTACCATCTGATTCTGTAAAATGTTGTGGAAAATATTCACCTCTATTAGGACTTTAAACAACGTGTTATGGTTATCACAAGACTGAACTTTAAATTTTAGTTAGCTAGAGGTTTTAAATCTTTATTCAGTTCATTTTAGTCTCAGAATGGCATAGATCTAATCAGACTACGCTGAGCTTTATTTGAATGTTTCATAGATAATAGAATTGATATAATATATAATAACAATCAATTATGTCTGACATTTTTCCTGTGTTGTTAATTTTTTGAAGTCTCTTCTGTAAGAAAATAAACTGGGCTGGATTTGTGTGTGTGTGTGTCTATGTGTTGATCAACAGTGTTGTTCTTGTAATGCTGATTTTGCCAGCATTAGTTAGAATTTGGTTATTTACCTGTGGAATATGTCAGCAAAACTGTATGGATAACTTCAGAGAAGAGCAATGAGAGAAACCCATTGCATTTATCATTGAGGAGGTAGTAAGGCAGAGATTTTGTGGTGATGCCCCAATGACTCCCTGTGGCAGATCACAGAAATATAGCTTTCCAACAAAGTAAAAGACAGAAGTGATGGGAAGGCTAGTGCAGTGGAATCTTTATACATCTTAACTCATTTTCACACTCTTCATATGATTTTTAACATTTTCCTCCGATTTTGCCCTCCTTTGATCATTAGACTATGATGTTTGTCAGGGAGAACATAATATTATAGCACTTCCTATGCTGTGGAGGATATATTGGGAAAATGAAGAAGAGAGCTGCTGGGAGATGTTAAGAAACAGTTCAAAGGCTCATAGATTTTATGGTCAAAAGAGACTAGTGTGATCTTTTACTCTGACCTCTCCCATAAAACAGCCCTGGAAGCTTTAAGCTTGTTTTTCATCTGACTGAAAGCCCTATGAGATGACACTGAAAGTACCAGACATCTGCAACTAACCCTGAGTCAAGAGAATTGCACATGTCTTAGTGAGGTTTAGTGAGAAGACACAGGCATGACTGAGAATTGGCAGTTGTAGCTGTAGTGCAGAAAATGCATAAATGCGTTTATGTTCCAGATACATTTCCTTCAGACTTTATTCCCTGGATTTCAGAGGTTTATGTTTCAACATTCTCCACACCCTGGAAAGAAATGAGGAAATACCAAACAATCTATATGCACATACATGTTTCTTCTGCAGTGGACTATAATAGAAGTTTACACTAGGATATCTTATTCAAAACATTTAATATTTTATTTTTGGCTGGATGTGATAGCATTTTTACAGAAACAAAGAACAAACTAACAACCCTAAACAAAACCACAGATCCTCTCTTAACTGTGTTGGGAGGGAAGGTGAGGGAGTCTAGAGAGAAATGAAGGTTTATGAATCTTGCAAAGGATCTGTGAAGCTCTTTCTATAGTGCTTCAGGGATAATGGTGCTGGTTTCTAACACTGGCCCATATCTCACAGTCCCTTATCCAAAGACCTCACATGCTGAGCTTACATAATGAATAATCAGTGGCAGGGTTAAATTATGCATCACTCACTGCAAATTCCCCAGGTTCCCTTTGGTGGAATTTTACTGTAGTTGGCAATGTTAGTGAAACAGAGAATGCATCTGCTGGCATACATGATTGCAACACCTGCTTTCTCAGGATTTGTCCCTAAATGCGTCAATAGCCATACTATTTGTCTGAGAGGCAGAAAGATAACAACACTTTACCCACATAGCTGTGGGACCAATGAAAATGTAACAGGTTTTTCCTGCCAAATCAAAGTTAATCCCAGGTCAAATACAAAAAAAGTTTTTTCTTCTTGAGTTCTACTGATGAGGAATGCCAAAGCTTTGCAGGTCTTGAAAGATAGTCTAGCTGTGAAATGGATGTTAAATTAAGAGTTTAAAAATCACAGTTTCCTAAATACAGGAACCATGCTCACTTCCATGTTTTCTGTGATAATAATATTCTTGGAATTAAGAAAGAACAATACTCTCCTGAGGTGATGAGTGATGAGACAAATGCCTGGAAACAAAGAAGTAGATAACAGAAAGAGGAAAATAATTAAAACTACTATGGAGGTATAAAATGTATGCTTCTGCTTTATGCTAAAAATAAGCAAAGAACAAACTAGTTAGGATTTACATTAAATTCTCAGTAAAAAGGAAGTTAAAGTATTATCTCTGCCTAAAAATATATTTCATTTTGCAGATGGTTACTTTCCTATTCCCTGCCTTTCAGCCATGTGGGAGTAGAGTAAATGAGAAAGTAAGTGAAAAGCAATATAATGAAAGCTAAAAAAATTTTTGCCACAATACATTACCCTAGTTCTCATAGTTTATTGTTTTTATAGTCAGCAAACTCTTAAGATTTTTAATGTGAAAAGAAAGTGACACATTTCATTTATTATTATGCCAGTAGTTGTTCTGAGAAATGAAAAACTACACAGGACTGAGCCATTTATGATCTGATTTGAAAATCTCAGAAAAGTGTGATTTAGTTACTTGTATAATCTCTACTGTTTTTCAGAGCAGCCAATTCCTCCTGCTGTAGCTGATGTGAAATCTAGATGTTCCTAGGGGTGAGATACTACAGAAAAAAAGAACACTGTTAACTCAGATACGCACAATGTGAACCAGTCATTTTGTGTTATAGCTGCTCAGCAAGCAAAAAACCTCATTAAATAAATAAATAAATAAATAAATAAATAAATAAATAAATAAATAAGGTAAAGTCTCAGAAAATCTTCAAACTATTGCTAGGGTTCAACTGAGCAGAAAGGGGGTTAGACATTATGACTCTTGCTAACTATTGAGTTATGCTACCGGATTTTGCTGAAGTTCTACAAAATGTTCTAACTCTGATGAGTTTGATTGTAAAAACTCTTGGCTCAAGCATCAGTAATAACTACTAAAATTAAAGCCTGCTATACTAAACCTTAGGTTTGAATACAATGACCATAAGATTCAAGTGTGTAGGAAGAATATAAATGCCTTCAAAATAATCTGAATGTTCACACTGATACACTATTACTACTGAGAGAAGTATAGAATGCTTCTCCAACAACACAGTGGAACTGTTAAAAATGTTGTTTGTGATGAACAAATAGCCCTCAAAAGTTAAGCTATATCTCTGGCAAATTTATTTCCTTCAAAAAATTGAACATACTGTTGCTTTCATGCTTAAGAGAACATGTTATTCACAGCAGGACTCTAGTGGCAACCACTTTTATGTAACAATGTTCTGCAAAAGTGGCATATTAAGACATAAGTACATTGCTAAGAAACAGTAGTGTAGTAAATGTATGCACACAGAAGGAAAAAAGTTACACATAAAGCAGAAAATAAATCTAACATGCATATTTTCTAATTTAATCAGGTCAACAGTCTTACTGTGTTCGAGTTTGGGTGCATTAAAATGAAAGAGTGAGTTTAGTGGGTAGAATATAGAATTGAGAATCAGTAGTCCTCAGTTTTATTCTCTGTCACTTATGTGTCCTGTGACTTTGGGCAAATAATTTGAAAACTGCACCTAAGGTGGTTCATCTTTCAAATGAGATATTTACATGATTTATGAGGATGTTTTAAGGCTCAACTGAAAGAATATTTGGAAAGGCACAGACCTGAGAGGTACTACTTACTATTATGTTGCCATGGCCAGCTGTAAACATTTCTTTATCTTAAATATGGGGCCAAATTGTGACTGTCAAGTATGTCTTTATGCTTCCAAAGGTGAAAAACTATGTCATGTGTTTTGTTTTTTTTTTTTGTTCCCAGGATAACACTGTCTTCCTGTGTTCTAGTATAAAGCAGGAATTCTTTGTCATCTCAGGTGCCCTCTGGGACTGCACATGCCACCTTTTTGCTATATTGTTTTTAGAAGTCCTGCTGGATTAAACAGCACCCAGGAGGATACCAAGAAACTGAAAAGAAAGAAAAACCAAAAAGGCCAAATCTATGTTGCAAGACATTATAATAAAAATCCCTCTGCTTTAAATAACAAAAAGAATAAAAGAGTTCCCTTAATCAGGGTGTTTGATGATGAAGTTATAATTTGAGCAAATAAAAGGAATAACTTCAATGTCAGAAGATGCATTATTTTGCTAAGAAGAAATGGCTGTGACGCCATTAAGAGCAACCTCACATTTTTCATTGATAGGTTAAGAAGGAATTGGCTGAAGAAGCTTAGGTGAGCCACTGGATCACTGTATACTTGGCAGGGACATACAGATTTGTCGTGTCCTGCCAAGTACTTCTTTATAGACAAAAGTGTTATCCATTGTTAGGAGCAGGCAAGACAGTTCAGAAAGTAGAGTATGTGCTGCTTTAACTGAGCAGATGACAGATGTCTATTGAATTACAAATTCTCTGTGGAAAAGCATGTCCAAAGATTTGAAAAATTAACAGGGATTCTACCAGCTGGCATAGTCCAAGTTCACAGAATCACAGAATCATCTGGGTTAGAAAAGACCTTGAAGATCATCCAGTCCAACCCCTAACCTAACATTGACTGTTCCCAACTACACCATATCCCTAAACATTATGTCAAACCTGACTCTTAAATGCTTCCAGGGATGGGGACTCCCACCACCTCCCTGGACAGCCCATTCCAACGCCTAACAAACCGTTCTGGAAAGAAATACTTCCTGACATCCAGTTGAAACATTCCTTGGTGCAACTTGAGGTCATTACCTCTTATCCTATCACTTGTTACTTGGTTAGAGACTTATCCCCAGCTCTCTGCAGCCTCCTTTCAGGGAGCTGTAGAGGGCGATGAGTCTCCCCTCACCCTCCTCTTCTTCAGACTAAACCCCCCCAGTTCCCTCAGCCGCTCCTTGTACAACCTGTGCTCCAGACCCTGCACCAGCTCCGTTGCCCTTCTCTGGACACACTCGAGTCATTCAATGTCATTTTTAGAGTGAGGGGCCCAAAACTGAACACAGGAATCGAGGGGCGGCCTCACCAGTGCCGAGTACAGGGGTCAGATCCCTTCCCTGTCCCTGCTGGCCACGCTATTGCTGACACAAGCCAGGATGCCATTGGCCTTCTTGGCCCCCTGGGCACACTGCTGGCTCCTGTTCAGCCGGCTGTCAATCAACCCCCCCAGGTCCCTCTCTGACTGGCAGCTCTCCAGCCACTCCTCCCCAAGCCTGTAGAGCTGCTGGGGGTTGTTGTGGCCCAAGGGCAGCCCCCGGCATTTGGCCTCATTGAAACTCCTCCAGTTGGGCTCAGCCCATGGCTCCAGTCTGTCCAGGTCTCTCTGCAGAGCCTCCCTGCCCTCGAGCAGATCAACACTCCCACCCAACTTGGGGTCATCTGCAAACTGACTGAGGGTGCACTCGATCCCCTCGTCTAGATCATCAATAAAGATGTTAAACGGGAGTGGCCCCAAAACCGAGCCCTGGGGGATACCACTCGTGACCGGCTGCCAACTGGATTTAACTCCGTTCACCACAACTCTTTGGGCCCGGCCACCAGCCAGTTTTTTACCCAGCAAAGCGTGTGCCCATCCAAACCACGAGCAGCCAGTTTCGTCAGGAGAATGCTGTGGGAAACGGTGTCAAAGGCCTTACTAATGTAAAGGTACACAATGTCCACAGCCTTTCCCTTACCCAATGAGCAGGTCGCTCTGTCATAGAAGGAGATCAGGTTTGTCAGGCAGGACCTGCCTTTCATAAACTTATCCTGACTGGGCCTGACCATCCAGTTGTCCCACATCTGTTGTATGATAGTACTCAGGATGAGCTGCTCCATCAGCCTCCCGGGAACCGAAGTCAAGCTGACAGGCCTGTAATTTTCTGGATCATCCTTCCGAGCCTTCATATAAATGGGAGTCACACTGGTTGCTTTCCAATCTGTCAGGACCCTGGTCAGCCAGGACTGCTGGTAAATGATGGAAAGTGGCTTGGTGAGCACCCAGCCAGCTCCTTCAGCACCCTCGGGTGTATCCCATCTGGTTTTATAGACTTGTGCGTGTTTGTGTGATGCAGTAGGTCACTGATTATCTCCTCCTGGATTTCACAGGGGGTCATTCTCCCAGTCTCTGTTTTCTGACTGAGGTGGCTGGATTCCCTCAGTACAACTAGTTTATAGCTCCTGTCTGTGAGGTGGGAGACAGAAGCCTTATATAAATAGGTAGAATGAGTAAAGAAGGAATTATCACAGAATCACAGACTGGTTGGGGTTGGAAGTGACCTCTGCAGATCACCTGGTCACACCCCTGAGATCAAGCAAGGTGACCTAGAACCAGTTGCCCAAGACCATGTCCAGATGTTTTTTTAATATCTCTGTAAGAGAGAGACTCCACAGCCTTTCTGGGCAACCTGTTCCAGTGCTCAGCTACCCTCACAGTGAAAAAGTGTTTCCTGATGTACAGATGGCACCTCCTGTGTTTCACTTTGTGCTGATTACCTTTGTCAATGGGCACCACTGAAAAGAGACTGGCTTTATCCTCTTTGCACCCTTACTTTGGGTATATACATGTTGATAAGATTTCCCCTGAGCCTTTTCTTCTCCAGGATGAACAGCACCAGTTCTCTCAGCCTTTTGTCATAGGAGAGATGCTTCCGTCCCTTAGTCATTTTTGTGGCCCTTTGTTGAACTCTTTCCAGTACAACCCTACTGAGGAGCCCAGAACTGGACACAGTACTCCAGGTGTAGCCTTGCCAGTACTGAGCAGAGAGGAAGGATCACCTCCCTTGACCTGTTGGCAGTACCTTGTCTAATGCGGCCCAGGACACCATTGGTCTTCTCTGCTGCAAGGACACATTGCAGGCTCATGTTCAACTTGGTATCCACTAGGATCACCAGGCCCTTTTCTGGAAAGCTGGTCTCTAGCTGGGTGGCATGGGGTTGTTCCTCCTCCGATTCAGAACTTTGAGCTTCTCCTTGTTGAAATTCATGAGGTTCTTGTCAGTCCATTTGTCCAGCCTGCTGAGCTCCCTCCAGATGGCAGCACAACACTCTGGCATACCAGCCACTCCTCCCGTTTTTGTGTCCTCAGCAGACACATTGAGGGTACATTCTGCTCCCTCATCCAGATCATTAGTACAGATTTTGAACAAAATTGGACCCAGTATTGAACACTGGGGTATGCTGCTATTAACTTTATCCCAGTAAGACTTCATGCCACCGATCACCACTCTATGGAGCTGGCCATTCAACCAGTTTTTAACTCATCTCACTGACTGCTTATCCAGTCCATACATCAACAGATATGTATGAGGATCTTATGGGAGATGGTGTTAAAGACCTTACTGAAGTCCAGGTAGACAATATCCACTGTTCTACTCTTGTCTATCAGGACAGTAATTTCATCATAGAAGTTTATCAAGTTGATCAAGCATGACTTCCCCTAAGTGAACTCCTGAATACTGATGATTTTCTTGTCCTTAATGTGCCTGGAAATGGTTTCCAACATTAGCTGCTCCACCACCTTCCCAGCGATCAAGGTGAAGGTGACTGGCCTGTAGCTTACTGAGCCTCCTTGCCTTTCTTAAAGATAGGAATGACATGCACTTTCCTTCATCCTCCAGACACTACAGCTAGTTGCCACAATTCATAAAAGATTATCAAGAGTGGCCTTGCAACAACATCTGCCAGCTCCCTCAGCACTTGTGGTTGCATCCCATCAGGGCCTATGGACTTATGTATATTCAGTTTGCTTAAATATTCTCTAATCTGATCTTCTTCCACCGAGGATAGATCTTCCTCACTCCAGCCTTTCTCTGTGGTTTCTGGGACCTGAGATTCCTGAAGGCCAGTCTTGCAAGTAAAGACTGAGGCAAAGAAGGCATTCAATACTCAGCCTTTTCCATGTTCTGTCACCAGGTCCCTGATCTTGTTAAGCAATAGGATCATATTTTCCCCTATCTTACTTTTGTTATTTATGTACTTATAGAAGTCCTTCCTGTTATCGTTGACATTCCTGGCCTGATTCAGGTTCATGTGGGCTTTAGCTATCCTAAATTCATCCCTGGATGCTTGGACAGTGTTTTATCTGTATTTCCCCTGTGTTACCTGTCCTTGCTTCCACTCTCTGCATGCTTTGTTTTTGTGTTTGAGTTTAGCTCGGAGCTCTTTGCTGATCCATACAGGCCTTCTGGCATTTTTGCCTATCTTTGTGTCTGTTGGAATAGAATTCTTTCGAACATTGAGGAGGTGATCCTGGAATATTAACCAGCTTTCTTGGGCTCCAATTTCCTCCACAACCTTATCCCATGGGTTTCTTTCAGGCAGATCTTTGAAGAGGCCAAAATCCGCTCTTCTGAAATCCAGGGTTGTGAGCTTGTTTTTCACCCTCCTCTCTGCCTTGATGATCCTAAACTCCACAATGTTATGATCATTGCAGCCAAGGGTGCCTTTGATCTTCACATCCCCAAAAAGCCCCTCCTTGTTGGTGAGTATGAGGTCAGCATAGCATCTCTCCTCATTGGCTCCTCTGTCACTTGGAGGAGGAAGTTATCACTGATGCATGCCAAGAACCTTCTGGATTCCTTATGCCCAGATGTATTGTTCCTCCAGCAGGTATCAGGATGGTCAAAGTTCCCCCTGAGGACCAGGGTATTTCCTTCCTAAAGAGCCTGTATCACTCCACTGCAACATTCTAGTCATGGGTGCCATCCCCATGTTTCCCTGATCCCAACAGGATCATAGCTCTGCAACTATACACAGATCTTTAACTCATCATATTTATTACCCATAATTGTGTTCAGGCACTTTAAAGACACATCCCAGTATGTTTTGTTCCTGGGGAGAGAACAACTCCTGGAGTAGTCATAAGGCTAGACAAGCTTTGTCAGTTCTTTCATAGCATTCCAAATCGTGGCACCTGGAAGGGAGCAAACCTCTCTAGATGATTGATTGGGTTGACAGGTGTGTGCCTCTGTCCCTCGCAGCAGGGAGTCACCCATTATGATGACTCACCATTTCTTCCTGGTAACCTTATATGGTTTAGGGTTAGGTGAACCAGTTTCTCTGCTTGTAGGCAACCTGGCTTCTCTCCAGCTTTGAGGGCTGTGAACCTATTTTGCATTTGTAAGCCCTTAGGTGTGGCAGGAGACTACCTCTTGATACCAGAAGTCACCAGCTTCCATTCTTTGATTTCTCCAGAGGTTGCATTTATCATGATAGTGGGGGTTCTTCAGGCTGTTGAGTCTCAGAGAAGATCTTGTCTATCTCCCTTTCACCTTCTCTGATGATGACCCACGACACAGGAATTGTCATAAAGGAAATTCACAAATAGAGCACCCAATTAATCGCATTGTCATATCTTTGTGAATTTCCAAAGCAAAACCAGAGAATAATATTACAGGTGGAAAGAAAGGTACAGTTTCAAAATTGCTTAAGTGGAAGAGCCCCTTAAATACTAGTTGCAGAGCCCTACAACGTAGCTTACAGGTATACCTACATTGACATTGAATAGTTTTATGGCAGAAGTCAAGCTGTATTAAAATTTTATCCCCTAAAAAGTAGATTAAAAATGGCCATTCTCTTTTAAAGATTGATTACGCCAATATATTTAGAGTTAGTAGAATTTTGTCTTGTTTGAATTGGAAGAAAAGTGCCTTCTGCCGAGAGAGTAATTTTCAAATATCAGAATATGTATGATCTGAGATATTACTTAATTTAAAAGCGTTGATGTACTGTACTTAAATAAGTCACATCTCTCTAGGAATATCTGTAACAGATTTGTTCATCAAAGTTGCCTGTATTTCTTCTGAGAGTTCATTATATAGTCATGCTATCAGTAGTAGCAAAAAATAACTGGATGGTGGTAAGTTGGTGGTTTACTGGGGCTGTGAAGGGTGGATTAATTAACCATGTTAGTGAACATTTGAAATATTCTTTTTCTTTGACTGGCCAAAATATATGACTAAAAATCCTTGAACACGATGTAATCTTTTAAAAACTGTATTTTAAACCTTTGAACTGGCTTTCAGATAGAAGGTAAAAGACCTGCCAAAGCCCCAAAGATCTGGATGCCACAAGTTATAGCACTTATTACTCCCTTTATTTTGCCACTTCGTCTCCTTTACTATAACATAAGGTAACAGAAATGATGTAGGCTGACTTTGCAAATTCTCCTGAAGATCCTAAAAGCAGTCAGAACCAGAGGCAGAGTTCTGCTACAGAGGGACCGTCAGAGAATGCAGCAGAGATCCTCTACATACCATAGAAATTGCTCTCAAAATCAATTTATGAAAACTTGATTTTGACACAGGTGAACTTTTAAGATTTAAGGCAGACAAATTGCAAAGTAATATTAGTAATGCAGCTCAAGAGCCCCTGTATAGGAAAAAAAAGACCTTAAAAAAGAGAAGACAGCAACACAGAAGGAAGAATATTTTGAACTGTGGATAAAATGATATTAAAAAGCCTATATTCAAGTAATAATTAAAAAAGTTGTGTTAAGGAATAAAAAAAGGACATCCGATATTCTGATACAACTGATGCAAAATTAAGCCCATACGTTACACTGTCTGGAGAAAAATGAATACAGTTTGAAGATACATATGTCAGAAGCTAGTGCAGGTAGAATGAGGACTTAGCCTCCTGGTTTGGTTAAGAACTTCCTTTCACATAGATAACTTTTCTTTTAGAATACATATGCTCTGTTGCCTCTCCTTGTTCTTGCCTCTGGTTTTCAGCATGCTGAAAATACTGTTGATCAAAAGAAAATTTAAAGTAAAAGTAAAATGTATGGTGTGTAATGCTTTTCATCGGTCACAGATATAATAATCCTACAGGTGGTGTAGAATCTTTATGGCTAAAGCCTTTTTCATTAAAATAGTTGAGAATCTTCTCTGCAAAGTGAAGATCTTTGAAATTTTGTTTAAAGTTTTAGTGTTCCTGATAGAAAAACCTCCAGGAGAAGTGATTACTTGCCTTCCATGTTCTACAATCATTATACTAACATATCCCTAAATGTCAGATAAAATGTTATCATAAATAATATATACAAGTACGTATTTGCCTTAGATATCACCTTTTAAAATTCCAATACTCATTCACCACTTACATGAGAAAACCGTATCTCTTTGAATAGATGTTTAAAGCTGGCAGGCAGGGGGTTTCACTGGTTTCAGTTAAACATGAAATATAGTCAAGATATGCTTTCATATGCATTCTTTTCCTTAGTTTTGGTGTATGATACCAGAGAAAAATTTTTAAGCTTAAACATGACAGAAATATTTTTTTTTCTTTTTATCACACATTACATCATATTATTTTATTGCCTTGTGGAAAATAATAGAACAATCATATACTATTTTTCCCATGCTCACATCTTTTCTATATTCATGTATGAATATGATCTCATAAAAAAATTATTACTTAATAATGTACTTAATAATGTAAATACATGGAAGTAAGGCAAACTGTTTACAAAGGCTAGACCCTCCTTCATATATGAAACTTACCTAATAATAAACCACACGACTTTGCCAAGCTTTTGAAAAACATGTTGATCAAAAATTTTTAACTGTTTAAATAAACAAAAGCTACCATTAGATGTAAAATGTAGATTTTTAGGCCGGGCATTCAGTTTAGCCAAGTAAATGTCTCTGCCTCTTTCATAAGATTATTAATTTTATTGCCAAGTGTATTTAAAATCTCAAAACTTTTTTTGCCCCGCATTATATAATGAAATACAATGGAGGACAATATATGTGACTTATAACTGGCAGTGATTAAGATCAAGAACGTGGTCAGTTGTCTCAGTTGCTAGGCAGTAGCTTGTTAAGCCATGGAAATACATTTGATCATATAATCATATCCATAATATTTACCAAAAGTATACATCAAAAATTCTACAATAAGTAGATAAAACCTTAACTGAATAAACACTACACTTGTAGAGTTATTTAATTTAAGACTTTAAAGATCACTGTTGAATACTTACTAATAGATTTTTTAAAATACATTTTTTCTTTCTGGCATGTGTTATATAACATTGCTTATTACAGGTCCACCATCACAGAGAAGTGTTAGAATTTTGCTTTAATAAAACTGAACTGTTTCCTCATGACTTTAAGCTTGCTACAGATGAATGTCCTTTCATCAGAAGTCTGTGTGATCAAATCTGCTTAAGTCTGTTTCTCTGATTCTCCACCCTTTCGTGTGAAAATTTGACAGGTGAGTAGCTAACAATGAACAGTGGTCATAATACATGTTTTAATCATGCTTGCCATTCAGATTGAAATTTCTCTTATTACAATGTCCGTGAAGATCCTCATAGAACCTCATGGGAATTTACATATATATGGTATAAATTTGACCTCTGTGTAAACCAGGAGTTCTATAACATAAATAAACATAACCCATTGCTTGCAGAGTGCATTTTTGTTCAGGGAAGAACCTGTTGAGCTCTTGAATGAAGAAGCTTTCCTGGAAACGTTTCCTATGTCTAAAGCTGTCACTGATAGTCACCTGAAAAAAGATGAAATTACTAAAATATTTCCTAGCACTATTGTCCTCATGGTTAAGGGGAAGAAGACAAAGGAATTCAAAGCAAGTTCCTACATGGTAGCTGTCTGGAAAGGTTTCTGCATTTCAGAAATCTCATGGAACCAAAGCATACCTTAGCATCAGCTGTTCCAGATGATTAAGTTGAGCGTAACTTACATCAATAGGTACAAAACTATTGAAGAATGTCAGGTATAGTGTGTGTAGATTAAGTGACAGCATTCTTCTAGGTTCAAACTTTACGAAAACAGTTTTAGCATAGGAAATGTGCTTTTGAATTGATACCGCACTCTGCAGGTGTGTTTCATTTAGGTGGCACATGCCACATGGCTGATTTTGATAGAGATGGGTATATCTACAATGACAATTAAATTCACCAGGGAGCAAACTCAAGTGCTGAACCCTTGTCCATCCACACTGCTTCATTGTCATCTTGCACACCATAAGGCACCAGGGGAGAGACAATTGCCATGGGCTGTAACCCAGTTTCCTCTAGAGCATGGCTAATCCTAAACAGCATGGATGAGATCCAGTCTAAGACATTTGGCCTATGGATGAGGGACTGGTCCTTGATGTCTTGCATTCAGCAGTGTGGAAATTAATGTTACAGCTGTATGAGACCATCCACTCCACTTCTTCTACACAACTTCTTATAGCAGAATCATGACATATTTCTGCAAAGAGGAAATGCAGATTAACTGTAATCTTTTTCTTCAGAAATTATCTGGACTTTGCTCAGAAATTAAAGAAAGAAAGTTTAGTTTTCTCTTCCAGGAAATAGAACATTTCTTCTGTATTTCTCCTTTCCTTTCAGATGGCTTTGCCCTCACCCATTAGCCCCAGGACACATAAAAGTAAATTAATTATAGACATATTCTGAAAGTATTGTTCCTCCTATTCTCAGTCTCTGTAGAGCTCTGCTCAAAGCCCTTGATAGCTAAATCAAAAGTTCAGACTCTGCCTGAACCCCACACTACTTTCTTAAGATAATGTTGTGGGTTAACTCTGGTAGGCAGCTAAGCACCACACAGGTGCTTGCTCACTCTCTCACAGTGGGATGGAGGAGAGAATTGCAAGGGTAAAAGTGAGGAAATTTGTGGGTCAGGATACACAGTTTAATAGGGAAAGCAAAAACTGTGTTCTTAAGCAAAGCACAATAAGAAATTAATTTGCTGCTTCCGATCAGGTAGGCAGGTGATTGGCCATTTTTCAGAAAAGCAGGGTTTCATCACGCATAACAGTTACTTGGGAAGACAAGTGCTGCAACTCCCAGTGTTGCCCCTTCCCCCCTCTTCCCCCCAGCTTTTCTTGCTGAGCATCATGTCATACGGTGTGGAATATCCCTTTGGTCAGTTGGGGTCAGATGTCCCAGGTGTGTCCCCTTTGAACTTATGCACATCCCAGCCTGCTCACTGACAGGTCAGCGCAAGAAATGTAAAGGCCTTGACTCTGCAAACACCGTTCATAAACAGGTAAAACATCAGTGTGTTATCAACACTTTTTATCAAAAATCCAAAACATAGCACCCTACAAGATACTATGAAGAAAATTAACACTATCCTAGCCAAAACCAGTAGAGATTTTTTTTTTTTTTTCTTCAGAGATAAAATTCCCATTCTTCATACACAGTTTGTGGTCCTAAAAAGCAAATGTGCAAAAAGTCAAGGTGATTCTTATATCCATAAAAAGACAGCATATTGGATGGATTGAAGGTGGGCAGTAAAGACATTTGATTAGACATTATATGTAGAGTTACAGGGATAGCATTATAGAAACAATAATTTATTTAGAATGCATGAAAAATGAAGCATTTTTTCTGTAGAATTTATATAAATAACCAGCTGTTACTGAGGTTATCTGTGTGAGAACTTGTTTAAACATTGAATTAAATGAAAATACTTTGTAGGAGAGACAGTAGAAGAAAACAAAACAAAAGAAAGAAAAGCTCTGCTAAAGCATACCAAAAGCCTTTTGAGGAAACAAAGGTGAAATCTCTAATTGAGGAAAATATCCTGGCATGGTCCCAGTTGACCTGGTTAGCTACACTGTTCTCTAACCAATGTGAGGTCAAATAGAATATTATAACCTTAATGATCCATGCCTGAAGGAAAAAGTTAAAGTAGATTTCATCAGAATGAGGCTGAGGCACACAGTATATAAGACAAATAACAATGTGAAAACGTGATGAGAGCAGGAAGGAAAAATTCTCCTTGTGAGGTGCAGGGGTTAACGTGGCTAAGGAGAACCTATATTTTCCAGACTTTGGCTGGCTCCTTGAGCTGCTGTGAAAGGTCTGTTCAGCTGTTAGTAGTCTTTTGTATCCATTCCAGTCTAAGGCAGACAACATAGGGAAAGCACAATAAGACAGAGTTTGTAAAATCAGACTGAATTGCAGAAGCTCTGTATTGGCTGATAGGCCAAGCTAACAGATCATCATCTGATATGCTTAAATGAGAATGAGCAAAACACTGGAGGAAGCATTCAGGTATGTAAACACTAACTATCCTGGCTGACCTCTAGCTGCCATCCCAGAAGAGTAGGGGTCTTCCTGTAGATCTTATGTGACACCTTCTAGCCCCCTGGGAAACTATATCTCTGAATGTTTCAGATGCCTCAGTGCATGCTAAGTGCATGTTGCTAGGTATTTACACAGCCGAATCTCTGCCCAGGAGACATAATTTAGAGAGTAAGACTGTCTTGCCAGTAAAATAAGAAGTTATTTTTCCACCTGTGATTTATGGCTTTGACGTTTCATTTAACCTTTTTTTTTTTTTTTTTTTTTTTTTTTTTTTTTTAAATATCACCAGGTGGTCTACATTCATATAGATTGATGCTCCATCCCATACCACATAGAAAATCTCATTTTCTTGAAGTATTTTTGTATATTTGGTATTATATTTTCTGTTGCCATCAAACAATTAAGGCTGCATTGACTTCAGTTAATTATTCACCATATATATATAGAAAGCCATGGTTATTTGTTGATCATTCTTATTCTCAGTAATTTCTTAGGATATAGCAGCTGAAAAGATTAAGTTACCTGAACTCAAGAGTTTTGTACCATGAAATCTAGAATATTTTACTTAGTCTTTAGCTGCAAAAGTTAGCACACATTTTGTCACATCTGCCAGTTCTGGATGAATATTTTGAATACTTTAGCTCATATTTTCATGATGGCTATTAGCTCTGAGGTTTTTGGGAGGAGGCAGCTGAGAAAGCTCCTACTTTCTTTTAATGCATCCAAAGGAAAGCAAACATCTTTAATTTCTATACTAATTTGAAGAAAACCAAAACCCAATTACAGAAAATACTGACACATTTCTTCTTTCCCTTTTCACCCTGTTTCCTACTCCATGTTTTTTTCTTTTTTTTTGTACTGTTCTATACATTTCTTGGGTGTATAAATGGGTAAGAAATTTAAGTTCTAATTGTTTCTTAGAGATCTGTGCACAGAAGGAACATATGGCCATATGGTTTGTCTCTGTGGCACTGACACTCAGATTACAAACTCTTTATAAGGCAAGTGAAATGAAATGCACAATCTTGAAACATTTGTGAGATTTCAGAAGTATCAATATAGTGCAAGTTGTTCCTTTATATTTATAAATATACACACCCACATACACCCCCCTCCAAAAATGTCTTCCAAGAACAAAACCTCATGGTGACCCAAAGAGGCTGGGAAGCAGTGTGGTAGTGTTACCACATTATGGCTGTGACTTCTTTCACAGTAGAATTTGCATAAAACACCTCAAAGAGATGGTTTTTCATTTGTCTTTCCACTAGTGTTCCACTGTAGGTAGAGGTCTTCTGCCTTATTATAGTTATGGGTGGGACAAGTGGATATACGTTCATTTCAGAAACAAAATTTTGATAACAACGTAAACATATTGCTTGTATCATAGAATAAATAATGCAGATAATCGTGTTTCAATGACTGGACTATGCTTTACTTGTCTAGCAAGTTTGGTCAGTTTTACAGTCCAAAAAGCTTTCAAAATTAAGCTTAAATGGGAAATTTTTATAGCAACTTTATGGTGTTTCATTTCTAAATTACTGCTCATCTTTCCTCATCCAAACCTGACAGATGACAGGTAACCCCAGTGAAGGCTGTTAGTTGTAAGCCAACTAGTTGAATATTTTGCAAGCAATATTAAAGAAAGAGAAGAAAATATTGATTTTTTTTTCACTAAAAATGGAACTGCAGAATGTTCCTGAATGTAAATTGCTCTCAAGAATTAAATTAGCAATTCACAAAAAGCAAGAAACATTATTTCTGACCTCATTACAATAACAAAGCTATCTAATTCTTCTACAAGTCTATGTGCCAGAATCTAATTTGGCTGTCTTTAATCTTCTGAGATAAAAAGGTTTAATATTTTAGTAAACAGCTTATAAATTATATCAAACAAAAAATCTTCATGGAATTTTACAATACTCTTGGTTGATCTCTCTTCCATGCTTTCTGTCTCAAGATAAATCACTTACAGTCCTTGCCATGGTGTTTTCACACCTCAGCAAATGATACATACGTGCATTTTGCTCTGTCAAGTTTGTACAATATTGGGGGGAAATAAATGTTTTCCTTTGAGTAAGAATACCCTATCCCCTATCTGCCTCTTTTTTTTTTTTTTTTTTTTTTTTTTTTTTTTTGTGCTCACACTAGGTAGACAATCAGGAGATATCTACCTCAGAGAAAACTCTTGAAAACTATTATTTCTCAGAATACACCAGCATCCTTTTGGAATATATTTGGAACATTCTTTTTACAATGTTTCATATTCCCTTAAATAGATGTGTTACAAATGAACTAATGTTACTCAGATATTTACCTGGATGGGTATGTGAACAGCATCACTGAAGGATATGAAAATTTTGGGTGACATATATGCCTACAAGGTTCACATTTCAAAAGCCTCTTCTTCGAAACTGAATCCTATTTTATTTTTGTTTGATTGTTCTGTCATTATGCATTATTTATATTATGGTAAAATCTGTGTTCTCCAATTAAGATTTAAGTTAGACACTGGCTGAATAAGATTTATTTCCAGTAAAAAATGTTTTACAATAAAATATAAAAATACAGCAGCAGTGATAACATTAAACCAGAATGGGAATCAGAAGCAAGCAATTATGGTTTGCTTGCTGGCAATGTCTAAGACATAATGATGTACCTTCAAGACAGTTAGTAACTTGGGAAAATGCTGGACAACAGCATTACTGTTATACATTGACAGTTCCTGATAATTTACACCTACCTTTCACAAACATCTGTCTCAAGATCAGTTTTTAATACATGTTGAAACATGCATCTAAAATACTGGAAAACTCCTAATGTTGCAGAAATACTGAGAAAGAACAAGTCAGAAGATCAGCTCAAATGCGGGCCAGTATTCTAGATGATAATAGTTAAACAGACAAAAAAATCATATGCTAAATGTGGTACTGGGTTGATGAGGAGCCAGGCAACAGTCACCGTGATAGAGTCAGTAGAGCTTTGCAGGAAATAAATTTTGTCAAACAAATCTGATTAAATTAAAAATTGACTGGATGTTATCAACATAGTTAAGACCTCTGTTAATGGATAAGCAAGAAAATCACAGGGGTGTTTTGTTGCTATATTTGACCCTGATGAGATTGATTTTGGAGTACTGCATATATTTCTGGTATGCATTCCTGTTGCCTATCCAAGACAAAGTTAATTGCAATGTTAAGTATCTTCGTAATTTTTTTTTTTTTTTTTTTTTTTTCTGAGAAAGGCATAAAGCAATCTAAGAATGGGAAGCTCACTAAACAAAATAAGAATGGAGGCACATTTTTAACAAAAAGACTGAAAATATGGAGATCCTGTCAAGGTGGTGGGCTCTCTATCAAAACAGAGTTTTCCAAGAGATGTGCTTTAGCTAAAAGTGCAGTTTGCAATAGGTAAATTGAAGCAATTGGATGCAGTTGGGCAGTAACTGTAGAAATTTAGTAGCCTATAATATACATGAGCTAATAGTCCCTTGTGGTATTAAACATAATCAAACCATGAGAGGTAATGGTCTCATCACTATAGCTTACCTATTTACAATAAAATATCTTGAAGAAATTGACTAAATTTTAAATTAAACATTTTAATACAGTTCAGTCAACAGTAGAATTCCTACTAGATACATCCTTAAAAGCACTGACACACAAATAAAAATAATAATAATAAAAAAAAGGACTTGAAATGATATTGAATTGATACTGAAAATTACAAAGCAAATACTCAAAACCCAGAGGTTCGGGGTTTTTTGTTTGTTTGTTTGTTTTGGTTTTTTTGTTTGTTTGTTTGTTTTTGTTTTTTTTTTTACTAAATCATAGATTAGCAATTGAATAGGGAGAATATGATCATTTATGCATCTATAAAAAGTATTATTTTAATTTCAGGTTTTAAAATATTTTTTCTGAAGTAATTGATTTACAGATTAATGTGCCATGTGTATTTTTGTTCAGACACAAAAATTCAGAGTGCAATCCAACACTTGCTGAAGGCTATTAGAATTCATCCATTAGAACAATAGGCACTGTATCAAACATAGAAATTAAATAAAGTGACAAATAATAGGGTAGGAGGAAGCAGTGGAAGAGAAAATTTAGAATAAATACAATGGATTATGGCTACAGTACAATTACCATGTGTGTGTGAAGGTTTCAATATTACACCAAAAGGCTGTTTGTGAAAGACCTATTATGAATATGACATAAATTTCTAACTTTTAAAAAATGTATCTCTAAAATTAATAAAGTTGCATAACCATTTACAAAGGAAATACATACGTGACATGTTATTACAGCTGTCAGGCAGGTGTCGGAACATACAATTCCAACAATTTTGTAATGTATAAAATAATTATTGAAAGTAGCTATGAAATAACCCCAGGAATTACTGATTGAATACTATTTGATCCATGCAAATATTTAGAATTGAAAGGTGAGATGTATCAAAATAACAGCAAGTATCTGAGTATCTGATAAATATTCCTTCTTTTCATCAGCGAAAACATGATCCTTAGTGCCATGGGATTTGTTAAAAACCAAATGTGGACCTATCAGTTTCCCATTACAAATATAAGGGATAGATTTACTATAATCCTTTCAACTTAATTTGAATGAAAATTCTCTTCCACTTTTCGTTCTCACCCCTCCCTTTTCTTGGAAAGACTAAGACATAAAGTAGAAAATAGCTGTGTAAACAGGTTCCGTTCATTTCCTACTTGGAGAGACAGAGACTGTCTTCTCAGAATTTGTTCTCTCTCCTTCATGTTATTGTGTAAAACAAGCAGGAGGAAAAGTAGGACAGTCTTTTGTAAAATTATTATGACATTTTAGAGCCCCAAGGCCACTTTGACGGCAATTTATATCATTGGATTGAATGAATGGTTGACAGCAGAAAGCCATAATCTACTGTCTAATTTTCTGGAAGCCCACCAGCTTTCAGCATCTTAGTTCTTCCGCTCTTTCCATTTCTTGTAATTAAGAAGAGATCTATCAGCTCCAGCCACACACCACTGCCCTCCCTCCCCTTCTCTGCAGTACCTCTATCCAGCAGCTTGGTTCACTGTAGGAACTAGAGATGTCCATTAAGAGACCAATGAAGCCACCTTTTTCCAACCTATCCCAGCAAGGATGGAGGACACTGGGCTTAAGTTATAGGAAATTAAGAGTGTGAGTAAAACATAACAGAGAAAGCATTCCTTCAGTAGAATATATCCTACTGTGGAGGCATTCTTGGACTGTGCTTTTGCTTCTGCTATTACAGCAGTTAGAAGCCTGTCTTATTGCAAGTAATAAGCATGCACATCAATGGACATATATACATATATGTGTACGAATGTGATGTTTGCAGTTCCAGACCTACGCTGGATGCCAGCAATACAGTGAACATTTGGCCAGAAAATAACAGGAAGATGATACTGATAGAGGAAGACCAGGTGAACAGCAGAGTAAACGTGATTAGATTATGAAGAGCAAAATTCAAGTGATTGATGCAAGGGGAATAATAATGACCCCAAATGTCCAACTACTTAAATTCAGAAGAGACAGCAATTTCTTTAAGTCATCCAGAGTCACTAACATCATTCTCAGCAACATATTCCTTTATGCATTCAAGAGCTATTCAAATGTTGCTCAGTTATAACTTATTTTGCTAGCTGATTAAAATGTTGAGTATTAAAACTGGCAATGGTTCAACCATCACAGTTCATTAAATTACTTAGGAGATGTGGACTGCAGTAGGAAGGCCCATGTGGTAAAATGAAATGTTCTATTTATCAAATCATACCCTGCTGTGCTATTCATTTAGTAATAAAAACTTTATTTTCTCCACTTGTGTCCTCTCTTATTAATGAGATAAAAAGCACAGTCAGTTTATTGGCTTATATAAATACCTGAACAATCAATCAAAGGCCAACAAAATATAGCTAAAGCTCTGGGGGAAAAAAAAAAGAAGTGTTTATTTTTGGAGAACTAAATATGTTCCTTTCTATAATTTCCTGGACGTTGTAACCTATTCAGTCTTCACATACGCTAAAGTGATGAAAATCCAATATCTGACAAAGATAATTCTAATGATATAAGGAGAAATGCATCTTGTGCAGCACCGATATGTTTGTTTTGCCTCTTTTCACATGATTTTGCCTTGGTGAAGACAGTATGATAAATACCTTGTGTTAAGTCTGCACAAAGAAAAGCATTGAGAAAGCTAATCACCATTTTGGACACAGGTCCTGATCATGAGGCAATATATATGCTATTCCAGTTCAGACTAGTGTCTCTGAAAAGCTATTCTTTTCACTCACACATTAGCACCTGGAACAGATTTAGTCCTACAAAACTCCTATCTGGGCAAGTAATTACCTGTTTGGGCAAAGCAGCTAAAAGCAGAACCAGTTATGTCCATTCCATAATCAGATTTTTGAGAGTGGTTAAGTCAAGGGGAGTGGGTGCGTATAGACTGCAAGTGCCTCATGTTTGATTATTTAGTAGGTTATTTAATATTAAGACCTCAGTAAATATAAGTAACTTCAGAATCTTAGAAAATTTTGCTTTCCTGTTCACAGTTTTATCATATCTCTCTGGAGTGTAGCCCTGCTGACCAGTAATGCCATATTGCCATTGCTAGTCACATGTGTACTGGCAAGGATTTGGTAGTGGGGGGCTACAGAAACTTCTAGAAGCTTCCCCCATATCCAATAGAGCCAATGTTAGCTGGCTCCAAGATCGACCCGCCGCTGGTCAAGACTGAGCCCATCAAAAATAGTGGCAGTATCTCTAGGATAATGTATTTGAGAAGTAGAAAAAGTTGCTGTGCAATGGCAACTGCACCCTGAGAGAAGAGTGAGAATACATGAGAGCAACAACTCTGCAGACACCAAGCTCAGTGAAGAAGGAGGGGCAGGAGGTGCTCCAGGAACCAGAGCAGAGGTTCCCCTGCAGGCCGTGGTGCAGCCCATGCAGAGTGGGAATGTGGGGTTGTGGTCAGTCCGTAACACCTCCTCTCTGGTGCTCCTTCATGCTTTTTACGTTCTCTAGTGTGGATTCTCCACAGGCCACAGTTCCCTCAGGAGATACTCACATGCTGTAGCGTGGAGTCCTTCACAGGCTGCAGTCCCGATATCTGCTCACTGTGGTGAACAGCACCTGAAGCTCCTCCTCCCTTCCTCTTCTCTGACCTTAGTGTTGCTTCTGCCGTTTCCTATTCTTTTTGTTTCCTCCTCTTCGTTCTGTGGTGTTTTCTCCCCCCTTTTAAACGCATTTCCCCGCGGCCGCCCTGTGCCAGGGCTCGGCCGTGCCCTGCCGTGGGCGGGCTGGAGCCGGCTGGAACCGGCTGTGTCCGGCACGGGGCAGCCCCGCCCGCGCCCCAGAGCCGCCCTGCGGTGTCCCCTGCTAATTCCTTGACACTTGCACCCAGTACATTTGTTTTTCTGTAAAATATAGGCCTAGATTAATAGTAATTATTTAACTGGACTATTATATTTAATTTATACCACAAGTAAGATGTAGGTTTTATATCTAATGTATGTTTTCTTTCTGCCATAACAAAATTTTGAGCAGAATAATAGAACCGAGAAAAAGTGTATAAAATTTTGTCTGGTTTTACTTCAGGAATGCCTGCAGTTTATCATGGTAATAGCAGTTGCTGTAACAGTCAAATAAGTAGTTAATAGAGATATGATTCCCTCATAAGCTTTCTACCTCATCTACAGGGTCAAGCTTTGAGGTACAATAAAAAGCAAACAGTTATGAAGGAAAATATTCTACAAAGGTCATAAATTGAGAAGCTCATAGGACATTAGAGAGCCTCCCATTTTCCAAAGTGTCCCTGGTATTCCTAGCAATAACTGTACCTCTCAGGTGATGAAGACAAATATCTAACTCATTTTCTAGGAGAAAATATAGAGAAATGCAAGTACAGCAACAATAATAGCCAAATGAAATAAGCAAAATAATGCGAACAGATCTTGGGAACTACAGAATTTTTAAACCTTTTTTTTTTTTTTTTTTTTTTCAGTTTATGTAACAGCTTCCAACAGGACCTTATTGCTGTCCCATCTCTCTCCAAATTTAAGACAATCAGAAGAGAAAAAAAAAAAAAAATAAAAGTTACACAGGGACTTGAACTATTAGCAAGAACACATTCAGACATAATCCAAGCTGTCCTATTCAGTGAAAAAACCTTCTACAATTTTTTTGGTCTAACCCCTGCACAGGGCCCTGTGGCTGCTGCCTCCCTGGCTCCAGTTTCAGCTGGAGTTGACCCCACTGAGAAGGGGAGACCCTCGCCCCTGCCCCCAGGCACTGCCTTACAGACCATAGGCCTTTGTGCTCCTGGGGCTGGTGTGGCTGGGGGCCACTGCACCCACTGAGAAGAAAGCAGAGTACATTAAGGAAGTGTATAAAAAGAAATTCAAGCAAGCACCAGGACTCAGAAGGAAGAGGTAGCCACTGTAAACATGATACTCCTCCTGGTGAAGACCATGAGGATGCTGGTGACTTCTTGTAAATATCCCCTCTCATCATCCTTATTTAGGATGACTGTAATGGTTGACCTTGGGGTCCAGAGGGATGGTGGAAAGATAATACCAATTAAAAGACGTAGATATTTGTATTTTTTCCTATATAACAAATGTAAGGATATTTGTAAGTTTTTCTGTATTGATTTTGGTTATGAGTGCCAGTATTATTCTAATTGAACTAATAAAGCTGGGTTTTGTATTTTGATGAGACTGTGAAGATTTTAATTAGGCTAATTAATTCTAATTATTTGGTCTACAATACATAGTGTGGTTTTTGTCGATAATGAGATTTTGAGTGTAGTGAGCTATGTTTGCACTGTAGGGCAGATGATCACTGTGGGGTTTACAGTTTGTAGATGTTGAAGTCTGAGACTGGTCTACTTCCACAGAGCAAAGAGAATGATCACTTTCTCCTGTAAAGCCATTTTTCTATTGAAGGAAACGGGTGGTTTGTATGCCAGGAAACTAAGGTGTGCAGGAAAGAAGGGACCATACTCTAGCACATCACTTAGGTTTGGACAGAGTATATGCTTCAAGGGACCACCAAGGAACACACCTACCTCATGGTATTGCACATGGCTACAGAATTTTATACAGGTCAAATGACAGGCACAATGCTGAATGGTGTAACACTTTTACTTTTTTTTTGCTTTGGGTTTTTAGCACCACCTGCTTAAACAGATAATCTGAAGTTACTGATTTAGTACTGATACATTATGTGGAGTTTCAGTGAAATAAATGAAGCAGCAATAGAAAAAAACATCACAGTGAAAAACTCTTCATTATTGATAAAGTTGAAACAAAATAGAAACAAAATGCAATCTTTATATTCACATTACACTAGTACTTAGAGGTCCCAAACCAAAATGAGATCTCATTCTCTCGTAAGTGGTATTTAGGTAAAGAGGAAGGCAATATTTGTTCTAGACAGTTCATGCATTTGTAGGAAAAACAGAAAGTACAGTTATAGGGTGTAAGGAAGAAAAATATTTTCTATAATTAGAGATACCTATAGATAAGAATAACTAGTTCATCATTTTATATAGGAACAGCAGTGACAGAAAGATCACTGAATAACTTACTGGAAATCACACAAGCATTAGAGTAAAAAATTAAATTCCAGTACTTTGGACTTCTAGCCCAGTGGCATAAACAAAACATACTCTGCCAGTTTGCTAGTGTACCTGTACAGTATCTGTTATTGATGCATTGTTCCCCTAGGATTATACACCACTCTCTGAGTAACACACACACACAAAAAAAGGTTATTCATCTTCCTAGTAGGAACTGTGTTACCTAGCCTGAAGCTTTAGCTTAGGTACTGTCGGTATGACACTGAATCATGTTATGCAGGGTTACTCTATGTTTTGGTGTACTGAACTGCTCTAGGATCAGGTAGATGCTGAATGACCGTGAGAAAGAAAACTTCCATGTATTTCTAAACAATCTGGCTTTGTGTAACATTATGGGCAGCATATCTGTATATATTTTAGATGTCAGATATTAGGATGTCAGCAAATCACTATTATCTGGTACTGGTTTTATAAACGGCAAGCTTTCCATTTCTTTGCTGAACACTGCTAATTGTTTTGCCACCTACTTTTTCCTACATCATTTGTTTTATCTACTTGTAATGTTCTGTCTTGCATCAAACCGAGTAATCATAAGTTAAAACCTCTTCTCAGCTTTACCTACTACTGCAAGTGTGATCAGTTCTCAAGAGGGGTGGGGAGGAGTGCAGTCACTGAAGATATCCTGAGGGAAGTAGGTACGAATTTAGATACCTGGCTGAGGTTAGTTGATGCCTAGGTAGAAACGTATTGGAAAGCAGAAGGAAATTTGGTTGCTTAAATATATACTTTTAGGAACATTTTTCACAATAAATATTGTAAAAATATAGCCTCCCATTGTTCAGAAGACATGTCCTGCAGGTCACACTTCATATGCAGAAGTCCCGTGCAGATACCTCAGATTTTGATGGGGTCCTAGAGACAGAAGCTTGTATTTGGGTGTCTGAATTGTACCTCAAGTGTTTTAACTATTTCTTTTCAGTTTCTCTCACTTGACTATGTGCTGCAGCAAGGTAACATTACTATCCAGAAAGCAGGGATTAATGTTTGACCTGAGGTGTTTCTGGGGAGGATCTGGTACATAAACTCTACGAGAGTGGTTTTTCTCACTGGTGGAAGTGTAGGCAGGAGATTAAAGGGAGAGAAAGCATAGCTGTTGGTGTATCAGTATGTAAGAGAGCTGTTGATGGTGGAAAAAGGCCCTCATCTGTGTGAGGGAATCTCCACATGGAAGGGATGAGAAGAAGATAGCAGGCCTTGCCTTAGCAGAGAACAGTAAGATATGATTTGGTGGGTCTGGGATGTGCAAATCCATGTTTCCTTTTTTTCAGAAAAATAAGAGTTTGTTCAGAAAAAATAAGATTGGTTTTGCATCTTGGCTCCATCATTTAGTCAAACTTATTCAAACCAAGCTTAAACTTCTATTTATAAGAATCAAAATATTCTTAAATTTATGCTGTTTTAAAATATCCATCTAAACTATCAAATGTCCTTGAATCAAGCGGGGGTGGCACCAAGCCTGAAAATAAATATTCATTAGATATATTTGGGAGGCACTCTTGCTATGAAGATGCATTTTAAATCTTCCAAATGAATTTAAGAATGGGGGAGAGACAAATTCAGCCAGAGACTAAATTAGACTAAATTCATATGGATTCTTATTAATAATAGGAAAACTTATCAATTAAACTGGGTTAGTGCAGTAAGGCTCACTAATTTACAGATTTCCAGGTCTATGAAAAGACATCAGAATTTCAGTATTATCTAGTTATTTTCCAGTTTGAGATTAGAGGTTTCTCTTATTAAAATAGATTACTGGCACATTCTTTCAGTAGAAAATGAAACAACAGAAATGATAAAGAAAAAAGACGACGAAGGTGCTTCACACCCAAGTAAAGAATTCGTAAAAGATACTCAGAAAAAAACCCACACAAGCAGTGAAGAGGGAGGGTTAACACTGTGTCGCACCATAAAGTTGGAAGAAGAAATATTGAGAAGGATATATAGCACAAGGCTTGATGAAGGGTGTCTAAACTGCATTGCGTCTGATATTATGCATCTGATACCATTCTGAGCATGAAACCTCAAAAGGCAAAAATGTCATACAGGCTGATAAGCCAACAGAGATTTTTCAGTGGCAAGAATAAGAAATTCAAGTGACTGGATTTTATGAGCAAACAGAAAATGAACCTTACAAAAGAACTGATAGCTTCTTACGTTTCCCGAATAATTACTAAATATAAACACCTACATACAGTCAGATAAATAAATGTTAATTCTTCCCAAAGCATCTAGAAGATGTTCCATTATACATGGGAACATATTTGTGTTGTGGTTTGAACTGAGCTGGTAGCAAATCACCACGTGGCCAGGTGTTTACTCCCTACCCACCTGCCCCTAGTGAAATAGGGGACAAAAGAAGAAATTTGTAGATGAAATAAAAAAAAAAAAAAAAAAATTACTCAAGTAGTAATAGTCATCCAAACCAGGTAAAATACAGTAGTGGCTCATTGAACGGCGACCAGTACAGAGCCTGTCCCCAGCAGCAATCCCACCATACCAGAGAAGCTCCGCCCAGCTGATCTGGAAACTGAAAACAAAACAATGCGTTTGAGGACAGGCGTCTGACTATATGCTGAGCTTTGACATCACATGACATGGAATCCATCAGGATCCAACCCTTCAGATGTGCTCCCTCTCAGCCCAAGAACAGTTAACTCTATCCTGGCCAAAACCAGGACAATTTGCTACTCTGCTCTAATACATTTTATTGTCCAGTGCCAGAGTTATTTGTGTTCAGTGATAAAGTTACTTGATGCATTGCTAAGAACTGGCAATAACAGAAGCTCTTAAAATGTGACCCCAAAATATTTGTAATTCATTGAGACTAGAAATACATTTAATTTGTCTTGACCATTTGTCATTGTGAGATACCTTCTTGATGGAAAGCTATAGGGTGCTGTATTATTTAGCAGATCATTTCAAGAGAAGATAACAGGAAAACACTTTATATGATAAAGAGTTATAGTGAGCAGACTGATGTAGCAACAGGGCTGAGAGGTGTTGGAAAGCAACAAAGTTTAAAAAAAAAACTGTAGAAGAGAAATCTTATGGCTTCCTAAGTGAAACTTACATCAAGCCTAAAGTGTTCTAAAAGTGATGTAGAAAGAACAATATTTTTTTCCCTTCAATTTGAGACTGTTTTATGTTTTGTAGAGAAATGAGATTAAGTGAGAAAAATCCTAATGCTCTTTTTTTTTTTTTTTTTTTTTTTTTTCATACATTTTCTTAAGCTCTTCTCTATTCAAGTTTCAGCCACTAGGGTCCCAGTTCAGTTGCTTCAACATTGCCATTTGAGATGACCAAGAGGATCTCAGCATCTGCATGTGTTGGCAGTTATAACAACATGTCTATGAAAAGTTGTGGACAAAGGTCTTACTGACATACAGATGAATGTCTGACAGAATATCCTATAGTATCTCTAATTATGGTATAAACCTACCTTTAGAGAATTAATTAAGCCCTATATCTCAATTGGCTCTAGTGAGAGTTTAGACACATAGTGAGCTTATAGATACCTACATAACCGGCATATTTAGGTATCTTAATCTCATTCTGAGCCCCATTTTGACTGATGGTTTTGGATTAAATTCCTAAACTGGTGTAAGGAACTTTTTGGACTTTTAGTATGTCTCAACATTGCTGCCTTCACGACGACCACTTCCTGACTCAGCATAAAGGAGAACATCTTGAAGGAAACACACAGTCCCCGACAAAAACCACATCCGCCCTAGACGTGAACATCAGCAGTTGCAGCAGTCATCCATCGAGCTGTGCCTACACGTGAGCCGGGTGGAGGGGAAACCGCAGCGAGACAGATCGGCCCCTTGCCAGCACGACCACCATGGACACCCGGGCATGAGTGCACAGAGGACTATGGGGTGGCACCTACAACAACGAGCCCCGTGGAAATGGGCGGACAAACTGTGGGGATGGGGACTATAAAAGATAGACTGCGTACTCCTTGGTAGAGGGAAACCAACTAGAAGAGGGGAACCAACTTGGAGCCAGGAACGTGGAGCATCATCGGACCGACAGAACATCGCCGGATCCCTAGTTGTGGTGGTGGTAATTAGTTGCGCCTCTACCGTGTTCTTGCTTAGGGATTCCAACCTTTTCCTTTCTGTTCCTCTCTGTCCTATCGCTCTAATTAGTTGTCATAGAAAATAAAGCTTATAAGGTTATGCAGCATTTGACCTCGTTTGTGTCTTAATCTCGCTCTCGGGATTGTTTAAGAACCCTCCCCGATATCGGATCGGGACAACTGGGATGCTATGACTGGAAAGAAACATGTGGAGATAATTTTCTTTGTGGTAGAATTTGGTCAAATACAGTAGACCTGAACATGAAAGTCTGAAATCAATAATGGTTTGCTATCTGCCAAGCCCCCTTTAGAACTTTATAAGTGTTTTGAGGATATGACTGTTAATCAGTATGACTAGATTTAACAACGTTTTTTATCTATCTTTACCTGGAATCTGTCATTGAGACAGAAAAAGCCCTCTTGGATCTGCAAAGTGGTCAGTCATTCTAGATAATATTTATTTCTTGTTTACTGAAGGAGTTCTGGCTTTCAGTCACTGGGGAATATCAACTGTTACAGGAACCTGTAATTAATGTCTTAACCTATGTCTACCTATGCATATTCAAGGGCCCTTTCTTCCTCAGTCTTCATGAATAGCAAGTGGCAGATTTGCCATCCAGACAACTCTGAAAGGCTGTCTCAGGTTTCAGTCTAGGATAAACTATGTATAAATGAAGTAAATGAGATGTATTTAAAAATAACATATTATACTGTTAAAGCAGCTTGAAATTAGCTGGTTTAGTTTGAAGTAATTAAAAAAAAAAAATCAAAAAGTCACCATTTAATAAATCTCTAAAATAAACCCTGAGATAAAAATGTCTTAATAATGAGTTTTTAAGGGTAAAAAGTGTTATGTTCTTCAAAGGAACAGTAAAAAGCACAAGTACAAACTATCCCAATATGGAAGGAGGAAGAACAGGCAAGAGATAAATATGGCTAAGACATTCTTCTTCATTAAACCTGAACATAAGAAGTAGTCATATAGCAAGTACAAACTAGTTCCAAATATCACTGAGGTTTATAAAAAAGCAGTACAAGCATGTAGGGATTTGGATTTAAAAGGCTGACACAAAACAAGATGCAAGCAGTATGAGACATCAAAACAGTATTTGTAACTTTGTAAGTTGATTAGTATAAAATTGTGGGTCTACTGTTCACATGGGAGGGTGAATTGTAAGCAGATGACACAAGAAGGATGAAATTAATGTGGATTTTATTTTTCTTCTGTCTTCTTCTTGACTTGAGCTACTGACTAATCAGTGCCAATGAAATCAGAGTAAGACAACCAGTTTCATTACCCAAATATCGATTACAATGTTGTTTGACAGCCTTTAGGATATTTGTGGTATCTTCAGGGACCTATCAGTTATGACACAAGCCCTCCTGGAGTGGCATCTGGAGGTCAGTCAGGACACCTAGAAGTATCGTTATGGCAATTAGTGCTTAGTCTGAGCAAGGACTACATGTTTGAACTGAATCTGTGTCAAGACATCAGCCTGCAACAGGGAATTTAGACTAGAGATTGTTTATATAACTCAGAAGTTTTGAAATAATCTCCGTGAATTTCATTGTCATCTCAAGGAGGATCTATGACTGAGGTTGGGATTCAATTTGAGATTAGAACCCTTAAATTCAGATTTCTGTGTGTAGGTGTTTGAAGGTGTGTCAGGTACTTGGTTAAAATACCCACAGTTAGGCAGCTGGTGTTATCTGAAGTGCTCTTCAGTATCCAGACTTCTTTCCAGATATGATACCAGACCTGTGAATAGCCCAGGTCCTTTTGAAACACATACTTGGGGCAGGGTGAGAATACAACATCTCAAATAGCAAGAGATGTTTTTAGTCCTAAAGTCCCACTGTAGCCAGTAGAACCTAAAGTACATTTCTGTTGCTTAAATTTAAGGCTCTAGTACCATTTGATATCTTCAGACTAGCTAAGGAGGACGTGGGTCTCACTGATCTGGTATTATATCCCTGATGGCTGCTTGGAGACCCTGCGTGACCTCAAATGATACTAGACACTTGTGTGAGTAACTTCATCAAACTGGGGATCTATTTTCTCTGTATTGAGATATTAGAAACCTTGGATACTTGTAGAAATTTATATGTAGATATGAAGGCATGTTAATATACCCTTATAAACTTAACATTGAATTATATCGTACCCTGAAAGACAAGGAAAGACAATGTGCAGTGGTAATCATAGGATTTGTGGGGAGTAGGGAGGAGTGTAGAGGAGAGGTATACAGAAGTATACAGATAAAGAAAAAAATTCTGAATTATGTCAAAATGTCAAGCTTCTGAAGGATAATGGACAGATGAATTAATCTGAGTTTGCAAAAAATTAAATTTGGTCCAACCCACCTAATTTTTTTTCCCTTACAAGATCAGATGCCCTGGGAATATAGAAAACTGAATATAAGTCCATGGTATCTTGAATTTAGTATGGTTTTAACCTTCATAAATTTTTTGTTTTGTTTTGTTTTGGTTTTTTTTTTTGTTTGTTTGTTTTTTTTGTTTGTTTGTTTAAATAATCCAGGTGAAGAAATAGATTTCTCTTCTACAGAGGCATTATACAGTGGTTGGGAAACTGTGCCCAGAGATTTGTTAGTTGTGGTTCACTGCCAGAACTAAAAGACGTACAGAGAGGAACTCCATTCAGGGTTTGTTGTTTTGTTGTTTTTTTTTTTTTTTCATTGACAACTGGGATGATGGAATCAAGAGCACATGATTAAATTTTCAAACAACACATAGATGGGAAGGACTGTAGGCAGACTGAAGGATAGGATGAGAATTCAAAATTATCTTGACAAATAGGAGAAATGGTCTGGAAAATAACAGATGTAGTTCAACAGAGATGAGTGCAAGGAACTACATTTAGACAGATATAATTAACAGCATAAGTGGGAAGAAAAACAAATGGTTGTGAAGAAATTAATTCCTTGCCTTTCCAAGGATTATAGTGGATCATAAACTGAACTTGAATGTGTAAAATCATCCTTGTTGTGAAAAAATTAAACACCATACTTAAAGTATAATCAAGAATGTAGTCTGCAGGATGGATTATATAAGCCGATTTACTTTGCTCATTAGTGGGCCAACAGGTAGAGTAGCGTCAGGGCAGGTCACCTTCAACAAGTATGTCTTCTAAAGAGACACATTTCAAATTAAAGGAATCCCTGATACAGATCGGAAATCTAGAAAACATAATAGAAAAGCACTGAATAGCATACATCTAGTGAACAGGATACGATGGGGAATATGGAAAAAGTTATATTTTTTTAAAAAAGGTAATTGTTACTGAAAAATACATCATGTTGGCTCCAACAGCTCAAGAGACTGATGAGGCTGCTGCAGCTCCATGCCCTAGGTGCAGCCAGTGGCAAAGATGAGCTTGTGTTCCCAGTAGGCACATGTGTGCAGAGCACATGTATACACCTCACGTACACACATAGCTGGCCACACAGACCGCAGACACACCGAGCACTCCCACAAACACAGACAGCATCAACAGTCTCATCCTGACCCTGTCCCTAGTTGAGGAGGTTGGAGGTTTGCTAGTGAGAATATATGTAGAAATACATACATATATAGAAATAGATATATGCGTATGTACAAGAAGGACCCACCCCCAGCAGCTGGACTCAGACACTCAGTTTGCCCAGTAGCTGTGCCTAGATCCCAGTTCCCTGGTTTCTTTCACGTGGGCATACAAGCCCCTGAGGCTGCAGCCTCTTTCCAGTTGCTGGTACAGACCATCACACACACACACACACACACACACTGGCTGGGACTCCCCTTGTCCCCAGTAGCCAAGCTCCCCACGCTCTCACCCTTTACAGACACACACAGGTCTCGGCCCTAGAGCCTCCAGGTACTATGGTCTTGCCAGCAGCTGCTGGCACTCCCCTTGTCCCCCAAAGCAAGCTCCTCCTGTGGTCTCACCCTTGGAGACACTCCTTCCATGTCACCTGCTAGGTGGCTCATTTGTCTGGATCTTCACTAGTGATGCACCCCCACACCAACAGTCACTCCAGGCGCTGCACCATGGATACGTGGGTCTCTGGCTCTGCTTCCACCCCAGGGCTGTCACTTGGTTTTCACTCACTCTGGTCTCTCCAGTCCAGTTTCTGACACCCAGGCACATCTACCCTCTGACCCGTGGTCCCATGCCTGTTGCTGGCACTCAGACCCCATCCCAGACACATGCACAGAGAAGAAGGAGTCCCTCACCCAGCAAAAAAGTTAGAAATGGAGTTTAATAATAAGACAGAACAGACTGTGCTGATCAAGTGCAGGATATGGCAGACAAAACATACTGTTCAGCAAACTATTTATATTCAACCAGCCCTTTTAATATCCTTACCCCATGTTTTCCCAAACTTGTTCTTACCCAGATCCTCTAGATTCCCTTTCAACACCTCTGTTTCATTCCCTAAACATCCCACATCTCATACAATCCCCACATGCTCTGTCCTTCATCTCATAATGTGGCTTGTACCCCTAGGCAGTCACCCCACTGTGTCCAAAATGTGCTCTGGCACTGACGCATTGTGCTGGGTGTCACCTGAACACCGGGGCTGAGCATCTCCTGGGACACCCCTGGGAGGGGCCCAGACAGGGTCTGTAGTCTCTAGTCTGTAGTCCTCTGAGCCTCTATTTTGGGTTCCTGCCTGCCTTTGGGCTCTGTGCTCTTCTGAGACTGTGGAGATGGGCTCATGATGGGGTGAGGGCTCTTAGGATGGCCCTTGGAGTAGCTGAGGCAGGGTATTATCTGGGCTTCCCCACCTGCCTTTGTGTGCCTGTGCTCCTTTGTGAGACCACATGATCTTTTTATTGCACAACCTAACAGTTATTATGAAGAAGAAAATCTTGATCTATTCTCCATTTCTTCTTAAAGCATAAGAAGCAATGGCATGATCCAGTAATAAGAAAGACTTCCAAAGGATACAGAACTCCCTAAGTCAGTAGATTAGGGAAACTTGGAAGACTTTAAGAAATGTCTACATAAATATCTCTTGGGAATGACATAGGAATAATTGATCATTTCTTTAGAGAAGGATAACTTAAGAGAAAAATGCAAATACAAGGTACCAATTTGAAAGGGAGGGGAAAATGGTCTGTTAGATCAGCACTGTAGAACAGACAGCTGATGAACTATTAGGAAATACAGTGAAATGATGGCTAGAAAACAAAACTAATGTCTCTCTTGAGCTCATGATTTTTATTTTTCAGTAAATTTTGTTTTCTGGACCTATCATTTGAGACTATTTTGCAGGTGTCTGGATGATAAGCATTAAAGACAGAGTAATTTTTTTAAGTATTAGTAATATTAGTCATAATTCATTGTAATTATTCATAATAATTTCTACCTTCTCTTGCCCTATGACCCCAATACTCTGCACATGAGCTAAACCTGGTGGGCAGCCATTTTCCAGTTTCTACAAGGGTACTTGGTGATGTGCATGACACACAGAATCTGGTGATGTGTTACAGTGAGACATCTTATAGGAAGACTTTTGAGAGTTTTGTATTATATGTCTCAAGCTCTGGAATAACTGAAAGCAATAATTTTTGAAAAGTTTTATAACAATTTTCTGTGGCTATGCTTATTTCTGCAAATACATTTGGTACAGGTTTCCCTAATACAGTAGGTTACCAAATAACGTTCCAGGAATGCGAATGAGGAATAGCAAAGAAAAGTGTTGAAAGATTCATGGAACACATTTTCTAAACATACACACAGACACACCGAAACTCGCATGTGTTTATATATACCTATGTATAGGGATGTGTACACCCCCCCCCCCCCCCCCCCCCCCCCCCCCCCCCCCCCCCCCCCCCCC
>NW_020799097.1:31042766-31081254 GCF_003259725.1 Athene cunicularia | reverse complement strand
CCCCCCCCACACGTAGACACAAAGTAGTTAAAAGGAAAGAAGCATAATGCATGATTAACATTTAAACACCAATAAAATAAAGTGATGTAAAGTTATCCATTATCATATTGCCTACTTTGATTGAGTAGTTTCTGAATGACTCGTCTGGATTTTCCCTTTTTTGTTTAGATTCAGGCCATTATTTGGTTATGTCATTCACAACAGTCTTAAGACATGTCTCCCATTGGTGAATACTTTGCCAGAAGAGTAAAGAACAGGTGGTCATTGGTAGTCTTAGGTTGAAAGCCAAACTTAGAATATTCAATGGAGATAGTATTAAATTAAATCAAATAGTGAAATGCATCAGATTCTTCCTGAATGTGAACAAACCAGCACAAGAGCAATTGACCATCAATCAGCTGAAAGAAGAGAATATGCTGGGGGCACCAACTTTTTTATATGTTCAATAATATCGTACAGCTAAAGCTGTAAACAGATTTCAACAGAATTAAACCCTAGACTTTGAAGACTGTTTCAGGTTTTAAAGGCAAGTTCCTTGTATTTACTAATGTCAGCACATAAGTTTTCTTCTATAGCTTACTGCTTCTTTTCAGCTCGTTGAACAGACAGTTAGTTGTAAAATTTCTGTTTATGTAAACAATACTTATCGAGCTAATAGTCTGTACATAGTAATAACAATTTACCCAAATTTTACGTTTTCCAACCCCATGGAAAGAAATCTAGTGAAATAATTCTCATTAGGCTATTCAGCCTTTTAATGTAAAATATGCATTAAATAGTCAACATTAACAGTAGACATCAGGATAACCCCTGAAAATGCTTTGAAGAGTATCCTTATCTGTGTTAACCACCATGAAATAATGTGTATTTATTTAAAAAATACATTTTTTTTCTAATTAAAATGTAAATAATAAGAGTCAAGTTAAGATTGTTTTCTTTTTGTTTTACACTTTTTATAATTAGCATTATGCATAGTTATAAGAACAGAATAATCTTTCTTGTAACTTGTTTGTACTTTGGCTAGATGTAATACTTGTTTACAATTTTAATTGTTATGTAATTTTGATGCATATGAAACAGAAATATTTATGATTTATTTTGAGGATGACCTAACAGTTAGAGATGGAACTTTGGAATCCTCAGAGATCTTTGGTTTCCTTTCTGAATTCTGCAAATGAATCACATTAGAGCATTTGCTTCAAATTCCCTATATGTGATGCAAATTTAATTATATTTATCAGTGTTGTTGTGCAGTAAAATGATTTAATTTTTATGGAGTACTTTGAGATACTGACATGGTTTGCACTGTTTAATAAGTACCTTATTTTTACTAGAAGCAAAATAATTTTTGTTGTATTTGTGAAGAAATCTATTAGAACAGTTTGAGATTTGCACTGATCCACTTAAAATAACAAGGAGACACATTGTTGTGGATTTGCGCATATATATCTATATCTATATCTATATCTATATCTATCTATATCTATCTATATCTATATATATCTTTGAAAATGGTTATGACCTTTTTTTAAAGGTTTCTATAATCAGCAATAGATCTCTCATCTGTGATAGTGTTCTTATTAGAGGCCATAATTGAATGTCCTCAAATATAAACAGACTGCAGCGAACTGATTAATAAAGCTTCATTCCAACTTCCTAGACATTATAATTTTTTTTTTTTTTTTTCAGTAACCTAAGTTACTACAAGTAATTTAGGAATTCAGAGTATCTAATAAAGTGACTGTTCATCCTTATTGTAGCTCCTTTCACCAGGAAAATCATTCAGCATCAAATTATAGAAAGGACAGAATGTGTTGTCAAATAGTAAATCAATAAATGAAAGTTCAGAGTAAATGTTGTCTTTTCAAGATATGATTCTTGAGTAACAATTGAGTTTAAAAAATATTTAAGTTATTTTTAACTAAATAAAATTGTTGTTCTAGGGGCAAAAATATCACTGTGACCATCTGAGGGTTTTTTGCAAAAAGGATGGTCTGAAATCTAGTTGCTATAAAAGCATCACACAGGGCCACAATGCACCTAAGTACTTGAAAAAATATGCCAAAATAGAATGTTTTGTTTTTCATAATAAACCATAATATGCAAAATTAAAAAAAAAAAAGAAAAAAAAGACAAGGAGATAAAGAAACTAATAGCTTTGCCGTATTTATCATTTACTGTGTGAGTTCATAGTAATATTGACTATTATTAACAAAAAATTATTAAGGGTAAAAGTAATGCCAAATAACAGGCAAGAGTATTTTACATAAATCATGACTAATTGGTTGTTCATGTAAATTAAGCATCTTGCTAATGAAGTTCACAGGACATGAAAGGCTTGATGCAAGACACAGGAAAAATGATCTGTCATTTTTTCCAGCTACATAATAATTTTAATAATTGCAAAATATCATTAGCAAAAAGTTGTTTGGTGCTGGTTCTTTTTTTTGATAATTCTGCCAAAAATGAAACTTAATAAATTCTCTGTGTCTACTGGTAAAAAAAAAAAGAGACAGAAAATCATAAGCTCAAATGACAGCTGATCCTGACTTGGGGCAGAACTGTTGACTAAATAACCCTATGAGGTTCCTCTCAGTCATATTTTATACGAGTACATAAATAAAATCGGCAAAAGTTTTAAAAAATGCTTAGCTGAAGTAAGCAGAACACATCTCACGTTGTATGTCCCTGGAGCTGTATGCATTTGTGGTAGTACAGTGACACACAGAACAATCTTGCACCCACCTTGCATTTTTTTTCTTACTCATGTCAAAGTGCATTATAAAGATAGCCAAGTATATTGTCCTGATTTCTCAGACTGGGTAACAGAGTCAATTAAAGGTTAATTGAGTTCTCCTGTGTCTGAGAGGAAGTCAGTAGCATAGGAATATAACCAATATTTGCTGACTCCCAGCTTTAACCACAAATGTATTGTACCTAGTGGTGTTCATAGTACTTTGAAAATAAGCCTTGTGTGTATGATCAGTCACTGGAAAAATATACTTGACACGTTTGTATGGCATACTGGCATATTTAAGTTAATGCAACATATCTTTATACTGAGAACATTAGGGATACGTTTCTAATATGTGAGGAAAATTATGTCCCAGTTTTTAAATTTATTTAATGATGAAAGTCTTTCTGCCATATGTTTAGATCATATTTTCATAGCTCAAAAAGTATTAAACTAGAAATATTAAACTAGAATTTCTGTAGTATTTCTGCAGTGCCGTAGATGGTTTCAACAATACTGGATTTTCAGAAATTTATTTTTAGGCTGGTAGTTGAAAGTGGAAATTAGAGGTAAAAAAGGGTAAATATGGCCACTTCTGTGTTGGAATCCTTTGAAGCGTGTGCTCGGTTTGTGTGTGGAGGGGATTTGGCAGCGAGGGAGGGGCTACAGAGGTGGCTCCTGTGAGAAGTTGCTAGAAGCTCCCCCAGTCAGACCCACCTGTGGCCAAGGCCCAGGCTATTAGCAACGGTGGCTGCACCTCTGTGACAACGTGTCTAAAAAGGGGAACCTGAGGGGAGGAGGAGTTATGAGGGAGACACTTACACAAACATCGAGGTCAGTTGAAGTGAAGGAGTGGAGATGCACTTGAGAAAAGATTCTCCTGCAGCCCATGGTGAGAGGTCAGGCTGTGCCCCTGCAGCCCGTGGAGATCACTGGTGAAGGAGATGCCCACCTGCAGCCCGTGGAGGACCCCACGCCGGAGCAGGTGGCTGCTCCCAAAGAAGGCCGGGACTCTGAAGGAAGCCTGTGCTGGAGCAGACTGTTACTGAGAGACTGCAGCCCATGGGAAGGACCTGTGCTGGAGCAGTTCATGAAGAGCTGCAGCCCTGGAGGAAGGGCTCACATTGGAGAAGTTCATGGAAGCCTATGTTCGTTGGGAGGGCCCCCACGCTGGAGCAAGGGAAGAGTGTGAAGAGTCCTCCCCCTGAGGAGGAAGGAGTGGCAGAAACAGCAGGTGATAAAATGACCGAAACCCCCATTCCCTTCCCCCCTTGCACAGCTGGAGGGGAGGAGGTAGGGAAATCAGGACCAAAGCTGAGCCTGAGAAGAAGGGAGGGCTAGGGGGAAAGTATTTATAATATGTGGTGGCATTTCTCACTGTCTTACTCTGTTTGATTGGAAAATTAAGTGCTGGTATCCAAATTAAATTGATGTTCTTTTTCTTTCCAGTCAAGTCTGACTCACTTTGGTGAGTGTCTTGACTCCTGAGCCCTTTGTTTTGTTTTCCTCTCCCCATCCCTAAGGGGGAAGGAGTGAGCAAGTGGCTATGTGATGCTCAGTTGTTCTCCAGGCTTAAATCCATGTGCAAATAGTTTTCTAATTGGACAAAAGCAAGTTGAGAATATTGGAGTTTCCTACATTTGAGTGACTCAAAGTGGTTGGTTGCATGGGCATTTTACAAACTTGGCACATATAATATTGAAATACCAATGACATACAAACTAAAGTTATAAAAACAAGAAGTTACAAAGTTATTTTAGTACCTAATTATTATTTTTTTAATGGGTGTAATTTAAACAGTTACTAGGACAGATTCCACCTGAAAGTAATATATATAAGTATTACAAAGAATTATTTTATGTGATTGTACATGCTCAGATCTCAAAATACATGAATCTGTTTAGCAGCTGATTAAACCACTTATGTTTGCATAAAGATGACTATATATATTTTATAAACTTTTCAGTTTATGTGATGCAATGTTGTCTTTTTCATTAAAAGTTATGTTATTTAATGCTTTATCCAGGATTTGTCCCTGACACATTACAATTGGTTTGTTGATTTCTTCTGGAAGGCATTTTCATTCAAGGCACTATTAGCACAATCAATTAGTTCTTGAAATAAACAACAACAGAAATCATTAGTCCTCAGACTACATAAAGATTTTAGACAAGATTAGTTCAGGATTCTGACTTACATTTTCCAACTTCTTTAGAGTTATCCTGAATCTGAAAAAAAGTCTCAAAAAAGGATGACGATACACCTCAGTTTTCTCCAGATTTTTCTTGTTTCCATCCTATAATTCCACAAAAAGAAAGAGGTAAAGGGTGAAGTGATAAGGCTTGGCCAATAGGCCCAAGCCAGAGTTGACCTATAGATGAATCGTGTATATTTTATAACTGAAAGCCATTGTGCTAATAGGTATTGTACTGAGTTATAACAGACCACCTATTCTGATGTGAAAGGTGGAAGTGTTGAAGCCTGAGCAACAGACCATGAACCCAAACTGTTAACTCAGTATTATTTAACCATTAATGAAATATGCACGGAGGGTGTAGCTTCTTGAATGTATCTTTCCTTCCTTTGTGTGTGAACAGAACAACAGAGTCATGGAGGCAGGTGTCTGTCCCTGAGACCTGATGTGAGATCTTGTGCATAATCCCATCAGATAAACAGTGAAACTCCCTCAGCTCCTTCCCTGAGCCCTGGCCAGGCTCTGGGGGAATCTAATGTGAGATTGAAACCAGGTATTTCCGCTCAAAACAAAGGTGCCAGCTATTCTAACTTGCTGATTTTGGGGTATATAAGGCTGGACCTGCTCACAGCGACTTTGGCAGCCTCACCTGTGGGTGGATGCCCTGCGTAGGATTTCCCCCTTGCTGGGACAGGCTCTGCAAACCCTCGCTGTAACCGGGGCTGCCCGGCCGCTGCGGGGCTGGGTGATGGGAACGTGTGCGAGTGGTGAGGGATCTTTCTTAATCTCCATTCTCTCTCTCGTGTAGTAATGATCTAATGCATTACCCTGTATTTTCCTGTTTGCTCCTTTAAGTGAACTATTCTGCTTTTAATTACTGCATGTTTTCCGTATTACACTGCTATCACTAGTAAAATACGCCTACTCTTTTCATTCTGGTGTCTGAGTTTAATTGGTATCCTTAATCAGCAGAACACACTGTTTCTACTTTGTTGATCCACTTTTGCCAGGCTGCACACCCTGCTGGTGTAGGTGTAGCCTCTGTGGACTGAAGGCCCTGATTCCATTTTTGGTTTCAAATTAGTATCTCTAGAGAAACATTTCTATAGAAGATCTACTTAAGAATATGTCTTTGCAATACTGGTGATAACTTTAGTTCTAACTCCTATTTCTTCAGTTCAAATCAGAAGAATTAAACTCCTAAACTGTATTGTATTTATGGTATCTGGAAGGCATATATGGTTCTTCATCCTTTGACAGAGGCTGAGCATCTGATTATATGTTTACTCACACGTACAAACACCTGGGAAGCCAAGGCAATAACAAAATCAACAGGAGAGTTTCTTGAAAATCACAGCTTTTGAAATTTGAAAACCCAGACTAACAGCCTAGAGGCCTTTCCATCATCTTTGGTTGGTGTATAGTGGCAGAATTTAATTTTATTTGAATTTAAAATGTATAATAAAAATGTTTCACAGACTTGTTTGCTTTGTACAAGAAAGAGCAAGTGAAAGCTAATACAACTAGGAAGTGGACTACAAACCCTTCATTTCAGAATATGAAGAATGCCAGTCAGGTAGATAGACTATAGTCAACAACAACAAAATTGTAGTAAACAAGCTGTGGGATTTGACAGATGGTGCAAAATAGTTTGTATGGCCTGGAAAGAAATATTTTTTTTCCTTTTTGTATGAATTGTAATGCCTTTATTTCAGTAGGGAAGACAGATATTAACACGAAATGTCCAAGACTTGGAATATTAGCTATGGATATAGAATATTCAAATTCATGTTCTTTGTCCAAATCAAGCAAAGAAAGGCTTTAACTCTTCCCTTCTAATTTTTCCTATGCTCCATCAGACTACCGCTGAATCCTCAATACTCTGTCAGACTACTGGCTATTTTAACACCATTGACCTGGTTTTGTTTAGAAATTCTGCCTGGAACACAAGAATGTAAATTTAAATAATTCCATTTTTGTTGAAGTTAACATTGTGTCACAAAACTGTTAGAATACCTTAGTGAAGAAACTTTTAATTTAAAATTTTTTAATTAGCTAAGGTCTTATATTTATCTCAATACACTTATTTTAATATACTTACCTCTTGCTCACCTTCATTTTTTGTCATAAAAAAAAAAAAGACAAGCAGAGCAGAAGAATGAATAGTAAGGTAAACTCAAAACGCTTTTGAGCTGAAAATAAGAATAGTTAATGGTTTTGAAACACTCATAAAGTAATAATTAAAAACTCTTCAAAAATTTAACAGAATAATCAAGTGGGGCATGTGTTAAGAAAAATCTTAATGGCTATTATGAGAGAAATAACATCAGAAAATGATGTGCCATTTGTATACGTTTCCTTTTATATGTGTGCTTGTGTACATATTGCAATAAAGTAATATTTCTTTGGAGGCAAGAGCTGTTAAATTAAGGAAATATCAACTTAAACAATGTCTAGTCCTTCCATTTCTTTTTAAAGAGAAAGTGCCAAGTAGTAACAACACAGTTTGAAGGTCATGACTGTAGAGAGATCTCTGTGGAAAAAACATGTTGCATTTATTTTTCTCTTCGAGTAGTGTTTCTATCAAGTGTTGTTGCAAAGTAATATTTATGGTGTCAAACGCCGTCTCTCATACTCCTTCATTAATTATTGCTGCTCAGTGTCATTACTTTCTTTTTTTTCCTGTAGCAGCACTAACCTTGCTTCTGCCTGTAAAAACAGACTACTTTAGCTTGCAGATAATGATGAGCAGATTCAGTGCACCCTAAGAGTTTAGATCATTATCTTGTACATATTTTCCATCCCTCTGCTTTCATTTTTAAGATATTTGTGTACATATTTCTCTGGCATTTTCCTTTTGATGCAATAGCATCCTCCATTATAGTCTTCCTTCCTGAAGATATCACTACAACTTTTTCTGAAAAACACATTTTAAAGAAATTTCAACAAATCTAGGTTGCCAAGTCCAGACTGACTGATAGCTTAAAAAGTGAAACTGCATCAGTGGTGTTTTCTGCTCATTTTTTCAGGCTGCTTATCTTTTCTAACCTCTCAAGGAAGAGTTCATAATTTCTTTCCAGAATTACTATCCATTTTTCTGATCTCACATAATAAATCTTGTCCCATAACTACTCACCTTGTTTATCCAGTCTTGACATCTTCCTTGTTGACAAATTGCAGTTGGGTACCACCTTTTCAGTTCTACTGACCCATTTCTCCAAAATTTTTCCTGTTCTACCACAAGACACCAAATAACTTTCTACTTCTTAAAGCTTATCTTCAGCCTTGCCTTCTCTGAGATTTTGTTGTGCTTTATCTGTAGAAATAGCATTACATAAAAATTGTCTTTTTATTTTTTCTTTTTTTTTTTTTTTCTTTTTCTCCATTGTGTAGGTAAGCATCTGACATAACTAGCTATAACTGTGCCATCTATCATGGCAGCAAACATTGTGCAACTTTCTTACAGAGCTATATCTGCATAGATTGTGAATGGAGACTAGATCTCCCCCAGTTTGTTCAGTATTCTGTGACACATTGTTTTCTGTCACAACAAATTTGTGTATTTCTTGAAGGTTATCTTTTGAGACACCTAGATCTGTTTCTCTCCATTTCAACCAGGCATTTGCTAGTATGAGTATTTTTCATCAGGTGTGCATATTTCAGTTTAGAAAAGCATGTCAGAACTTGTGGAATTTATTTCTAGATCATGAGCTTTGTCTTTTGCTATGGCAAAAGCTTACTGAAGTAATGCCAACAGAAAATCAAACAAATAAAATCAGGAAAATAAAACCCAACCTTAATGTTCAATTCACTGTAAGTGAAAATTAGTTCTGGCCACATTCAATTTTCCTTTGAATTTAATTTCTGTGGATGATTACAGCTAAGAATAATGAGTTAAATTTCACATGTTGGATATTCAACAGCAAGAAACAGACTATACACGTAAATTTATCAATTTAAAATAATGAATAAATACTGACTGAGAATATCTCTCAATCCTGAGTCATTTAAAGGCTAATAGTAGCCCAGAGCCAGTAATAAAGCTAGATGTCAAAAAAGAACAGTTGCAGTATAACATCACCATCTTTTCTGGATAACCACCACTACATGTGCAAACATGTAAAATGGCACATTAATTGAAGATTTTGTCCCCTTCCTCTGGTTATGTTTATCACAAGTAAATGAAATTGTCTTTTATCATATGCAGAGATCTGACCTTGCTTGCTACCACCCATTATATAATTTTTTTAAACTAAAACTTCATGCCTTTCCGTAAGCAAACTGACCCAATATGACTGCGGCGGGCGGAGGAAGAAAGCAGCCGATTCAATGTGAATGATAGAGCAAGCTTCAACTTTATTGAAAGAAATCACACCTTATATAAGCATTCTACAATACACTACTGGCAACTCTATTGGATACATTAAAAAAAACTACATTATAATATCTCAGCCATTGGGTATATCCAAAAGGTCATATTATAATATCCCAGCCCCTTTTTGGCACCTCTGGTATGCATAAACATCTTTCTTGCTGTGAACCTGCTTCCCTCCCAGGGCTGTTCTCTTCTCACCCCCAAGGTCATAATGTGCCCCAACGTATCTCTTTGTTCTCACAACGGTCCCTGTTCGCATCAATGTACGCGAATTTTCCTCTGTTTACCTCAGGTGGCTGCAATCAGCTCCTGCAGGGAGCTATGGCCTTGCTCTCTGCAAGCCGTTCTCCAACATATGACTACTATATATAAAGTTCACTTTTATTTATTTTTTTCTTACTATCTATGCTTTCTAAAAGAAAAAATTCAACATTCAAAATATCTTTGTTCTTTGGTATCTTCAGTCTTCCTGAACTTTATTCCTTAGTGGTATCCTGTTTAAAAGTAGATACTTTACTTCTGAGTTTATGATGTGCCTTCTGAGATAAAAATAATGCCACACTAGTTCTATGAATAAACATTTAGCCAATTTCTTCTACTTATCTTTTTGCAATCTGTGAGTAGGATCATGAAAAAAAAAAAAAAAGACAGGTTTGAGAAGAAAATTGTAATAAAAACTAATCTCCTCAAAGATTTATCCTTTTTTTTTTTTTTTTTTTTTTTTTTTTTCCCCCCAGGGTGGTGAACCTTCACACAGATGAGGTATACAAAAGCACCAGAGTCTTCAGCTGTGAAGCCTAAAACATTATTAGTGAGGATTCATCAAACTGGTGATAGCAGAGATTCACTGTGGCTGAAAATGTCTCTAGAAGCTGAAACTTTGTAGAATTTTTTCTGTACACTAATTTGCATTATGTTTCCATTAGATAACTTACATGTTTCCCAAATCTTAACATTATTTCTTCCCTGTTCTGAGCACTCAACTTCTTGGCCAGAGAGATGTGTTTTCCTTTTTGCATCTTTGAATGATTACTCTAGGATCCAGTTGGGGCATGCAAGTGACAAAAAGTGGCTGAGCTCTGTCCTGTAGTTTTCAGTATGGAAGACTCCTAAAAAAGTTGGACTAGAGATTACCATTTCATAATGTGGTTGTAGCATTTAATTGTCTCATTCATCTATTAAAAAATTAATTCTATATAACCTCCAGTGCATTTGCCTCTTTGTAATAAATGTGCTATGAGATTTTTAGCTCTATTTCCGTTGTATATGTTGTTTTATTACTTTATAATGAAGCATCTTAGAGCATCTTTAAATGGAGTTCTGAACAGTGTTTTCTCTCAGATCCATTTTTCAGATTCATAGGGGAGAAAAGCATAACGCACTTCCACAAGGGATAGGGAGGGATATCTCTTCTCCACCTAGTCCCAGTCTAACATATCAAATGTCTTTTCATAGGATTCAGGCATCTAATACATTTTCTCTCGTGGTCTATAGTGTTTACTCCTATTTTTTGGAAGTTTCTTTGGTACTGCATATAAGAAGTTTACTATCTGAGTTTTTAAGAATATTTTCCCATATATTAGCAGCCATATATTTATTAATAATTTCCTTCCATGTGATGTGTGTGTGTGTGTGTGTATGTGTGTGTGGGGGGGGTTTCTTCATCCAGAGCATCCAGATGATTTCCCCCCCACCCCCCTCCCATTCTCTTCTCTCTCCTGAATAGAAATACTTAGTAATTTCATGTTACATTTTCTTTATGTTGAAGGGAACCTTCTTTCAGGAAATCTTAAGTATAATTACCTCAGATTTCTATATAAGGAAGACATTGTTTAAAAAGAGGAAAAATAAAGCTGCTCAGTGAATAAGCATGTATATACTGCAAGGTGGATGTGGTTTGTGGTGTGCTCCACAACTGTGATGCTTTTATTGCCCACCCTTGGGGACCTACTAGAGTTGAACTGAAGCCTCTCTCTTGCTTTCATAGGATTATTTCAAAGGAAAGCAGGCTGAGTCAGTTGTGATGAAGATCTCACTAGGTCTGACATGGCCCCATATACAGTATGATTAGTTTATACATGTGATTTTAAGATAAAAAAAAGAAGGTCCAGAGGTAGAATGCTCCGTCCTGTGCAAAGGAATTTCAGAAGCAGGAAGAGAACAGAATTTTTTGGTGCTCACTTGAACCACAGTCTCTCACAGCCAGTTCCTCTTGCCAGCTTTCCCTAATGGACTCTGCTCCTCTATTAAGCAATGCTAGATGAGTTTTCTACTGATATATTGCTATCTTGTTTGTTACCTGTTTAAACATCCTCCTTAAAGAGGCTACATAATGCTTTCAAGGCATGATTCAGCTTTTCATGCTACCACTGTAATGATTCATCCAGATTTCTAATATAAAACTTATTCTGGCTTGCAACAGATCTCTACTGGATGAGTGGAAATTTGGGAGCTTGCAACAAAACACAAGTAATATCTCACAGTTAGTATTAATGCTGCCTGACCCTGTGCCACTTAACAGTTAATAAAACATTTTATGTGTCCTGCTAAGAGGACTGTATTGTACCAAAAAGACATAAGAGTTTGTTGTTTGTTTTTTTTTTTTTTAATTGTCTGGTTTTAGGTATTTACTCTGTAGAATTGATTGTTCAGTCTGTCGACCTTTTTTTTCTAATACTGCTGTGGGTTAACCCCAGTAGGCAGTGAAGCACCACAGAGCTGCTTGCTCATTTTCCCTCGGGGGAATGTGGGAGAGAATAAGTAACTAGTACAAACATTCAATAAAAAAATTTTACAGTTGAAGGTAGACATTTCCCTTTTCCTCTCTCTCCCTTTCATCCCAAGATATTAGTGATTCCTATTCTTGATTAAATAAACCAATGTTTTAATTAAATGGTTACCTGTTTTCCTCAGACCACATGCCAGTAAATAAACCACATATGCAATATACAGTTCCCTCAGTAGGCCAGCTCAAGACAAAAATGTTTTGTTTGCATTCTTAGAGAAATCAATAATTCCTTTATTTATTTTTTTATTTTTTAAATTTTAATTTTGAATCCAGAAAAATTCAAGTTTTCAGAAGTTAGTTCTAGCAGTCAGGTCAAAACTTTTAGTATGTGATGTATCAAGGAGAGGAATTCTTGTTACTGTAACTGAAGCCAACTGGAGTTATACATGATCAGCAAATTAGAAGTTAAAGTAGATAAAATTAATGGGTTTGTAATCATCTGTAGAAGGTAATTTCCTATTCTCTAGAATTTCTTTTACAAGTTCTTTCTCTCTCTTCCCCAGCTCCTCACCATATACCACAAAGCTTAAGGATCCAAAGTCTTTAATGGTCTGGTTTTGTTTTATTCAACATGGTTCTGTGAGGGAGCAAGGATTTCCACTAAGCCTTCCAAGTCGGAGGCTGCTGCCCTCTAGACTTTCTTTCCACTTAAAACTTGACGGAAAAGGCAAGGGGCCAGATTTACTGCAACTTTATTCATAGCAGATGGAAGCAGATGAAACTATAAACAGCAAAGTAGCTGAGCATAGAAGTTAACTAAAGCACTAAGTGAAGCTGTTAAATCTGACACAAGGACTAAAGATACACTTCAGAAAACACTGTTGCTGAAATTAAGTACTGCCAGAAAGTAGGAGCTGATTTCAGAGGACAATGAAAGCCAAAAGTGGTGGGGTTTTTTTAAAAAAGTGTTTTTTTAAAAAAAAGATATTAAGAAATAATCAGTGATAACAATTTAGAAAGGCATGAGATTAGTTAGTCTAATGAGCCTTAGAAACTGCCAGTGTAATGTGTTCTTGATTTCCATCATAAAAGAAAATGTGTAAATTTTGCCTTTGGTGAGTAAACTACCTTTGAACATAAGACAACTGTTTCCTTTCAGGGCCCATAAACCTGCCTTTGATTTTATCTGCATAAATCTGTAGATCATAAAAAGACCAATTATGGGGTGGATATTTTTTGAAATGTTTTCCATAATCTTCATCACTAAGACACATTCCATTTTAAGAAATGTGGGTACTTAATAGTTGCTGTGATATTGACAACTGGGTACAGCTGCAGCCTTAAATGGGCTATAGCACAAAACACGGTTCAGGTATATTTCATTTTGCTCCCAGAATACAAACTAAAATGCTGAAAGGCTGGTTGCTTCTTTACACATCTCTCCCCACCTCCAGCTCTAATTCTGATGGCCAGGTTGATTCTGTACCTGAATCAAGACTGGAGTAGGTGAAAGCCACTGTAATCTGTCCTTTAACCTATGGATGCCTTGAATTAGTAATGATACCTTTAACAGCAGTAAGTCAGTTGTGTCCAATTTAGTTCAATTATTTGTCACTTCAAGCATAGCATGAAAAAAACCTCTGCTATCTCAATTGTTGTTTTATGTAATTATTGTTAGTGGGTTGGGTTTTACTTTTTTAAATGATGGAAATTGTATTTCTGACATAATATTTGATTGTAACTTATCTACAGTGGAGTGACCCCATAACTTTTTAAAGTGATCATATAATTTTGATTTAAAAAGTAAAAAAGTAAAATCTAAATAGAATTAAATTTTATGAGAACAAAAAGGGCACTCCAAATATTAATAGATCTCTTTGAAATATTGTAAATATATTTAAAACAAGATGAGATCATTAAGAAATAAAGCTTCTTGGCTTTGGAATAAATACACAGAAGAGGAAGTTAATCAGATATATCCCTACAGGTTCTGTTATGAACAAATGAGTGTGATGGGGTGACAGTAAATAACATCATCATGTGGAGCAATGACGCCATCCATGTTCTTGTTTAGGGAATATAAAAATGGATTGCTGATTGTAAAACTGAGAGGCAGATCAGGGTATGGAGGGAATGGCACTCCTGGTAGGGAAATTTTAAATCCCAGAGATCTCAAAAATAAAAGCCAGCTGAATAGCAACTGCAGATTGTTTAGTCACAGGAACATATGGCATCATGCAAAATACTGAAACTGAATGATTAAACAGACAGACTGAACATTTATATGCAAGGTAGAAAGCTCGAAGTCTATTTAAAGTCAAAGATGAGTACTAATTCTAAAAGCTAATGAAATCAGAAGATCATTTGTGGAAGCAATAGACACAGTTTTATGATGCTGAGTACCTTGATTACCTCAATTAGTTGTATAACATGGATTCACGAAAATTTACTTGCAAGAGTAATTTTTGGCTAGCAAAATGTGCCAAGGTATATGTATGTGTGTATGTGTATATATGCTTTAAATTATGACCAACAGTATACCTATACATATGAGAAAAAAAAAAAAAAATATTTTTTTTTTTGTGTTCATCCCTGAAGACTGGTGTCTGCAATGATGGTGTTATAAGCATGAAAAATGACTGACAGGTTCCAGCAGAGATAATATGTACTCTAAATAGAATTTGGAATTTATTTAACCCTCATTATTATGGCATCTGAATAAACCATATGAGGACCAACATTCTCTACAATAAATAAGTCATTGAAGTACATTGCATGGGACAAGAGATACTCTCCTGTTTAGCACAGATCTGTCAGTAAACTCTTAGTCCTTTCTAGTACTTACTGGACAGTGAAGTCTGATTTTAGCAGTCTGACTTTAACATATTTATAATCTGGGTTTTACTTCCCAGATTATGGGATTAGTATTTTTCTTTTAGTTCCTCTAATTTTTGTCTCTCAGTAAGCATGTGGTCAAGAAAAAGAGTGCAATAAAAATAAGTGTGAAATATGTAAGGACAAATATTCATAATTTTTTTTAAAAAAAAATTCTCTTACATAAAGCTACAGCTGCTCTGAAGCCAGAGAAAATTAATTTTATTCTTGTGGTTTCAGTCAGGATGGTGTGTCTGCTTAGGAATTTTGTAAGCATATTCTTAGTTATACTCCTATTTAGATATTTATATACATTTATAGGAGTATAGCTTTACCCATAGGTTGTTTGTTGCAGTGACTGCATATATACCATACATTCTTTGTGACACATGGTCCTATAATATTATAGGGTTTTGTTCATGTTTACTGTTTGATTTGCTATTCTTAATCTAGTTTGATTACGCTTACATTTTGTATAATTATAACTACAACAGAATGTTTTTTACATCAGCACAAGCAAGATAACTTCTTGAGAGGCTGCTAGATAAGTGCTGATAATAAAATCAAATGGATTTTAAGATCTAATTGCTATAGTCAACATTTTGATTCTACATATGCATTTTTTGACATTAACTCTAGGATGGTCTCCTACTGAGTTATTTAACCAACTGCAAATTTCTATCTAACTGAGCTTTTCAATTTTAATTGCTTAAGTTCTCCTAAGTTTTAAAATTAAAATTTATGCAAAAGAAAATTTATGGTGCACAAGGTGTCAAGTACACATTACTATCTATTTAAGTTATTTTTACCACTCCCTGTCAACATACCTAATTGTTGTTTTCAAACAGTAGTTAACTTAAATCTGGATGTTCCAGTCAAACATTTTGCATAAACCCATGAAGAAATCTGTCGGAGAATATACAATTTTCAGGAAAGAGTTGAAAACACTAAGAAAAATTTCAAAAGAAAAGAGCACCAATGAATGTGATAGATTTTATTTTTACATGTAAATGTGCTGAAGATAACAGCAGATATATATTGAAAATGTCTAATTGCATTTATTTATTCCAGTGTCACGTCATTTTTCCTTAAGAGTAGGTAAAATTAATGCACTGTAGCCCTAACCCTAGTATGACATGGATCTAATAGACATCACACCTAAAGGGGAGCTTCTTTCCTCACTAGCTGGGAAATTCTTTAAGCTCAACACTCTCCAGCTGGGCAGATAAGAAGGAACATAGGAATTGGTTGCTTCAGTGCAGCTGACCTCTTTTGTATCTTCTTCCATTGATCTTGTTTCCTACCTCTCTACTCTAATTAGTCGAGCTGAAGACTGAGACTTGTGCAATTGCTACTTAAGCAGCTAAAAAGCTGATGCATTAAACTCTTCTAATTCTCATCACTGTTTCCTTGAGCACTGCTCTGAGTGGAATGTATATAAATATGCATTAATGAACCCATAATGTATCTATCCAGTAGATCATAATGATAAGATGATAAGGAGTCAGTGGCTACACTGGAAAACACAGGTTAGTGGTGGCTATAATATGAGGTTGAGAAGACAAAACTATCTCTTTCAAAATAGCATGAAATTAAACTAGAGAAGCTCTGAATAATTTATAACAAAATTTTCGCCTATAGTGGTAGTCCTTCTTCAAGAAAGCTAATCTTATTAGACCTCCATTTGTCAGAATCACAATGTGCTGACCAGAACAACATATGTCATTTGCCTTCTGCAACTTTGGCTCAAAATGTTAGAATAAAAGCTCTAATAATTTCCATACTATTGATTCTTTCCTTCAGTCTGAAACTTTCTCCTGATTCAGTTTCGAATACTTACCTATATACTTATATACTTACCTATATACTTTCGAATACTTACCTATATATACTTATACTAACCTTAGTATAAGTAATCTCAACTTCTACTCAAATACTTCCATCATTGTATATTGTGATCAGTTTCTCTGTGAAAAGAAAAATCTTTGAATATTTAGGAAAGAGTTGCTTACAGTAGTCACATTAGTATCGCTTTCACTGCCAACATTTAGTGATGTCAACACTAGAAATACAATTCATATGGCTAATAACTGCAAATCCATTTACCATTCCTATACCACTCCCAAAACACCTTTACTTTTCTGTCATCAACTCAACTATTATATAATACATGAATGACAACAGAGAAATGAAAAATCTTTGTTCAAAATGTATGATTCGATCCTCCAAATACCTATGTAGCATCATGTGAAATTCATCAGGGAATAGTTGCTTCAAGTGATGGACTATATCATACTCTAAATGATTTTTTTTCCTGCCATTTAGCTCCTCGAATGCAGAGCGATCTACTTGCAACACTGGCAAATTTATGCTATTTCCATCACAATTTGGTGGCTAGTGGCATTCATAAAAAAAAAATGGTCACTGAATCTAGTGGTAACTAGACTGTGTCCATGACATTTGGGACTGAAATACAAGGAACAAAAACTGGAAGTTCATAAGTAAACCATTCTTCTCCATGTTCTTATTTGTTTATTTAACTGTCAACACTTCTAGACTATTTGTCAGAATATATATGCACACAGCATGGGTAACAAACAGCAGGAGCTTGAAGACATGATGAAACAGGAAAATTATGATGTAGTGGCTATCACAGAAACACAATGGGATGTCTGCCATGACTGGAGTGCACCGATTGATGGCTACAAGCTCTTTAGAAGGGATAGACAAGGAAGGAGAGGTGGTGGGGTGGTCTATGTGTTAGGGACTGCTATGATTGCTTTGTGCACAAGTGTAGTGAAGACAGGGTGGAGTGTCTTTGAGTTAGAATCAGGGGGAAGGCCAACAGGGCAGATGTTGTAGTAGGAGTCTACTATAGGCCACCCACCCAGGACAGAGAGGTGGATGGAATATTCTATAGACATTTAGGAAAAATCTCACAATCGCTTGCCCTTGTTCTTGTGGGACACTTTAACTTCCCAGAAATCTGCTGGAAATACAACACAGCAGAGCAGGACCAGTCCTGCAGATTCCTGGAATGTGTGAGAGACAACTTTCTGACGCAGCTGGGGAGTGAACCAACCAGAGAAGGTGCCCTGCTGGATCTCCTCTTTGTGAACAGAGAAGACTGGTGGATGATGTGGCGGTTGGAGACCGACTTGAGCACAGCAAACGTGGAATAATAAAGTTCTCTATTCTTAGAGAGCCCAGGGCAGGGGGCAGCAGTACTGACATCCTGGACTTCCATAGGGCTGACTTTGTCTTCTTTAGGCACCTGCTTGACAGAATCCCTTGGGAGATGGTCCTGAAGGGTATAGGGGTCCAGGAAGGCTGGACACTCTTTAAGAAGGAAGTCTTAATAGCTCAGGAGCAGGCTGTCCCTGGGTGCTGCTGTAAGAGAATCCAGTAGCAGAGGAGTCCACCCTGGCTGAACAGGGAGCTTTGGCTGCAACTCAGGAAGAAAAGGAGAGTTTACAGCCTTTGGAAGAAGGGGCTAGCTACACACAGTGATTGCAAAGAAGCTGTGAGGCTCTGCAGGGCAGATATCAGGAGGTCTAAAGCCCAGCTAGAAATTAATCTGGCTTCAGCAGTCAAGGACAACAGGAAATGTTTCTTTTAGTATGTCAACAGCAAAAGAAGGACCAGGGAGAGCCTCCATCCCCTGCTACACACAGGAGGAAACATGGCAACAAGTGATGCGGAAAAGGCTGAGGTGCTTAATGCCTTCTTTGCCTCAGTCTTTAAATACAAAACCGGTTGTACTGAGGGAATCCAGTCTCCTCAGCCAGAAGACAGAGACTGGGAGAACAATCCCCCCACAATCCAGGAGGAGACTGTCAGTGACCTGCTGCATCACACAGACACACACAAGTCTATGGGACTGGGTGGGATACACCCGAGGGTGCTGAATGAGCTGGCTGGGGTGCTCGCCAAGCCGCTTTCTATCATTTACCAGCAGTCCTGGCTGACTGGGGAGGTCCTGACAGATTGGAAAGCAACCAGTGTGACGCCCATAAATAAGACGTGTTGGAAGGATGATGAAGGAAATTACAGACCTGTCAGCTTGACTTCGATGTCCGGGAAGCTGATGGAGCAGCTCATCCTAAGCACCGTGATACAACACATGCGGGACAACCAGATGCTCAGGCCTAGTCAGCATGGGTTCATGAAAGGCAGGTCCTGCCTGACAAACCTGATCTCCTTCTATGACAGGGTGACCATTTTATTGGGTGAGGGAAAGGCTGTGGATGTTGTTTACCTTGACTTTAGTAAGGACTTTGACACCGTTTCCCACAGCATTCTCCTGGTGAAACTGGCTGCTTGTGGTTTGGATGGGCACATGCTTCGATGGCAAAAACAATGTCTGGATGGTTGGGCCCAAAGAGTTGTGGTGAATGGAGTTAAATCCAGTTGGCAGCCGGTCACGAGTGGTGTCCCCCAGGGCTCGGTTTTGGGGTCACTCCCGTATAACATCTTTATTGATGATCTAGACGAGGGGATCGAGTGCACCCTCAGTCAGTTTGCAGATGACCCCAAGTTGGGTGGGAGTGTTGATCTGCTCGAGGGCAGGGAGGCTCTGCAGAGAGACCTGGACAGGCTGGAGCCATGGGCTGAGGCCAACTGGAGGAGTTTCAATGAGACCAAATGTCGGGGGCTGCCGTTGGGCCACAACAACCCCCAGCAGTGCTACAGGCTTGGGGAGGAGTGGCTGGAGAGCTGCCAGTCAGAGAGGGACCTGGGGGGGTTGATTGACAGCCGGCTGAACAGGAGCCAGCAGTGTGCCCAGGGGGCCAAGAAGGCCAATGGCACCCTGGCTTGTGTCAGCCATAGCGTGGCCAGCAGGGACAGGGAAGGGATCTGACCCCTGTACTCGGCACTGGTGAGGCCGCCCCTCAATTCCTGTGTTCAGTTTTGGGCCCCTCACTCTAAAAAGGACATTGAATGACTCGGGCGTGTCCAGAGAAGGGCAACGGAGCTGGTGCAGGGTCTGGAGCACAGGTCGTACGAGGAGCGGCTGAGGGAACTGGGGGTGTTTAGTCTGGAGAAGAGGAGGCTGAGGGGAGACTCATCGCCCTCTACAGCTCCCTGAAAGGAGGTTGCAGAGAGCTGGGGATGAGTCTCTTTAACCAAGTAACAAGTGATAGGACAAGATTTAATGGCCTCAAGTTGCACCAGGGAAGGTTTAGACTGGCTATCAGGAAGCATTTCTTTCCAGAACAGGTTGTTAGGTGTTGGAATGGGCTGCCCAGGGAGGTGGTGGAGTCCCCAGCCTTGGATGTGTTCAAGAGTCTGTTTGACATAGCGCTGAGGGATATGGTGTATTTGGGAATGCTCAGGGTTACTTTAATGGTTGGACTGGATTATCTTCAAGGTTTTTTCCCACCTAGATGATTCTGTGATTCTGTGTAAGCAGCTGTCAGGTTGCCCCAATAATTAATAGAGCAATTTAGGCCCCTTGAAGAGGCACGTCACTGATGTTCTTAGCTGTGGTGAGTTACTCTTTAGAGATGTCGTTTGTCTCCATTTAGTTTTGAAGTTCTTTTAGACATGGATATAAAAAGGGAAGAAATGGGCTTGAGACCCAAAGAAGCCTGGAAGGATATTAAAATTATTCAAGTTATTAATAATCAAATTTATGAATATTTTGCATAACTTTCACTAAGAGCAAAGTATAACCAGGAGCAGAGATAAGATGGCTAATGGCAATGACAGAATGGAAATGGAAATTACCACATCTGGGGAGGAAACAGATCTCAGAGTTTAATGTGCTCAGATCAAGATAGTTAATGATTGTCATTGCAGAATTATGAAAAAAACTGGCACACTTTTAAATTTTAATAAGAGTAGCTGATTTAGCAAATTGAGAATATAACTACATTGTAAAATAATAAATATTGTACTATAATTAATAGAAAAACATAACCCAGAGAGATAGGAGCCTATGTCTTGGTTTCAGTAAAATAGAAAACTCTGGAATAAATTATGAAGACATTAGTTATGAAATTAGAAATTAATGGAAAATCAACAATATGACTTTTTTTAAAAGATAGGTAATACCAAGATAACTTTGTATCTTTGATTGAATATCTGATTCTCTAGATATGAATGGAAGATCTATCTTATCTTTCAATAAAGTACTTGAAGTGGTTAACCATGGGAAAATATTAAACTTTAGAAGATAGAATTAGTGAAATAGTTTTGATGTGAATAAAAGGTGACTAAGGGGAAGAGGTCTTAACTCTGTTATAATTTATTTGTTATATAATATTTTCATATTTTGTGGCTGCTAAATTCTTTGCTTACAAACATAAACCCAATTCTGATGTGAAGGTCTTCAGTATAAAGAGCTCTGGGATAATATTAGGAGAATCAGGAGGGACTACAGTTCAAGACTACTTATTATGTATTGACTTTGACTATTATGTACTGACTATTGACTCAGACAAAATGCACTAGAAAGTGTAGTCCAAAAGATAAGCAATTTAATTCTGTCAGATCATTCATGCTTACAGGCGTATCTTTTTTTCTCAAACTCTGACAACTTCTTGGTCTAGACTTAGTCCTATAATCATTAGACCATACTCATAACCATGGTAAACTGTCAGAGCTGCTCCAAAATCAGTGAAGACGCACAGATTTATAGTAAGTCTGTTCAATAATGATTCTGTTTCCTCATTATAGATACAGTTCATATGCACAGTACCCTTCAAATATTAATGAGCTCCTGGCTTCTTAGAGAAGAGCCAGTTAGAAATACTTTAAAATGAAGACAGAGAACAGTTGCACAAGTGATTTCATAACTGATCTAAGTGTTATTGAAATCAAAGTTTTTCTTAGACATTCATGAGAATTACAAGAATTGTTCTTTCACACATAGTGAGAGGTTTTCTTAGAGCTCACTCATTCTTTGCCATGTAGGAACACAACAGGGACTAGCGTTCCTTCATTTCCCTATTAATGCATCTTAGTTTTAGAGATGAAACCTTTGTTGCACCTGAACATGTATGCATGTGTGTATACGCATATATACATATACTATGCACATAACATTTAGGGAATCTGATATCACTGTAACGGGCATGTTAAAAAAACCTGATAAATCATGACTGTAAAAGTAAAACAAAGCTTTTCTAGACTGGTACTCATTAACAACACATTTCATGCAAAAGGTTAGTTCTCTTTATCAACCATTATTACATACTCAGATCCATCACTACTTAGCAATCATACCCAACATTAACTGTGAGTATCCAACATCACAGAGCTGATCGGTGTAATTAACAGTGATGGCAACAGTCCTTCATGTCCTTTATCACAGAATCACAGAATCCACAGAAACCACAGTGCAGGTGATAGAGACCAAGAGCTCTTCAACAAGAAGACCCAGAGCTGAAGTAAACAACTCCTTACACTTACTTATTCCCAAATTCAGGATCTTGTCCTTTTGTAAGGCGGTTGTTTCAAGGCAATTCCCAGCCCTTGGCCTCCACCCTGAGTACACACTGCTTAAACCTGGGCGAAAATTATTTCTAGGGCTGCAGCAGATGCCTCACCCTGTTGTTTGGCTGCTGCTCCCTTTCTTAAAGCAGAACCTTCTCACAGGTGCATTTGTTCTATTATGAGAAATGGCCCATCAGTGCATTAGTAGTTGTTCTGTGACTCCTTTCCTCAAATGGTGCCCATATTTTCAAGGCCTTTGCTGTTATCCCATCTTAAATTGTGTGTGGTAAGAAGAGACATGTCGTGCCATACTCAGTCTACCCAGCAAGTTGATAACAAACCTAACAGACTGGACTGGGTCCCTACAGGGTTAACAGGAGGCATATTTAACACCAGCCTCATGGCTTGCAATTAGCAATGGCAATACTATTTTTCTGTACTGTTGGATACACAAAAGCATTTTATTATATAAATTATACCCAGATATTTTTATTTTTACCACAACCTTCTTAAGGTCTTAATGCAGGGATTTTGTAACTTGCAAAATAGTCATGAAGACTCCCTAGTGCAATGGGGATGGCAATCGTTTATCCAGTTCTGAATCAAATATAGTAAAATTGTTTCCTGGAATAGTAAATTGACTCTGACTTTGCCTTTACAAACAATATCTTCTTTTCCATTTTCATTATCATGGGCCATGTTTTATGAATACTGCTTTGTGACATATATATCTATATGAAGAAATAGGTTCCTGGATCTATTGAAAGAATTCTTCTATAAAATGTATATTTCTTAATTCTGGCCTTTGGATAAATAAAAGCTGTCAAATAGCTAGATTCTTTTCTCTCTACCCACAAAGGAATAGACTAGTGATTAAGTCTTTGTCTTTTTTCATTTTATTCATAGCTTCTAGTTATTGAGCTATTTCACTCAACTCTGATAGACTTCAAACACTTCACTTACTGCTGATTTAGCCATACACATACTTAATTGTGTCTAAAGGTTGTGAGGTCCCAGTTGTTTTAAGTCTTTTACTGAAATGTGACTGTAATATTGTGGAGGAATGTCTATTTTTCATTAGTTAATACGTTTTATGGATGAATAGCAGATTGTCATTCAAACTGATTGTTTCACTTAGAATGTTAAACTGCTGAGGTGTACTGCTTTTGTACACCATCATTCAAAGCAGAGAATATACTTTTTAGAAAACGTTTTAAATGGAAAGTAGTTAAATGTTTTGGAAGTATGGTCGCTCCCTTGAATAAAAGGAAGGCCCAAACCTAATGACCATTTTTGAAAGTTACTGTGTTTTGTTTATTCATACAAATCAATACACTGTATTTTACTTATCACAAAGTACACCAGGTAAAGACAATGATTTCTTGTAGGATTTTATTTTAAATTTCTAAACTATTTGTATAAGAAGCTTTATGATTGGCACATTATAATAATGCTATGAATAAATATGTATTTGCTAGGTTTAAGTAAAGAGAAAGATTGCCTCACTAAAGCTCATAAAAATTGATTTTTTTTTTTTTTTAAACACAAGCTTAAGTAAAAAAGTTGACACAAATCAAACTGCAATTGCAGTAACATTCTATTCTTTATAGGTAACTGTTGTAAATTTAAAATTATATTAAATTTAGCATTTATGTCTGCTCAGAACCTGTCCCATAAAGACAAAGCTGTGATGTGTTCTATTACCTCATCTCCTATAGACATATATTTAGTGACTGAAGAAAAATAAAACAGAGAGGAAGAGATGATACTGTCAAAATTAGCAATCATGTTACTGGTATTTATTGAGAGTTGTGTCTTAAGTACATATACAGAGAAATCCATGAACCAAAATTGTAATAGGACAAAAGTTGATGAACTGGTGATGATAGAGTTATAGTACTGAATTTTTCTTTCATCCCCATATATTTCCTTTTTTCTTACCATTTTGTGACATTTATAGCTTTAGAAGTCTGTTAGGTTATTTAAAAGAAAATATTTTTATGTCTGTTTGAACCCTGGGACTTAGTCCTTTAGCAGGACCCCTAGATGCTTCAGAAAGAAAAAAAAAAAAAAAAAAAAAAAAAAAAAAAAAAAAAAAAAATCACTATTAATTTTGTTCCAGAAGTTGCAGTCAGACAGTGAGATGAATATTTAGTTTACAGAATGATCCGTTACTGGTTTTGTCTTTTTCATCTATCTGCAAGATCAAGGTAATGAGGTAAGCTCTGTGGATGGTACTTCCAGGGCACAAGCTGAAGCATGACAGAAACCTACATAACACCAAAAATATCCTGGATCAAAAGGAGTAAAGGGATGGCCTAGAAAGACCTGCTGAAAGCAGCTATGATGGGGACAAGAATGAGAGACAGTGGTTTTGAAAAGATACATAATTTATTTTAGCCCTCTTCCTCTAGACTTGCTAGAGTGTCTATTTGGGGTTTTTTTGTGGGTTTTTTTGTTTGTTTGGTTTGATTTTTGTGTTGGGTTTTTTGTTTGGGATTTTTTTTTTTTTCATGGAATCAACTGTCTCCTCAAATAGCGAAGCCCAAGCATGTGTCTATAAAAGTCCAAAATCACCCTGTCACAATACTTTGAACCGTTTTGCCTTCATCACTTATTGTCTCCCACTGTACTGCTAAAAGCCTTCTAATGCCTTTAATAGTGCTGCCTCTTCAGTAATGAAACTGGAAGTGTATTATTTGAATATTGAGGCTCATCTTGCTCCAAGACAGGAAAATGTGAGGTTCTTCCTCACCCTGACAGCAAGTGAAGTCAGATTTCTGAAATAATTAAACTTTTTTATTTGGGTTTTTTTTGTACCCCTTGATGACTTTTTTTGTGTTGAACATTTTCATTAGATCCACAAGGTCTAAATCGCTCTGTGATGGTGTGTCCTGTTCTGCTTTGAATGGCCAGATGTCTGCAATGCTGGAGAAACTTGATTTTCTGACTGCTCTTTATGGCTTTGGATACAGTTTCATAAGTTGATGCAAGCAGTTTGTTTGTTAACTTCTGCTAGAAGAGGTCATCATCCTCTATAACTGCAGAAGAATCTCTACTCTAATCTTGATATTAGGGACTAAAGCAATTTAAACTGTATTCTGTGACCTAATATTGTTTATATAGATGGATGTTAAGTAGGGGCAAAGGATTAAATGTGATGTAATAGAGAATGGTGAGAAGGAATGAGAGTTGAGATGAAGAGGAAGAACTCTCAAGATCTATGAAGCTTCCCTGAAAAGCTGGTCAGCTATTGTAAGTAGTGCTTAGGCCCTCCCTGGCTAATATTGTGGTTTTCCACAGGTTTTTTTCTCTAGCAGACACTGTGACCCCAGTGTAGCAACACTGACTCTACCTGCTGAATCATATAATCAAAGAATAATTTGGGTTAGAAGGAAACTTAAAGATCATCTAATTCCAACCCCCCCTGCATGGGTCAGGACACCTTCCACTAGAGCAGGTTGCTCAAAGCCCCGTCCAACCTGGCCTTGAACACTGCCAGGGATGGAGCAGCCAAAACTTCTCTGGGCAACCTGTGCCAGTGTCTCACCACCATCACATTAAAGAATTTCTTCTCTAAATATATTCTAAATATGATCTCTTTCAGTTTAAAATTGTTAACTCTTGTTCTATCATTACACTCCCTTATAAAGAGTCAGTCCCTTACTATCTTTCCTGTAGGCCCCCTTTAAGTACTGTAACACCACTGTAAGATGTCCCCAGAGCCTTCTCTTTAGACTGAACAAGCCCAACTCTCTCAGCCTGTCTTCATAGCAGAGGTGCTTCACCCCCCTGATCATCTTCATAGCCCTTGTTTAGACTAGCTGCAACAGGTCCATGTCCTTCTTATGTTGGGAGACCTAGAGCTGGACACAGTACTCCAGGTGGTGTCTCGCCAGACTGGAGTAGATGGGGAGAATCACCTACCTTGACCTGCTGGTCATGTTCCTTTTGGTGCAGCCAGGATATAGTTGTCTTTCTGGGCTGCAAACCCACACTGTTGATTCATGTTGAGCTTCTCATCAACCAACACCCCAAAGTCCTTCTCTGCAGGGTTGATCTCAATTCACTCATTGTCCAGCCTGTATTTGTGCTTGGGATTGCTCTGACCCATGTACAGGACCTTGCACTTGGCCTTGTTGAATATCATGAGATTTGCACAGGCCCACCTCTAAAGTCTGTCAAGGTCCCTCTAGATGACATCCCTACCCTTCAGTGTGCTGACCTCACCACAGAGCTTGGTGTCATCAGCAGACTTGATGAGGTTGCATTCAATCCCAGTATTCATGTCAGTGACAAAGATGTTAAAGAGCGCCATTCCCAATACCTATCCCTGAGGAACACCACTTGTCACCGGTCTCCACTTGTCATCGAATTGTTGATGAAGAAGAAATGTAAACCTCAGCATAACCACCTTTACTTTAAATAGGGCATGATAGGGGTCAATACAGTGCCTCTTCTGGTGTACTGTGAAGCACTAGACATAATATGAGAGCAAGCTCACACCTGGCTCTAGAATATATCATTGGTAAAGAGCTTTATTTCTATTTCTCCCTTAAAAGTTAACAAATTTACCTGGGGGCATTTATTCATTATCATAACAAATAGGATATAATAATGAGGTGATTTTTAAACAAAGACTATATTTTCAGTGACATAGCTCAATTTTAGCCAGTCATTTAAGCACTAAGTATCTAAGTTTGGTGGGTTTTTTTCCTCATATATGAAAAGCAGGAAAAGGAACCTCTTTTACAGAATATTGCTTTTCTAGTGAAGCAGTAGATTAGTCAGCTCTAGATTTCCTTTAGTTTGTTCATTTTTCTCCACTTGCTACATTCCTGCCCATGGACAGCACTTGCAACTATTTTTTAAGATTGTTTTTGCCTCAAAAATCTAAAATGTTTATGGTGTTGAAACACCTATATACCTGCATGTCACTAATGACTACTATCACAGAATCAGAGAGTCATCTAGGTTGGAAAAGACCTTGAAGATCATCCAGTACAACCAATATATCTAAGTTACTTTTCAAAATAGAGTTTATGTACTTCTGAAAATGCCAAACAAATATGCAAGACTATGTTTTCTTAAAATGTGGCAAGTTTGAAAGGTTTAATTTAAAAAAGATACAGATTCATCTATTCAAGGTTCTTGTCTATGATGGCTCAGGAAGAGTATGACTGGGATAGGCATTTGAAGATGGTTTTCTAACATATTCTGCAAGGTTTCAGCAATCTTTATCTGAAGAAATAATATAACAAAAGATGACACTTTTAACTGTAGTCAAGCAAAGTTCCCTTTTTTGACTGATTCTAGACAAATTCATCTTTCTCAGAATCGGAACTTTGGGGGAACAGCCAAGGCGGCATTTAATAGCAAGAAAGGGTTTGAAAATGGAAAAGATTAGACAATTCCTTGAAAGAAGAAGGGACTAAGTCAGTGATTTATAAGTATTTTCTCATCCCATCATTTTACAATGATGCAGTAAGCCAGTTACAATTGTCTTCTTAAGAATGATCAAACATTTATTTAATTTATACAAAATGACCCAGTTGCATTTTCAGGGTAGAATTTGTTACATATCTATGTTGAATACTAAAAAACTGAAACACAAATACATTTCGGAAAAAAAAAAAATGTGTTCTGTAAGAGCTATGCAACACAACTGTTACATTAAACTGTATTATTACAATTTAGCTCAGTCATATTCTGTAATGCTATGTAATAAATATTTAGAAATATACAGTATTTTAATCTAGAAATGTTATATTTCTGCCTTTATATCTATTTTATATAAATTCACCTGTGTTGTATTAAAATATGTATATAATGTATCACATTATTTGCATGCTATTGAGTAATTAAAGCACAATATAAGTTCTCCAATATAAGTTTTTTAAAGTTATAAAGACAGACTGAACAGAAACAACTTGAAGCACCAAGGAACAACAGTACCTAATGACAAAACTGTCCTAAAGACGGCTATCAAAGCTGCAGCCTTTTATCCTGATTTACTGAAACCTATTTGAAGTTAAACACTGTTGCCCATTTGTAGCTTCAATGACTTCCACAAATATATTTATCAGATGATTCAGTGTACTTCATGTATAGATTTATAATGATTGGTTGAGCTAGAATGTTTTATTACAATAAACAGTACTATCACCGAACAGGTAAAAGCTTTTATATTCAGTATAAGTAGTCAGCATTTTGAAATGTAAAATTTTCACCTGAAGTGAACACTACAATGTCTGATGAATGGACTGCTGGCTTGGCAGCCTGATTCACAGCACCTTAGTTAAACAGATGGACTTTCTGTCCAATCAGTAGAGAAAGTGGGTGCTTCTGAAGAATGATTTTAGACAGGCTCAGTGAAAGACACATCCATAGAATGATATAATACTTTCATAGACTGCACAGGGACCTGTCTAGCCAATAGAAAACACAAGGTATTGAGTGTATTAGAATTAACATATGGGAATATGGAGTAAATATTCCTCCCTCCACTCTGAATTTACAGATGACCTTGCTTTGGAGCACAGATGATTAGCAGTTTGCAATAAATTTTTGTGGGCCATTGTATCAGCATAGGAAATCCAGATCCTTGACTACGTATCTTTTACTGCAATGCCAGGAAAAAATGCAGGAGAATTAGACCTAGAACTTAATTAATGAATAGAGCATTAGGACAGAATGTAACAACTTGACTCTAGAGGCAGAACTATATGACTTCTTGTAGGAAGAAAACCGGGTAACATACTTTTAGAAACCTGAGAAAAAACTTTTCATTGACAGAAAGAAATGGTAAGAAGTAGAAATTGGCTTGATAAGGTCTTCAGTTTGATTCTGTGTAGTCATTTGTAGTGACTGCAACAACAGCACCACTTTTGCATGACTTCTGAAAATTGGTCTAACTAGTACCTCTCCAGACTGTGCTAAAGCCTTTCTTCAGTGGTGTTTCGGAGGGCAGATACCACATACTGAGTTACCAAATCCTTCATGGAATGATTAATGATTTCCTTGGCTCATTTGATATAGAAAGAAAGAGAGAAAGAAGGCAAGACAGAAAATTAATATTGTATTTTGACTGCCTCTTTGACTCTTTTAGCAGAGGGGTGGGGAGCTAGAACAGAACTATAATGGTGATTCGTGTTGGCTAGCAAATTCTGTAGAAGGGGTGCAGATCTGGCATGGTGTAAAAGCTGCAAAATCAGGATGTGAGAACCTTTCCACACTGGCAGTGCACAGACAATAAAAAGTGTTTTTTATATAGGATATCCAGATTCTTAATAATGAAGTAATATTCAGTGGTCATTCACAGTGTCACTCTTTTATGCAGAGATAATGCTCAGCTTTCTGAAAGTGCACCTTTGAAGTTATTTTAGAGCTGCTGATTCTACCTATTTATTTACCTACTTTTAGGCATTTCTTAGCAATTTGCTCAGTAGCATCTGCCACATAGAAGGGCATCGTGATTTATCTGTAGCTCTGAATATATTACTTGTTAACCTTTACAAACACCTAGTGTGACTCATTCTATCTTATCACAGCAGACGTCAGTGGGAGTAAGCATCACTCAACAGGACAACCAGTTTGTACAAGATATCGGCACATGTACCAAATGTACCCAGATAAAAGAGTCAGTTAATTTTTAAAGTGCTAAAAAGGAACATGAATACAACAGTGCAGTCCATGAGGGGATTTGAGGCATGTGTATTGGTAGACATATTGAGGGGATCAAGAGCCTAAGAATAACCTAAATAATGAACAAGGGAAAAATCCAGTTTAAGTTTCCCCTTTAAGTATCTCTCATGAAAAAAAAAAAAACACCACCACCACCCCCCCCAAAAAAAAAAAAAAAAAAAAAAAAAAAGCCCCCAAACCCCACAAACAGCTAGTCTTAGCCCTTTATGATTCTTGTCTTTCTTCCAGGAACCCCAGCATTGTTAAACCAGTCAACTGCAGATTCCATAAGCAGCACTTTGTGTTTCTCTGCCTGATGGTAACTTCTGCAGACCTGGAAGCACTGCACTTAAACAGTTTAACTTTCAAGGAGTTTGTCCATGCTGCAATTTCTAAACTTCTCACACTTATAGAGAGTGGAAAATTCCTAAGATATGTACCTAGCTATGCAGACTGTCCTTTTGATTGATTTTTATTGTTGGATTCGTACCTGTCTTCAGGCCACCAGTGCTGTCACAAAACCAAATTTATGGCAACTTATTCTAAAATGGGCAAAATAACAAATAAATAGAAAAATAATCCAAATGATCAGCTGAACCAACTTAACTACAAACAAGCAAGCAATCAAAGTTTGGGAAGAATGTTGTCTCTTTCTCTCTCAAGTCAAGGTTACCCTATGAGGGCAATTGTCTTAGATTTCACTTCATGAAAGAGCCTTTAAGGAAGGTTTACCAGGGATTTTATTTCTGAAATGGCTGGAACTGTAAGAATTGTCTCAAGCAAGCAGTTAAAAACCATAATCAGACATCGTCATCATGCCATTATTTTTCTTTAAATATATAGATTTTTACCTTTGTTGTCTCACTGGAGAAGTGTAAAATGAAATGGCTTTTTGTAATGTACTCAGCATCCACTGTCTCAAAAGAAGGTCTTTAAAGTCACATGGAAAGGCAGGTTTTTTGGAAGCATGCCAAATGCGACTTTTCTTATATAGTGCAGTATTTTGTCTTAGTGAAGTCTAAAAATTTTACTAATAGAAAACAAGAATTATCTTCCTTCAGGACCAACAAATCACCACAAGAGATATTAGGAGATGCTTAAGCATCTATCTAGGTGACTGAATTAGGGGCCTTTGTTTCCTGTAAAGGCAATGGGGCCTAAGAAAGGCAATAAGGCACAGTGATTCTAGATTTTGAAATGAATTTTGGATTCCATAGAGACTGTATAAACAGATTGTAGGTACCTAAAATAGCAGCCAAAGTTAAATGTCCCAAACAAGCCTGTGTGAATATTTTCTTGTATTATTAAGGCAAGACTGTATTTGACTATGAATAATTACTAAGCTCTTTTTTTAATTATTTATTTATTTTTATTTTTTTAAGTATGTCTCTCTTAATGTTGTATTGCTGGTCCTGAAGATTTTTCATGTATGACGGATGTTACGCTATCTCAATCTTATATCTTACTGTTTTGCTATGTAAAGAAAAATCTACCTTCCTCCACACAAGGGTAGTTCTGAGTGTGACATATAAGCCACTTAGAGTATTGCACCAAAGAAATAGAGGATATAAGACTAGAAACCTTTGTAATCCTTAGCTAACATGGCTTTTCTGCATTGAAAATTTTAGATAATGAAGTTGTCATAGATTGGATTACCTGGGTAATGATGTATCTGATTCTGACATATAATGTCAGATTGCAGAATTTACTTAAAGTTACTTTGTGCTTTGTATTCTGACACGGTATGACTCACATAGCTTGACTTGATATGTCCTAAACTGACACCTTACCATAGATATGCAAATGCCTCCATTTTCTGAAAAGAACAATTAAAATACTCTTGATAAACCAAGAGTTCTACAGAAAAATAATTATATTTTTCTACATTGTCAGGATATAAATAGTATTATGCGGAATTTGTTAGCACATTTTAGCATTTCTTTAAATGTACAGAGGTATCTGTGAAACAACAAAGAAGTGATACTGCTCTGAAAACAGTGGATAAGACTGTAAACATGCTGGTAAACAGTAATTCTTGATCAGACACTTTACACTTATTTTTTAAGATATAGCACATAAACCTGCGAGAGTAAACTATAATAAATTCAACATGTATTTGCTTCTCAATGTCCAAATTTTTCATGTGCTTCTTGTTTTCTTTTGTACATACAGGAGCAGTTAAGCTCAGCTGTTGTTTATCCTTATCAAGACCAAAAGCATGTTATTAAGTATCTTCTATACTTGTTAACATGATTTACTGACTTCTGTTCACTTCTAGGGTTGTCCAAAGTCCTGATTTTTCAAAGTCTTTGAATATAATGTCTTTCTTTGACATTTTCTAAATAATTAAACATTCTTTAGAGAATGTCCCAGATAGACAATAGGAAAGCAGGAGGTAAACGTTGCCAGTCAAAGGGATTCGGAGTGAGAAAAATTTTCCACTGGAAATATTCTTACCTAATTTAAGTTATTGTCTAAAACATGTTTGTGGATTATAATAAACACAGTAAAGTTGATAAAGTTGATATCTTAGTTTATAAATTATAGCAGTTGCATTTATTGTTATGGACATTGGAGACTAACTGCTATATGTTGCAACATGTATTTATATTATATATATAAAATAACTTTCAGCTGGCTGATCATCATTGGAATCCTCAGAATGGGATCCAAAATATTTATCACTCCCTAAAGAAAGTCACTTAAGGCTCAGCTGCTCACATTATCACTTTTGAGTGTAAATGAGTAAGTGCTGTTTGAGGTACACTAGGGTACCTCATGCATTCAGGTGTTGGCAGATAGGACACCTGTGTGAAACTGGAGTAGTAGCTGGGAACCAGCTGGGATTTCCTAAAGTATCTCTGACAGCATGAGATATCTATGTATGAGCAAGTGAATTCAGTCCTTAAATCAGGGTATCACATGCAGCTCTCAGTGATTATTGATGAAGAAAATAAAGAGGTGAGTGGGTAAATTTAAGGGAAATATTTTAAATTCTGCTTTGCCCACAAGCTCTGGCACTAGAGAGAAACAGAAAGAATGTTTCTGTTTATCTAGGTCTTGACTATTTGATTTTTACACTCCTCTTCCTTTTTCCTCTTTCTTCTCTGTATTCCTGTTCCCATTTAAACAGAATTTAAGTATGATCCTATATTTCCTATATAGGAAAGATTGTGAGTTTAATTTTAGTGACTGGGGGAAGATGTGGGGCAGGGGAGCAGTTGCCCTAGATTCTTCAACAGGTATTCTAGATTCATCCTCAATCCATTTAAGACCAACAGCTCTGCAGTTACCTCTTTCAAGACAGAAATCACAGTACTCCCAAGTGAGCTCTACACTGGAAAAGAGTCATGGTGTGAAATCATATTCTAGAGTTTTGTAACTATATTACTGTCGATTTGCTTTCTGTAGTACAGCTACTGAAGAAGAGATTCAGAACCCATACTGTGCTACTTGAAGCATGTTTCAAGTGCCTACATGCTCTCTCAGTCCAGTCATACTATCACTGCTGCTTACTTTACACCTGAGGTATATTTTTCTTCCTCCTGCAAGATAATCATATGTGTAAATTGAAGAATCTTTAACTCATCCCCACTATAAGTGCTGCAAATCCTCATCATGTAGCACTGTTATCAATGTGCAAAGTATTTATTCTTAACCTAAAATTAGAGGGGTAAATCCAATAATCCCTCTGTTTTACATTCATTGATAAAATTCTGTCTACTACTACAGTAGTATTACAATTTTTTATCAGTACAAATATTGCTGCATGAACATGCATTTTTATATAATGCTCTCCTTGTTAAAACCTTTATTCAGAAATTGGTAGACAAACACTCTTCTTATTGAAGAGCAACAAAACTCATACATTTAATGTCCAAAATACTCTCTCCCAACTACTGTCTTTCTTACACGTGCTATGTGGAATAAACTATGTGCCACCAACTGAAGATAATATGTCAATATGCATCAGGAAATGCAAATACATTTGGTCAGAGAACAAACAGAAAGACAGAACAGAAGAGACTACCACTTAGGTCATACCAGTTTTGGACAGGAAGGTTAATGTCACTCTTGATATTTGTAAATCATCTACATTTGGATAGTTTTGTAATCCAAGAAGTACTTTAGGACTGAGAAAGTACTAGCAATGGTGGATCTGACACTGTACTCTAGTGAGCATTCTTATCTCCTGTTCCCTGATTGTTGTCAACGCTATGCAATGAGCATATGTAATGTTTGCTATATAACGAGAGGAGCTCTCAGACTAGAGACTTCTGTGGTCAACTAAGTAGTCTAACAACTAGGCAAGAGGTACAGGACTGATGTCCCTATGCACAAATGGGAAACATGGAGTTATTCTGTATCCTGTGGTTGGAAAATGATTTTGCAAAGGCATTTGAGTCTATTGAAGCTCAGGTGAGCATGCTAGGTGCTCTATAGATAAAATACAGGCATTACTGTCTGAGTTTTTAAATGGAAGAAAACCCAGATGCTGTGTTTTATGGTTGATGTGTGTTACATATTCAGTGTGGGTTTTGTGGGTTTTGTTTTATTTATTTTGTGAAATCTGGATATATGATTTTATAGCAATTTTATAAGAGACGGAAATTTGATTTCTATAACTAGGTAAAGCAAGAGAGAAGAATGATTATGAAATCCATTATCTGGAAAAAAGATTAGATCTCTGCGCTTAAGAAATACAAGATCTCTAAAATATGTAGAGATAAAACTGGATATTTGTAGCAGATTTTATCAATATCCTATTTCAATTTTCTTTTCTTTTTTTTAAATATGCTCAATAGAAAAATCTTTGTTACATGGATCAGTCTAAGTTAATGGGTCAGAGTTACAAGTTTAACTGTTATTTTGTTCCTTCTCATTGAGATTATGTATATAAATCTCCGTGCCTTGTCATGACTGTATATAACTATGTCATATTTCTCAGATGTCTCAAATTTTATGGAGTCTAAACAAAGTATGGTGTTATGAAAAAGTAAAACTTTTAAATTTTTTTCACTTCAATGTTTATTAACAACAGAATTGCTGAGTCAAAACTAAGATCATAGAATATTTTGTTTATATAAAATCTATTTTGCTTTATATTAAGCTTTCTATAGGAGGTTTTTTATTGTATTTTGCCAATGTAACTTTGCAACTACTGTTGCTGAGCATAATCTTCCTTTTATTAAAGTTAATATGATTTTGTATTAATTACAGACAGATCCTGCTAATATTAAAAATCTGATGAAAATGAATTATTATCCTAATTTTGCTGGCATCACTCTGAATTTATGACTTTATTAATGACCAGTGTTTAGAGTTAATCAAAGAAGGATTGTGTAAGAAGAGCTCCTCAAATGGATGATGTACACAAGAGATGTTGAGTTGTCTTGGTGCTCTCAGCATAGCCCCTGCTGTAGGCTCTGCAGTGAGTTACAGCTCCTGTGATGATGGGGCTCCTCTTCTTTTGCAAATGAAGGAATGAGGGCAGTTAGGATTTGTTTTCACACTGATGTAGGTGCCCCAGACAACTCAGACACCAGAACAGTTAAGGAAATGACCTCTGCTATGGAAATGCCTAGCTTCCATTACTTTTCAACCTGAAGCAAGGTGAAATTAAGGATTACCTTTTAATTCCTTGACTTGAAGTTCAGTTTCTGGTCAGATAAAATTCAGAATACAATAGCTGAAACCTAGCTTTTTATCAAGGTAACTTATTAATTTGCAATCTTTCAGAGAATGCAATAAGTCAGAATTTTCAGCAAAGAATAGGTCTCTTTGTATCACTAAGAGCTCCTAACCTGCTGCTTCCTATATTTTGGAGAAAAAAAGACAGCAACAGCAGAGTGGTGGCCAGAGATAAATATTCCATAAGTCCAAGAGGTGTCTTCAGAAACTGGAACAAAATAAACAAACAAAGAAAGAAAATGAGAGAAATACAGAATATTCTTCAGTAAGAGCAGGAGGTCAAGATAGTACCCAATAAAGAAAAATAGTTTGAAGCCCTACTTGTATAAGGAACTATTTCATAGAATTAATTTTCCAAGTAAGAAACAAGTGTTTGATATAAATCTAGTGAATAGTGATGTTTCTGCTGACTTCAGTAAAAAAGTATCTACTAATATAAACCCAGGTAATAACAGATGGACAGGAGTTGAATATAACTGTGACTTCACTCATTAAAAGGGAAAAGTACACTGACATATACTGAGTTAGCATAATGATTAAGATAATTTTGTAATATAAGAGATTTCCTAAAAAATGGCTTGATCAAACTTTCTGTATACTGAAATTTACGAAAAGGAGAAAGAAAGGGAGAGAAATATAGTTTTCTAATGTAAATGTGCTGCAGTTGTGAAAAACAACTGACATATAGTAAGAATTTAAGCCTCTTTTCGTAGAGCAAGATGTAGACTAAAAATTTCAAAGCTTTTCGTTAGGTTATCAATTAAAAATTAAAACTGCATGCACATCAAGATTCATATATTAGAAAAGAAAAAAAAAAGATTAAAGAAAGTAAGTCTATATAAACAAGAGAATTTTACCACCAGATTAAATATTTGCCTCTAAAATAATGATAGTTAAGCATCTGACAGCCTTTTATCTGTTGAGAGCGAGGCTAAAAAATAATTCAAAAAAATCCTCACAAAGTATATTTCTCAAAAATATGCTACAAAACATACACATATTTAGATGAAATAAGTTCCTAAAAATCCCCATAAACATAATATATTCATATCTGTGTAGCTGCTCTTTTGAATGGAATAACAGAAGAGTCACAGCTCAACAAGATGGCAGTTGGAACTTCTATTCTCTGAAAAGTGATGTGCTATATTTATATTAATATATAAATATATTACTTAGCAGTATTTTTATTATAAATTAACATGAGTATATTCCTTAAACTATGAATTATCTAATATCAACTTAATGACAATAAAGTAAATGAAGTGGCTCTTGTATGAAAGCATCTCTGAAAACATGATTTTATTAAAGAAACATCCTAATTTAAAAATGAGATGATAATATAAACTTCAAGTAGGACAAACTATTCTTAGACTAGGAATAATCCATAACAGATTGAACATTCTATAGAAAAAAATGGAAATGAACAACACTAATTATTTTACAGATAGACTATGAGAAACTCTAAGACGTGTATTAAAAAGGAGGAAAGAGTGAAATTGATTCATTGCTATAAAATTAAAGCTAAATTATTCCAACAGGAAAAAAAAAATAGATCCAGATTATGAGTAATTCAAAATAATTTGGACAGATATTTAATTATTTTCTTCAGTTACATCTATAGTTGAGTGCAAAAGATTTCAACGTGCTTCTGGAGCAAAAACACTAAACTTAAAGTTGCAGATCTAGATGCTTCATGTATCTGCATGAATATGAGAATATGGGTATTGCAAAATGTTATCTGTATGGAAGAAATATAAAGTACTTTGAATAGACTTAAGGTTTAGTAAAACATCCACAGATAACTGCCAGAATGATTAGTGTTCTTTACCTGAAAAATACCATGTTTCTGGTTGAAGGAGAAATATAACTGTGTGGGGTTGTGGGTTTTTTCCTTCTGGGATTGAAGAGAAAATTATGCTTGAGAGCATTCAGGTTTTAGTGAAGGAAAGTAATTTCCAAATAACAAACAAAAAAAGTTGATTGTGGCTATCTGTATCTCTAGTACGACACAAAGAAGTCTATTTCAAAGGAGAAAAATGAGAAGAAGCTATTGTAATTTTGATGAAGTTTACAATGTCTTGTCGTTCCTGGAAAGCTTGTCATACCTACTGAATTTTTAACTCTGTACTGATACAGAAATATTAAAAGATTCATTTCAATAGAGACTAGATGAGTGAAAGTGAACGCAATAGAACATAGAAAGACAATTTTGTAATTACAATGAGAAAGGCAAACATTTGATGTTGGTAGTTGAATAACTAAAGCCAGAGAAAGCCTTTGACAGTGTAGAGTAGGAATCTCTGAAAATAGTTCTATGAGATTTCACTGATAGTTTGAAAACTACTGAAAACTATTGCTGTTATCTTTGGGCCACAGCAAAATCACAGTGGACTTCACCTATGTTCAGACTGTTAAACAAGTATGTCTTTCCCCCATCATTTCTGTTAGTGTAAATGTGCAGCAGAATTTGAAAATAAAAGGAATATAATGGTTCAGCATAATTAGCATACATATAAACAATAAGGATCCAATATTGGGGTTTTATGGAAGAAGACATGATGGGCACATAGTCGAGACTCCATCTGAATTTTTATTTAAAGTTTGCTTTTGGTTTTGTTTTTTTTTTTGTTTTGTTTGTTTTTTTTTTTTCCAATCCCTCCAAAATCCTCAAACCTGCTCGTACCAAAATGTCTCTGAGTACAAAATTATGCAGGAAATTATGTTCTAAACTGATTACAATGTGTTGTGTTTTTTTTTTTTTTTTTTTTT
>NW_020799097.1:31036157-31042716 GCF_003259725.1 Athene cunicularia | reverse complement strand
AAAAAAAAAAAAAAAGTACTAATAGGAGAGAGTTTAGAGGACAGCAGTAAAAATTATTAGTGATGTGAAATGAAAACGTCAAAGAAAAAATGAAACCGAGGGAGCACGGTGATACTGAGTTGGAAATATTAAATAAAATGTAAAGGAAAGGAGGGAATGTTACTTCATGTCTAGTAATGGTAGACCAAGAAATGATATGCTTATTTTGCAACAAAAGTATTTAATTATTTTGTTTAGATACAAGCATGAATTTAACAGGTATCTTGATGACTACCTAAGGGAGGTTGTAGGGTCTCAACGCCAAGAGATTTTTCAGGATGGGAGTCAGAGGTGGGATAGCAGATCTTCAATCCAAGCTGAGAAGTCATGCATCACAGAAAATGACAGCATTTTCCTTGGAGCATGACTGTTTATTAGGCATCCTGTGGGTCTTTGATGTGTCTCTGTCATCATAGTGTAATTCCAAAAATTCCTGTGATTGTCATAATGTCGGTCAGCTGACTTAGTGCCCGTGTCAACCATTCGTAACTTCTGCTGTCTGTGTAGTTTTGATGGGTTAGCTGTGGCTGGCTGCCAGTTGTCCACTCAGCTGCTCTCTCACTCCCCCTCCTCAAACAGGATAGGAGGAAAAAATGAGGTGGAAAAGCTCCTGGATCAACATAGACACAGAGAGATTACTGTCATGGGCAAGGCATACTTGGGGAAAATTCATTTAGTTTATTGTCAATTCAAATAGATTTTGAAGATATCAGAAAAAAAAATCTAAACAGCTTGTTCCCATACCCCTCTTCTAGGCTTAACTTCACTCTCATTGCTGGCTTCTTTACCTCGTCTCTCCATGGTGCAGCAAAAGAGAATGGGGAATGCGGGCTGTGGTCCATTCAAAACAGGTCCTCTCTGCCGCTTCTTCCTCTTCATACTTTTCCCCTGCTCCAGCACTTGTTCTCCACACCCCCACTTCCAGCACCGTGACACCTACACCCAACATAGCGGGCAAGACAGTCCTGGACTGTACTAACTGCCAGTTTTGTGGCATCTTAACTGCAGTATAGCTATAAGTCATCAGTAACGTGTCAGCCTGCAATAATAAAGACCAAATTACAGTGCCAGTCCCACCTGGAGAGGAAGTTGGTGGATTTGGAGTGGGGGAATATTGACTCTAAATTACAACTGTACAGGTACACATCTGTAAGTTTTGTTGTTGTGTCTCTAAAGAGTTAAAGACTAAAACCTTTACTTTTGCTAGTCTACTAACTCCAGTTATTCTCATTGCATATCTGCCCAGTTCTCCAAGGGCTGTTCAGCAAATCTATGTCCTCCATCAGAAAAGCCTCAGTCAGATAAAGTCAGATAACCCAGACATCAGATAAACCTTTTAAACTCAAATAATTGATCAATATTAGACAATCACAGACAATGAAAACAAAGGTTATTTTCTGTTAAACAGGTATGGAAATTTAGGAAGATGTCTCTGATGTCTAGGGGAAAAAAATGGATTTTTTACTGGAACACTTCAGTTCCTGATTGTGATATTCCTCCTAGAGCTGTGTCAGATTTTCATGAAAAGCACATTATTTTCTCAAAACTTAGGTGTTGTGGATGATTTAGTAATTTCAGTGGAGTTATGATCATATTGTTTTCTACTGTCCACATACATTCATATCCACATGAGGAAGTATATTATCCTTATAGATGTGTCCATAAATCGTGAATAACTCTTCTTTTAGCTGACTTCCCATAAAATTATATGAAATTTAATTTTGAGAAGAAGTTTAGGCTTTCACAGAGATAAAAAGGGGAGTAGGTCTGCCACAAATAAAATCATAACACATTCTGAATTTATTCTTTTTATATTACAAGATTTTAGATGAAGTTTTCTTGTGTAAAGCCAATGCTACAGTGGGGTTTTTTTTGAGTCTGGTAACACATGGAGTAGAATTTGTTATTTGGTGATGATCTGCAAAAGGCAAAAGACTTTCTAAATAATATTTTATGACTGAATTTCATGTTGAGGAAAATGTCAAAGTTTTCTGCAAGTAAAGTTTCTCTAGGCAGGGCTTACTACTAGGAGTGAATGATGAAATTAACAGTGATAATATCTGAAGAGCACATGAGAACAAACTAGAATAGACATGTATGTAAGAAAATGGCAAATTTGGGGAAAGCAATCAACATCTGAAGATAGAAATACTTCTTGAAGAATGAATGTTTACTCTGGAAATGATTTTTTTTTTTTTTAATGATATAATCTTATTACATGATACTTTTATTAAATACAAACTATATAAATAAAGAGATAAAACATCAGGGTAATGCTTTTACACTGAGAAAAATTTAAGAATTTTATTGAGAGAGAATGATGCAATAATTAGGTTTAACAGAAGATTTAAAAAAGAATCATATGCTGTATATTTTTGACAATCAAAGTAAGATTTTTCAGTGTTTCCCTGTAAGTGTATATTTGTATACTGGGCAATATTTTCTGTATGAAGTATATAGTTTCTGGAAACAAAAGAAAAATTAAAAATTAAATTTAAGATTAGGCTTAAGTTTTGGTTTTGCCTTACCTTCCACTATTTTTTTTTTTCATGAAATGTTATTCAAGAAATGCTTGAATATCCTTTATCTATTTTCTGTTTAGGGTACTCAGTAAATTTCTTTTATGGGTAGACTTTGTGATGTGGGAATTTCAGCTATTTTAGAACCCATTCTCTTAAAAAACTTTGCTATATATTGGCACTATAGAGAAAAATATCGCTTTGGATCACAGCACCCAGCTATTAATTCTTACACTCTATTACACTGCAGATGGTTTAAGGTGAAGGGCTCAATTCTCTGCTGCAATGAGTCACTTAGTAGGTTAAGTAAACAAATCTCTATAGTAAACAGCTTCTCAGCTTCTGAAAGAACAAAAGCTTTTCCTCTTTTTTTCTCTATATCAGTGTTTCAATTTCTCATTCCAAATGCTCAACTGATAAAACATTTTACTTCATTAGTCAGTTATGTACCTACAGAACACTCCTTATATTGTTACTGATTGATTTCACAAGTCCTTTTCTAAGAGGCATGAACTGGGGAAGTTGCTAGGGAAGGAGTGAGAACAGCCTCTATATTTAGTCTCACAATCTCTCAACACTGTTCTAAACAGCAGATTTTAGTGGCCATCATAAAAGACATTTTTCATCCATATTTGTCTTATATTCTCTGTGTTCTCCTTTCTCAGATACACCTATTATGTGTGGTGCAGTCAGGAGCAAGGCAGTGGTGTTGACCAGATCCTACACAACTGACCCAGCTTCTTAACAATGGTGTATTTGGAAAACAAAATATTTCTCGCTGATATGGCAGAGATAATGGGTTTGGAGCAGTATGTGTGACTGCGTAGCTGCTTATGTTGTAAACTTTCCTAATTTGCACCCTTCAATCTACATTGCACCTATAGGGCCATCTTCAACTCTGAAAATGATTTTGAAAGATGAGTTATGAGGTTAAAAACCAGTTATGGATATTCCTCCTGTAGTCTGATATTCTTCCCTTATGCAGTTGAAGAGAATGAACAGTCAGTTATCTGTTCTATGTCAGAAGGGAAGTGTGGAAATGGAAAATGCTTGCAAACTCAACATTTTTAACTAAAACACAGAACTTTCTATGTTACTATCTCATTGGCTATAATAAAGCTCTACTTTTGTAATTTTATTTTTTAATGTTGCACAAGGATGCAGAATTATGACACTAATAGACAAGAATCTGAACACCTCTCTCAAGGTCAGGGGAAAATGAATGAAATTAATACCACTGAAATAATACTTAGTATGTTTTATAAACCCTTGAACTGCTTTTTGTAGAGGAGCAACCTTTTCAAAGTACTTTGTCATGCATGCCAACTTGTGATGGCTTCTTGGATAACAGTGTACTTGATATATAGACTATATTAACAAGTTATATTTGCGTTGGGTTTTTTTGGTTGGTTGTTGTTGTTTTTTTTTTTTTTTTTTTTTTTTTTTTGTTTTTGTTTTTTTTTTTCCCCCAGCTTTTTTCTTTTGAAAGCTGCTTGAGAGCTCACTCTGCCAGAAATGTGTGTATTATGAGCTATGTTCCACTTCTTTGATCAAGCAAATAGTACCACCCATTTCACTAGCACAGTTCCTGAAGCATAGGATAATGTAATGAAACCACAAAATTTGCACGGATTTGTGCTATATTTCACTTCCTATTTTGAGCATAATTTTCTATTACTGCCAGGAGATACTGCAAGCAGTATCTTGCAAATTGAAAATTAGTCACTCAGGTTATTGAACATGTCAGTCTCCCATCTTTGTACCCTTTTCCTCTGTTTTCTGGGCCCTTTTCACTTTGATTTGGTAGCACAGCTCATATTCCATTCTACTATGGATTTAATTTAATAGCAATTCATTAGGAGTGAAAAATATTGTAATCTGAAATTTGTATTCAGGAAATATTTTATTGTCATTGAGCATAAGAAATCAAATTTATGCAAATTGAACCCTTAACTGATGAAGGGCTTAATATCTGTTGATTAAGTGCCTGTCTTTGAGGAGTTTTGTGAAGTTTCAGCTCTGAGGGTAATTCACAAATGAACACTTTCAAAAGTTAACGTATTTAGAAATAGATTAAATAAAAAATTGGATATGTTACTATATTTAAGAGCTCGATCAATAATTACTAATTGTAGTTATACATGCGATCTTTACTTTTAAAGGTCTCTGGAGAGAACCTGAGTATTTTTATTTTAATAAAATACTAATTTCATGGACAGCAGGAACGTTGTCATGATTAACAAAGGAAACATAAGAGTAAATTAATATAATAAAGCCTGGTTTTGCTTTAAACTGGCCTTGAGGACCAGAACCTGAGCTTCAACACATGCATGTGTTTTTTAAAACCTTTATGAAGTAAAATATGTGGCTTTCCATGCTACTTTTTATTGAATCTGCCAGTCTGATACTGGGCCCTGTTAGGCATAGCAAAGAAAGAAAAAAATAAAACTGACTTCCAAGGAGTAATGAGAAATAAGAATGACAATACACTTGGTAGTAGTTCCATAAAACAAGCAAATTGTTATAAGAACAAAGAAAGGTGAATAACACTAAAAAAAAAAAAAAAAAAAAAAAAAAAAAAAGAAAAAAGCCTGAAGTGGTAAGGGTAGGGGTAGGGTCATACTGTGGGAGGAATGAAGAAATGTGAACGGTGTTCATGGCTGACTGGAGGTAGGTGACGTTAGTGATGTAACCTCTGCAGGACTTTTTCAGTTAGTTTTTATTAAATGAGATATATGAATTTCCACTTAAATGGGGTAAAGTAGGTGAAGGCCATTTTCAGTGATAATACAGATTATTATTTCCTCCAAACTTCTTAAATTGGATTTAATAGAATCATACAATCATAGAATAGATTGGTTTGTAAGGGACCTTTAAAGATTATCTGGTCCAACCCCCCTGCAATGAACAGGGGACATATGCAAGTAGATTAGATTGCTCAGAGCGCAGTCCAACATGACCCTGAATGTTTCCAGGGACAGGACACCTACCACCTCTCTGGGCAAGACGTTCCAGTGTTTAACCACCTTCATTGTAAAAAAAAAAAGTCCTTATATTCAGTCTAAACCTAGTTTAGTTTAAAACTATTACCCCTTGTCCTATCACAACAGGCCCTGATAGAAATCTTTCTCATAAGACCCCTTCAACTACTGAAAGGCTTCAATAAGGTCTTCCCAAAGCCTTCTGTTCTGTTTTTTTAATATAATTTTCCTCACTTCTTAACACAAAAATGTTACATTTAAACACCCCTAATTCCTATTAATATATCAAGAAAAGGTAGAACCTATGACCCAATGAACCAACTCTGTGAGCACGTATGTGCATGTATCTGTGAAACCAACAGAATGGACATGGAGGGAAAACAGTAAAAATACTATCTCATAAAGAAATAGTATTCCTTTACTGGCAAATAGCATCTAAAAATATTGGGCTTTTGTTTCTTTCTCCTTAAACATAAAGACTAGTCTGCCTAACATTTCTTAACCATTTATTGCAAGAAATTTAAGGTGTTATGAATGAATAAATTGTACAAGAATAAAGGTATATTTATAGGGTATACTACTTATTTTGGTAGCACATCAGCAAACATGAATATGTATTATTTCAGTTTATTCTACCCTCTTTTTTTAATTTGTCATAAGGAAAACCAAACATTGCACCTACAAGGCATTGCAGCTCACTCTTCTTTTCATCATTACTTCCTTTTTAGTTTGAAGGTTCCTTACAAGTGTAAAGATCAAACCTCTTCTGCAAGCATAATATGGTAAAATATTTGAAGCGCTTTTTGTACAGTCAAAAAAAGCTGGAAACACTGAACATTTGAAAGCTTTTCTACAGAGGAAAATGCAGAAACTTCACCTTATTTTAAGAAATACTCTTAGATGAGCTACATAACATATGTTCACTGGTATTTTGGCTTCTTCAAAAGCCAGAATGCCTGTAATATAATATTTTTTGTAAAAAAAAAAAAAAAAAAAGAAAAAAAAAAAGAGGTGAGGAGG
>NW_020799097.1:31022196-31036107 GCF_003259725.1 Athene cunicularia | reverse complement strand
AAAAAAAAAAAAAAAAAAAAAAAAAAAAAAAAAAAAAGAAAAAAAAAAAGAGGTGAGGAGGTGAGGGGTATAAATTACATCTAGAAAATCTGTACAGAAGGATTTTTGTTTAAGAGTTTGTCTTCTAACAGAATTGAAAAGAAAGAAAGAGATTAAAAGAACCTGAGGATAACCATACAGGAGCCAGTAAGTCACTAAGATACTGAACAAAGAACTGTAGTTCTTCCCCCAAGTTCCTTCCCTGCATGAATTTGTCACTCTTGTTCAGTTTTCAGAAATATCCATCTTAATTACTAGCGATTTGGTCTCCTTCACAAACCAGTACAAAATCTGCCATGCTGAAAGGCAGCGTTTTCTAAGTGATTTACAATTTAACTCATTGAAGTCTCTGAAAATCCCTTTGCTCTGTTATCTCTTCCACAAATGCGCTTCTTGGACCCAGCCAATCTTCTAAGCAGCAGATTTAGGACTTGATTAGATTCCCATTATCTGTCAGCAGAATTTTGAAACTTATTTTAGATGAGAGCAGGACTATGTCTGCAATCCTGTGGTAATCATGATTTTGAGGTCTTAAAAACCACCCTTCCCTTGAGTATTGCGGTCATCAGTGTTTTGGAGTCACCATTTCATAATTAGCTATTTCATTTCTTAAAATCCAGCCTTTAAGATATACTTTAGTATTTAGAAAGCCAAAATGAATGTTTGGATATAATGTTGTTTCCATCAAGTCTTGCAGAATTACAGATTGGAGCAGCAAGTGGATCCCAAAGCACCAAATGTAGAATGGATTGGGGAGGAAAACCCCACAGATTTTTGCATTTTGGTATTTGTATACTTATAAACCACCTTTTCAAAGCCTCTGTAAATAGGACATGCATTTTTATAATGATAAATAATGTCTACATATATTTTTATAAACATCTTAAATAAAAATCCCTTAAATTCACATTAGTAAATGGCATGGGTTTTATATATAAGTGTCTTGAACATGATAATGTTGTTGGAATCCAAGATTTTTAGGAGCACAAAATCGTGTGAAACATGTTACTAGCATATGAGTTTATGGCAAAATTGCAAAGGATACACTCTGCTGTCATACCAAAGTACCCTTACAAGCATGCTCTTAAAATAAGCTATTGGTGGAGTTGGTGACATTACAACTAGAACAATGAGAAAACCATATTTCTTCTAGTGCTGACAGTACTCAGGCTAAACTGAGGCTTGGAAAGCTCTTTGAGCATAGTTTATCCAGCTAAAGCCAAATTTATTATTCCCTTTTCTGACACTAGCTTCTCATGGTATTAAAGCACAGCTTCACAAGCCAAATGGCTGTGACTCCTTAGGATTTAGATGTACAATTATATTAAGAGCAAAGTAAACACTGTTTCAATTACAATCATTACTGAAATATTGGTGTGTGTGCAGTGCTGTTATAATTAGAATTTTGTCAAAGTTAGCTTTGTTATTCCTTGTTATCAGAGGATTATACTATACCTCTACAGTGAACACAGAAATTTCTGAACAAGCTTTCTTTTGAATCATAACAAATTTTCTTCTCAAGTAAACAAATAAAACTATACCCACTCAGTTGTTTGATGTTTGGAAAAAGAAATGTGTGACTTTTTGCCCTGAAAACATATGTTCTTGAAGAGAGGAAGACGGAAAGATAATGCCCCCTTCCTATTAAAACACTGGAAAATGTCTGGGAAAATTGTTGGAGTACTTTCTGCTTCTTTTTTGGGGGGACAAAAACCATCATGTCTTGCCTAAAGCAATGTGAGATATAATTTAATGTCATTCATCTTATCTTCATCATAACCGTTTCTGAGATGGACACCATATGTGAGATAGTTAGCAATGAAAATCTGTGCAGGTCATGCCATCTCTGGACCACGGATGGGCAGACTCAGGGCTCTTGAAGTAGGACAGTCCTCCAGACTGGAAATATGGATTCTTGGAAAGGACCTCAGAAGGAGCGACAGTGCTTCAGTGCTCCAACTGGTGTACACTAAAGTTTTGTTTGCATTGTTGGGATAAAAAAACAAAGTGTGAAATCACCCATAAAGTTGGTGTAACTACCATGTTTCTATTCTGGTATTTCTGAAAACAGATCACGGCATTTCGTTCTTTATATTTTTTCCTTTAAGTGATAAACTTTAAATTACCCCTTAGAATTAGGTGGCTTTGTTTGTTTATTTGATGTATTTAGTCAGGTTCAGAAATATTTTGGTAACAAGTTAAGTGTCCTGTCATGATGAATTAATTTTATATGCACAGCAAAAGAACTGATCTGACTGAACTAATTTTGTATTAATGCTTCTCCCACATGTATCTTTTTAGATGTTCTGCTTTAATCAAAGTTTAATTAGTAGTTAGTGGACACATATTTTTGATAACATTGTTTTGGAATTTCAGGCTACAGTCATCCCGGGGGTCATTTTTGGACAAATTTATGTGTTTGCACTTAGAGGTCTACCAGAGATAAATGGAACTCTTACTGTTATTGGCTACTGTGGTAATATCTATCAATATGATCAGATTGACTAAACAAGATATTTTACTTTTTAAATAGTTTAGACAGACAGAGGATGGGTACATATGTGGTACAGACTGGGCTTCTAAATCCGAAATTTAGAGCTTTAAAATCACCACTCAGGTACTCTAGATCTAAACAGATTATGTGCTTTTCTTTTTTTCCTTAGAAGGGAGACTTTTTATGGCACTTAACTATATGCTTCTAAACTTTTACCAAAATGTACAGCTAGATGTTAAATTTTGCACACCAGGGTGCTTACCGCTACCCTGTCCACAAAGCAGGCTTCCCACTGTCTAACCTGCCTGTGAGGCACTGTGTGGGATCTATGCCTCTGTCTGCCAGCTGGCTGTTCTAAAGAAATGAGAAATAATTCACACTTGCTTTCTTCCTATGGCTGAAAGATTATTTAATTACTTCATGTGAAGTCGAGCACATTCAATGGGCAAAATTAAAAGTATATTGATGATCCAGTCAAACATGTGCCTGAATCTCGTTTATATATCTTGAATTAGGTTTTTATCAGTCTGTGTACCAGATGTAGTCTTGCCTAGTAGCAAAGAACTTATCATGAGATAGTTACCTAAAAACTGAGTTCCACTTAAAGTCTGCCCCATTTCATTTTACGGTGTTATATTTATACTAACTGATATCTGTATTAGCTGATTGAAAGTTAGCTCAGGCATGTCTGTAAGGGCTCAATCATACACCATTGTTTGTAGATAGTACTGAAGCAGAATAATTTGTTTTGTGGAAATCAGAACAGATAGAGGCAAAACTTGTCAAGAAACACTCGTTCTTATTCATACTTACTGCAGATTAACAACTGTATATTCAGTAAATTAATTTTTATGGATCACGGTTTTAGATGCCATCATACAGAGTATCTAGTCATAAGCTGATAACAACTCTGTGGTAAGCTTCTAAGTAGCTGACTATGTTTTTTACATATGTATGTGTGTACACATACTTCAAGATTACTCCAGAAGTTATGCTAGTGTACTGAAAAAGCTTAACATCCTTGTAAATCTATTAATGTTTGTTCAGCACTTTAGAAAAAGGCAGAAACAGAGCCTGGAGTGAGAAGTTCCTGTCCAGTACTCAACACAACTGCACATTTTGTTTCTGCAGCACAATAGCTGACTCTGTGCCAGTTTACTATGAATTTTAAATATGAAATTCTGAAATATACTAGCAGTACAAGCTTTTATTCGGTTTTCCATTACTGTCTCCTTCTAGAAATGATAATTAGCTGCCGAGCTAGAATATGTTTGACTTGTTTGATGAGATATAAACCCACTTCAAATATGGAAATAATATGCTATGATATACATCTGAAAAAAAACCCCAACGCCTAATATGCTGGGGTTTGTATGTGTGTGGCTGCCTCACATAGCTCTAATTTACAGTCATTCATTCATTCTTTCAGTCTTCTGTACGCAGACAGCAGAAACTTAGCCACAGTTTATTTAAAAAAAAAAATCTTTTTGAATTTATGAATATACGTGTATATATGTAAAACCATTTTTATAATACTGAAGGTCAGTTGTGAGACATACAGCTCAACCCTTACTACAGCCTATGCTAGACTCACTGAGACTCAGGTTTCTCAGCAGGGAAGCCATACAATTGAATTTCTGAAGTGATACTGTGGTCTTTTTCTAGAGTCTTCATCTGACAATATATGGGAATCAACAATATATAGTGATTCAGCATATGGTTAAGTGAAAGACTCAAAGAGTTTACCTAAACACAGATGTCTAGTGTCATTTGAGATGCCACTGGGTACCAGCTGCTGCTCTCAAAGTACACAGGCTCCCACAAGTCCTCTGTTGTGTCTTGCAGCCTAGAAACAGCAACATGTATATTCGAGGGTGCTTTAATGGCATGAAACATCTGTCTTTAGGTAACTGAACCTTATTCCAAGATGCCAGATTCAGTCTGAGGTAAAGTAATGCATATATAAGTATCTGCGTGATAGTGGGTAGTCTTATAATTTAGTTAACTAAGCTTCCATATCAGATAGTAAAGGCTTAGCACGTAGAGAGTGGAGAGCAGTTTGGCTCTCTATAAAGTAAACAACATATTACTGCTTAACTTGCTCTCTTGAATCCATCAGCTGCATTTACTAGATCTCTATTGGCTACAACCTAAGCCTTGACACTCCATATGTCTGTAGACACTTTAATGTAGACACCTAAATATAAATGTTTTAATCTTGAACTTGTATCCTGCCCTAGATATTTACTCTTAGATGTTAACAGCTGAGCTAGTCACCCCAGGGTCTTTTACAGTGAACAGAAATTTTAGATCCATTTTAGAGTTGTGCTTTTGATTAGATGAAGTGAGTGCCAGCAGTACCTATTTCTCTCCTTTTACTGTAAAGGAACCCTGGGGTGACTATCTCAGCCGTTAATATCTACTAGTTCCTGAAATTTACCATGTTAGTGGTTCACCCAGTTTCTTTATCATTAGGATTGCTCACAATCATAAATTTAATAACATTCTCAAATGCACTAGTATGCTGGAAAGTAGGATATGAAAAGATAAAATATTTTTTTCTGTGCCACAGAATTTGCAAGACCAAAAAAAGCTACTGGCTGCATGAATGTTTCTGTCATCTACTGTTTTTCTTACTTGAAAAATTACCCTACTGAGATTTTTGCAAGATTTTTACATTTTATATTAAGCAATTAAAGGAGATTGTCAAAATAGTACAGGCAAACAGCCTTCCCCACAAAAGCAACAAAACCAAAACTGAAGTATTGATAACGTTTCCACCTGAAAGTTAATCTTATTAAAAAAAGCAAACCCCAAGAGAAATATGTGAAAATTGTCAAAACATTTTTAAAATTCAGTGCTATAGCAAAAATAATAACATTTCAAGGCAAGAAGATGCCCTCAATGAAGCAAAAAGCCCTTAGATTTTTGGATTGATGCTAGTCTGAAGATATATGGGGCAATTTAGTTTCTTTCCTGCCTTATATTACATTGAAACATCAACTCCCATTATACCTGACTGTGGTATTTCAGTACAGTAAAACGTTTGAAAATAATGCTAGCCAGGAAGCAACTTTATTAATGAGGAATTTTTACTATCTTCATGTGAAGTATGTATTCTGTACCTGAAGTAAATTGTATATCTGTGATTCATGAGCACTATAAAAAGTACCACTTGAAATTACAAACGGTCATGTTAGAGAGGATAAAATTAGGGATCCTACTGAAGGTGAAGGATTAATACTGGAGTGAGAGATATGCAGAGCTCAGCTGAAGTAGCTGTGTAGCTTATCAGTATGCAAAACTGTACGTCACATTATTAGATGTTCTTGCTTAGGTAAGATTTCTGTCCTTCCATTTTTACTAGTAACAATTTACTGTCAAAAAACAAAACAAAACAAAACAAAAAAACCCACAACAGTTTGGGTGGAAAATTTTCATATGGTACCTCCCTTGCTTTTCATACACAGAAGGACTTTCTCACCCTGAGAGTCTTTCTTTGCATGCACAATTTATGTCCCTTTTCAGAATTTTGCTGAATCAAGTGTCCCCATGATTTCTCAATCTGTGTGTCTGAAAATGGAAGCACTTAAAAAAGTAACTTATTCACTCAAAAATTTAGGTCGTCATAGGTATATATTACTTTATATTCTTCTTAGAGTGTTTGAGAATGATCACTATAATGTTATATTAATAAGGAAGTTCTCAGTGACTATGATCTGACAAAAGCGTTTCCATAAAACTTACAAAACATATAGCTTCAATTTTATTACATTTCCCTTCAGAGTTCACAGTGAAAACATTTCAAAATTGTAGTATTATATCAGAGGCAGAACTGGAAGGCTTTTAGAAATAAACCAGTCTGATTTACCTGTCTAAGTAAGATGAAATGGAAAAAATAAACTGTATATTGTGACAAGCAATGTAGATTAAAATAAAATATTTGGCATCTAAAGTGTCATTTAAAACATAGATGAAGAGAGATTTTTAAAAGCTACAGTAGGACAGAACTAGTATGAATTGGCAGACCTCCATTGATTGCATTGGAACTTTGCCGATTACATTAGCTGAGGATCTGAGTTTATATGAGTTTTAACTTCACGGCATCCCTTAAATCACCAGGAATAAGATGCCTTAGTGACTCAGTAAATCAAGGCAAGATCAAATAATTATTAAAAAATAAATGAGAACTGTTCTTTAGTGCTATACAATTTTATTTTGAATAACTTTTCATATAAATGCATCCCAAGATACTTTACAAGAAAAGCTATAAATAATACAATTATGTGGTTTAATAATAAATAATAGATTAAACGCTGTTAACACTGTTAGAGAAACAGTTTCAACACGGGTTTAGAATGGAATGAAGATTTCATGGGATGGAACAGGGCAAGGATGCTAGCTTAATCATAGAGGAGGAAATAGTCAACCCAAAATCTGAATGAAAGGACAAGAAAAAAAAAAAGATAAAGTCTTATATGCAAGAAAACCTATTAAAAACTTAACCCTCTGAATAGTAGTCTAACTACCAGATTACAGACTGCTCAGGAAATGGGAACATTTTCAGGCATTCTGATCAAAGCTGTTTCAACTTGCAGAAAGAAAGCATAACCTGGGCAAGTTTTATCATACTGAGCTTTGTGGAGAAGAGAGGTAGTGTCCAAACTGTTCAGTCCCCTCCTGAGGTGAGAGGCTTTTTAAAAGAATGACCCTGGCGATTTGTTTGATTCTTTAATAAAAATATAGAGGGAGGGAGAAAGAGGAGGGGACACTACCCTTGAAAGAATAGTCCCCTATGGCACAGAGAGGATAGGACCTAATTTTCCTTACTGTTGGCATCCAGCTTAGCACAGTGTTTTTTTTCTAGATGCTTTTCATGCTTCATGTCTCTGCACCTGACTGGTGATTCAGATGCTAAGGGAAGATCCTAGAGGTTAGACATTTCAACACCATTGCAGTGACCATTTCACTAACATGTATAACTTTAAGCTAAAAATTGTGTTCTTTATTGATCATTATGGGAATACAATGGAAGACTGGTGAGGAGGATTGTAAACACGATCAAGTGACTTGCAATTGGGGTGCCAAAAACCACTCATATCACACTAGTTGCTGCTTTAGCCCTGTGTGCTTGATGTGTCTGCATTTAGATAACATAGGCCTGGGAGAGACTTAGAGGCACCTTATCGAACATCCTTGAGATTCCTGCCCTGCTATGGGAAAGATTCCTGCACAGTGGAAAAGTATGCCTGTGAAAATTGTGGAGATATATATATATAGGCAAAAGCAGCAGGCCAGGGTTCTTTTTCTTTTTCCCTTCTCCTTGCACTGATTATGAAGGACCGAGCCCCATGGTGCCTGCATCCCCACTAGTGTGCCTCTTCCCAGGTGTTGCTGTGGACATCCCTCAAGCCACAAGCTAATGGGAATAAGTTTACTCTTTGCATTTCATCTGTGGTTTGTGGTTGTTCCTGTCCAGCCTGTGTCAGCTCACATATTCATATATTTATCCTTTCTAATGTGTATATGTCTGTGTTTTAACAAATTATTTTATTCCATATGTTCCAAGAAGGAAGTTTTCAGACATACTCCTCAACTCTCAAGACTGGAGGAGGTAAAAAATCAGTTATGCAATGGTGATGTGCAGCCAGGGATCTAGAAATCAATTGGGAGATGAAATGATGAAGATGTGGCTAGGACACGATGAACAGGAGGAGGTGAAGGGGTGTTCAGAAGGGAGTAAGAATCAGAGGGTGAAAGGGAAATTGGGAGACAGTCATATGCCCCTGCTCCAGCCAAGGGTTTTATACTCTGGGGCCACAGTGGTTGACAAAATATCTAACACACCTGATAATCAGTTTTGAAGAACTTTTGGGTAATATAAGCTTTCCCTTCCTTTTTATTCCAAAGCCCAGTTTATTGATATGCTTCAGCTGTCATGCAGAGCCTTTCCATTACAAATATACGATGGCTGGTGACCAGTAGTGCCAAATATGTTGATTCAAAATTGTAAAACATTGTTTTCACTAAGAAAGTATATGCAGTCATATTGCTGTTTAAAAACAGATACCTGTTTTAGATAAGATGATAAAACAAAGAGACAACTTTAAAGAAGTATGCAAATAATATTATACTAATACATTACTGGGGGTTCTCTAGATCCTATTTGTTCCACACAAAGATTAGTAAGGATATATTCAAAGGATAGCATGAATCAGATATGGTACCAGTGTGGATTAGGGCCCTCACAAGACTAAGGATGTCTCAGCCCCATATTGAACAACTTGAATAGCTACTTTACAAATTAAGGTGTTCTGCTGCTCTTGAGAACTCACTTGTCTGCCCTTCAAAATGGTCTTCATGACACTTCCTGTCTTATTTATGTATATTTATATTTGCATTCAAATTTACTTTTGAAATTATGTTATACTAATCTATCACTGAACATGAACAGAATACATTGGCAGGCCATGAGAAGGGATTTTATTGTTGCTTATACTGTCTAATACAAAGTTTTTAATTTTAATGCCTTGTTATTTGGAATTATTTTTCATCCTAGAAGTGCCAAAGGCAACAACAACAACAACAACAAAAGTGCACTTTTAACACTAAAATACCGTACAAAAGGATTTTATATATAACTACAGTACAAAAACTCTTTTCCCTCTGGAAAAGCCCTGTTTCCCTTACCTGACAAACATCACTTCCATATACTTATTATTCCTGCACTTTCTAGTCATTAGTTGGGCGGCTGTGAGAGTTATTTGCATCTTTCTTCCCTGCTACAGCATTGTTGCCTGGGGAGAGTTGGAAGTCCTGGTTAATATTAATGAAATAATTTGGGACATGGAGCAGCGCACTAACTTCTGCTGCCTGGGCAGTAATATTACTCCTCATTAAAGCTTGTGGAAGTTCATCTCACATTCAATTACAGATGCCTAAAAACTGTTTTCCAGGCAATCTATGCTCCTTAGACAAGACAAAAAGGGGGAGGAAAGGATCTGTTTCCCCCTGAGATTTGCTGCTCTCTTTGCATATAATACTGCCAACCAGCTGGGAGATATTGTTAAGTGACTTGTTGGTCAGAGATATGTCATATTGAGAGATGATGGATGACTCTGGACTTCTGCTCTAAGATCTAGCAGAAATAATGCAGTAGTCTCAAAGGAATATTGGAAGCTATATCTGCAACTGCTTCAGAAAAGCAGCCACATTTATAATGTTGTTCTAAATTCCAGACAAGTAAAAGGCCTGTTTTTTTTGGTTTTTTTTTGGTTTTTTTGTTTTTTTTTTTTTTTCTGAGAGCATAACATTTGTACACAGTTAACCCTTTTGAATATGAATCTAATAGTGTTGCCTTTGTTCAGTGAAAGGCTGCAGGGGCTGGAGTTCAGGAGGAAGAGAGAAAGCAGACAGGTCATACATCACTTATGCCAGTTACATTTCTGTGCTTCAGCATGTGTTCTATTAGGAGTTTTTCTGTAATCAATAGAAAAATACATGATCCTTTTGTAAACACAACAGTTTAGAACCACATCACAAGGCCAATTCTTATGGGCTATAAAAAGAGGAGACAGCTAACGGAAAATATGAACTATTTCAAAGTTGAATTTGAACCGTGTTTTGATTGAGGTGCTTTGATTTTATCAATCTGTAAAATTTGAAATTTGATTTTTTCCGCTAAATCTTTTTATTTTGGCCTCACTGAAGACAACACTTTCTGTAATTTGCTGTCAAATTTTATGAGAAAACATTAATTCACATTATAAAACATCATTGTATAGTCTCCTTTGGTACTGGATATATTTGTTAGTTAGATATGAAAATCCACCTACAGCTGAAAAAATCAACACATGCAAGGCAGAGCATAATTACAACATATTTTCTGGTGTTAATGTTCTTTCTTTCTTTCCTTTTTAAGATAGGAAAATTAACTTAAACTCGATTGCCATAAAAAGATCCTAAAATAACATATGCTAAAACTTGGAAATATTAATTGAAATTCTGGACTGTAATTGATTTTTCTGTCATAACAGGAAATTTGATGTACTGTGATAAAGCTTGAACCACAGAAATGTTCCCTGAGGTAGGTGTTTTAGAAAAGAAATTTGAAATTGGAAATTATCATTACATGCAAAACACTTTACATAGATTTTTCCCCTGGTTTAGAATGAATTATCTTCTTTGGAGGACAGTCTTCACTGTTTGCAAGTGGGGCATTTTTTCTAACTGAAATACTGGAAGAATTATAGAGTTTATTTTGAAGTCTTCTTCATTATAGGTATATCATTAGTGTTATAATTTTTCTTACTTGAAAAGGTAATGAATGTTGTTGTCTTCCGTAGTCTTTGTTGTTATCTGAATCCTATTTAAAAATATTTAATGCTTTGTTATAGGATATACAGTATATATGTATTGGTCAAAGAGCACCTTCATATGAAAAAGAAAGCTAACAAACTTTCTTTTCAGAGAGTGAAAACAAGTATAGCTCCACTGATCTGCTTGACACCAGAAAAGCATCTGGCTTTCAGCATCAATGATTATTTTTGTCCACTGTTCACCTTGAAGACTGATAATGCATCTACTACACCTAAAAGGCAAAGATGGAATTGCTTTGCACGGTTCAGTTCCCTTTTTAAGATTTCCCAAATGCTCATCAACTCTGAGGCCTCTCATGTACATTAAGCTATCTCTGTTGAATTTGATCATGACTTTATTTGCAGGTTTAGCAAACAGGTCAAAGCTATGGCATGCTCAGCATCCTAATGACAACAAGCTCCATACCCATAGCCTGGCAAAGTGCCCTAGTCTAAGAAAGTGTTTCTACTTTAGTAATAATATTTTTAAATTTAAATAACAATTTAAAAAAGGTTTCTGGATGATTTTTGTCTGACTTCCAGAGTGGCTTTTTGCACTTATACCATTACTTTTGCTTTTAAAGCATACATTTTTAACAGTTCATTTACAGTGTGGCCTAACTGCTTATGATATTTAAAAAAATAAATACCTATTAAGTGCAGGCTAAAAACCAATATGCTGAGCACACAAAGTAATGATTTCAGTGACATTTTGTGTGGAGTTGGAACAGAGAGGCTGAATACACACTTTCAATGGCTGGATTGAAATGACATACCATAATGGATCCAGAACAGCTGTTACAATCTACCCAGTCAATGATCCATGAACTAAGAAGGATTTACTCAATTTGAAACCAATACCTTCTAACATGTTTAAAAATAAACAAACAAACACTCCTATGCTCTGCTGAGCCACACAGAAATTTTGTCCTTTACTCACAGGTAGTGCACCTATCTTCTGCCTCGTCCTTGTAGTTCTTTCTACTCTGGCTTCTGAAGTGCTTCAAAGACTTAAAATGAGAAAATGTTGTAGTCTGCTTTAATATTACTGTCAGTAGTGTGTTCAACTACTGGGAAGAGTGGTGGGACATCTGCAAATTAATGTATTTACTAGTGATTTTATAAAAATGAGTTTTCACACACAGCTGAACTACAGACATGAGAGCAGCTTTGGACCGATTATCTATTTTACCCAGTACTTTTGCTCCCTGTTTGAAAAAGTGGATTTACTAACTACCACTTCTTTAAACAGAAATTCAGTGAGGAAAAAATCTACAAATGCCTTTGATATGTAAAGATGAAGTAGTGATAAGAATCATATACAGGCATAATTAGAACTTATTGAGAACAATACTGTAGAAAATCCCTAGGAAGCCAATATATTCCTTGTAAATGGATAATACTAGTCTGAGTTTTCTGCATGATGATGAATCCGTCTTCCTCTGTTTTAAAGACATGACAAACTACGAATTTTCTAAAAAATCTAAGCACGTATCATATCACTGAGTGTTATTAAGAGTTCATTGACTGAATAGTAACAACCTCAAAGGATGCCAAGTTTTGTGAAAAATAATTTACCCTGCGGATGGAATTCCTGTTACCTAGAGGTGAGAGGGTGACTAGAATAGATACTTCCATTTTACTTGGTCAAGTGTAAATGTTACACCTAAACCATGAGCGTGCCTAATTTTTTATATATATATATATATATATATATATATACTAGTTGGTGTTTTAACTGTTCAATTGTCCAAATCATTAGTACGATTATAATATATGCAATGCATTTTAGGTCTGGGTTCTGCTGTTTGTTATGAGGATCTGGAACAGATATTTAACCTGTACAGTGTAAAGAAGTCTATATGTATATTTAGGAGTGGAAAGAATCTAAAATAATTAACCAAAATCACTTATTTGGTATTTGCACAATGAGCACAAGGAAAAATTATTTTAGAGAGGACAAAGGCCAGTTGGGAATCTTGCCATACTTATTCATATAAATGTTGCTAAAACATTACATAATCATCATGTGAAAGCATACATTCTTCCTATAGGTACTTTATAATAAATATTATTATACAACAAAATATCCCAATACACAAAAAGAACATATATATATATATATATATATATATAAAAATACTAAGTAATACTAAGAAATAAAAAAAAAAAATCAAAATAAGATCTTTAAGTTCAGGATGAGCTTTGAATATTAGGATTGAACTAGATGGTCTCTGGTGTTGCCTTCAAACCAAAATTGTTTCACTAGTCTGTGATTTTATGATTTATAGGTGCTTGGAGATCAATGAACATACAGAAAATTAATAAATGTTTAAGACATTGTACTTAGACTAGTGCAGAAAAAAAATTGCCAGCTGAGCAATACAGTTACAGAAGACATAATGTCAGGATCCTAATATTTTTGCTTAGTTTAATGCAGCATTCCCATCATCATTTTGATAGATTCATGCTTGATAAATAAATCTCTTCCATAGATAGGCAGATGGATGGGTGGACAGATAGGTGGAAGGATGGACTGGATTTCTGTGTGCGTATGTCTGTGTGCTTTTGTAAATTAAAACCTACTATAGGTACTGCAATAGTCAGATCTACTTAACATGTTATATATGAAAGTAATGTATGAAAGTAGATATTATCTAAGAATGACATTAAACTCACTAAAAGGGGCTCTAACAAAAATGGTAAGTCCTTTTCAAATTTACCACTAGTGCTGTGTTATATTTAGTCAAGCTATGAAAACTTGATTATACTTGAAAACATACTTTTTGCTGAGCTTTTAAGTAGCATATAGGATTTCTGTGTTTTTACATAGGAAAAAATAGTAATCATTTTAACAATAAATAATTCATAATAATGAGCAGCTTTTTAATCCAAATGAACAGGAATTTTTTACTTAGGGAGAATGAGAATATTTGGTATTATGTATTTTTTATAAACTTTCACTTTTTTTTTAATCAAGTCTTATCTGAATTTAAAAAAAAAAAAAAAAAAAAAAAAAAA
>NW_020799097.1:30974495-31022146 GCF_003259725.1 Athene cunicularia | reverse complement strand
TTTTTTTTTTTTTTTTTTTTTTTTTTTAAATTCAGATAAGACTTGATTAAAAAAAAAGTGAAAGTTTATAAAAAATACATAATACCAAATATTCTCATTCTCCCTAAGTAAAAAATTCCTGTTCATTTGGATTAAAAAGCTGCTCATTATTATGAATTATTTATTGTTAAAATGATTACTATTTTTTCCTATGTAAAAACACAGAAATCCTATATGCTACTTAAAAGCTCAGCAAAAAGTATGTTTTCAAGTATAATCAAGTTTTCATAGCTTGACTAAATATAACACAGCACTAGTGGTAAATTTGAAAAGGACTTACCATTTTTGTTAGAGCCCCTTTTAGTGAGTTTAATGTCATTCTTAGATAATATCTACTTTCATACATTACTTTCATATATAACATGTTAAGTAGATCTGACTATTGCAGTACCTATAGTAGGTTTTAATTTACAAAAGCACACACACATACGCACACAGAAATCCAGTCCATCCTTCCACCTATCTGTCCACCCATCCATCTGCCTATCTATGGAAGAGATTTATTTATCAAGCATGAATCTATCAAAATGATGATGGGAATGCTGCATTAAACTAAGCAAAAATAGTAGGTAAGTGTTCTCTGACCTAAATTTATCCTTATTCTGTACTGAAAAAAAAAAATCCATTCTCAATCTAAACAATAACAACCAAATATAGCAAAGATAATATCTGATGTAAGTTGTCATAAAAACAGTAAGTTCAAGTGAATGCCTCTGCTTTGCACGAGTTTATCTGCTAGAGTTGTGAATCTTATTATTCACTCACTTTATGGACTATATATCCAATTGCTTTATTTCAGTTTTGCAGTACTTCAAATTGTGAGCGCTGGGCACACAGATTTCAAAATGGATCTTGGGATTTGAGTACTCATAATTTTGTTTATTTTGAAGGTTCTGTTATCAAACTTCTCAGCTTCTTGTGAGATATAGTCCTACCTACCCTGAAATACAATAGTATCTGTTTTGAGACTTCTCTAAGAATCTCTTGTCATTTCTGCAGAAGTAGAATTTCAGGTCCGTCTCTTTTCCCAGTGTCTGATACTAGACGTGTGAAATCTTATACAGTTTTTGCTGTTTTGAATGAGATTCTTTTTAGTCAAGCTCTCTCCAATCCTGCTACCAGTCCTACACATTCAGCTTAATTTTATGTGCTTTAGAGCCAGGTAAATGCAAGTCAGTGCATTTCTGGATGTTGGTATTGTGAGTAACTCTTGATTTGGAGGGAATACAACCAAGACCTGTTTCACTTAAATTTTATAATTCTAAAAATATTGTGTGTATTTCAGTGCTACTGCTTGTCAGAAGATTTCTTCACCTACTGTAGGCCAAATTAAGGTTATCTTTGTACTTTTCATATGTAGAAACAGACTTAAGAAAGAGGCTTTTTGAGGATCAGTGCAATTACTTTACAGTAGATGTATATGGTTACATAGCGGTATATGTCTGCATGTAATAATTCAATAATAGGGATAAGTAAGTGTGATTTCAGCAGCATCAAAATAAATCTGCACAGTAAGTTAGGTGCCATGCCCTTAGACTTTTCTGGATCTTTTTCAGAAACTTTGAAAACACATCAAATCTCTGTATTCTTAAATGAAGTAGAACAGTTGTAGAAATCTTGAAGACTTCACAGATATTTTCTTCACTTTCTTTCTTATTATGAAGTGAGTTTTCTCATAGAATCACAGAATTAGAGAATAATTTAGGTTGGAAAAGACCCTTAAGTTTATTGAGACCAACTGTTAACCTAACACTGCAACTCTACCACTAAGATGTGTCTTTAAGTGCCACATATACAAGTCCTTTAAAATCTTCAGAGATGGTGACTCAAAGCACCTTATCTCACTTGTCTGCATATGGCATGAGCAGTGAGATGTGCTCTTAGGTGAAGTCTGTGTAATGTTAATAAATAATGGTAAGAATGAAATACTGAAGCTAGATGTTACAGCAGTGAAAGGTCACAAAGTCGGTTGCCTTCTGCATATTTTAAGTAAAAATAAATTCAGATTCAAAACTGTTCAAGAGGAGTCTGAGATATGAAATGTTATTTAAAAATGTAGTAACTTAAAATGTAGTACTTACACAGAAAAGAGAAAATTATTTATATTTTTCTCTGAAATTATATAATCTCTGAGGTGGAATAAATACAACCTTGTTTTGTAATTACTTTTGTAATTTACGTTATGGATTTTTTCAAAATGCCTTGCATAAAAATAACTTTTTTTTTTTTTGAGAATTAATACTCTATATGCATGTGAAATTGTACATAATCATGATAGAGGTACATGTAGATCCTGTGTTTAAAAACTACTATTAAAGATAAAATGGGTGATATTTCATTTATATTGCTGAGTGTACATTTGAAAATCCTTATAAGCAGATGCTACTGAGTTTTACAGAAAAGCCTGTAAACATGATACCAGCAGGAACTGCGGTATGTTCTCTAATTCTGAAAACAAGTTAATGCATGACATTTTAATGACTTTTTAATTTTTATATATTTATTATCTAGTTTCAGGTAAAACTGATACAAATTGTAACTTTTTTTCCATGTATTCAAATTTAAATAGAGCAGGGATTCCACTGTAATAAGGTTTAAAATAAAGTTTTTGGTTTTATGAAAAAAGCGCTATGTCAAAATGATACATCAAATGCTGTTCCACAGGAGGCATGATAGTGCAAAAGACAGAGGACAAGGTTTACCTTGCAATCTGTTTTCCCAAACTGTTGGGTTTCATAATGCTACTTGTGCTATAACATAGAAATAATTTAGATGTTATTATAAAGGAATATTTAAGTTGCAGAAATGTGGATCATAGAATCACAGAATGATTTAAGTTGGAAAAGACCTTTAAGATCATTGAGTCTAACCATTAATTTAGCACTGCCAAGTCCACCACTAAACCTTGTCCCTAATTGCCACATCTACACATCTTTTAAATACCTCCAGGGATGGTGACTTCATGGTTTCCCTGGGCAGCCTGTTCCTATGCTTGACAACCCTTTCAGTGAAGGAATTGTTCCTGATGTCCAATCTAAACCTCCCCTTGCACAACTTGAGGCCATTTCATCTGGTCACATCACTTGTTATTTAGGAGAGGAGACCGACACCCACCTCACTACAATCTCCTTTCAGGTTGTTGTAGAGAACGTTAAGATCTCCCATGAGCCTCCTTTTCTGCAGACTAAACAACTACAGTTGCCTCAGCCTTTCCTCATAAGACTTGTCCTCTAGACCTTTCTTGAGTTCCATTGCTAGTCTTTGGACACACTCCAGCACCTCAATGTCTTGTAGTGAGGGGCCCAAAACTGAACATAGTTTTGGAGATGCTGAGTACAGAGGGATGATCATTTCCCTAGTCCAGTTGGCCACACTATTTCTGATACAAGCCAGGATGCTATTGGTCTTCTTGGACACCTGTGCATGCTGCCTGTTCACATTCACAGGCTGTTGAGGAACACCCCCAGGTCCTTTTCTGCTGGGCAGCTTTCCAGCCACTCTTCCCCAAGCCTGTAGTGTCACATGGAGTTGTTGTGACCCAAGTGCAGAACCTGGCACTGAGCCTTCCTAAATAGGAAATACAGTTGGCCCCAGCCCATCACTCCAGCCTGTCCAGATCCCTCTGTTGAGCCTCAAGCAGATCAACAACTGTGCCCAGCTTGGTGTTACCTGCAAACTTACTGAGGGTTCACTCTATCCCCTTGTCCAGATCGTTGATGAAGTTATCAAACAGAACTGGACCCAGTACTGAGCAATGGGGAACAGCACTTGTGACTGTACACCACCAGGTGGATTTAACTCCATTTACCACAACTCTCTGGGCTCAGCCATACAGCCAGTTTTTTACCCAGTGTTGAGTACACCTATCCAAGCCATGAGAAGCCAGTTTCTTCAGGAGAATGCTGTGGGAAATGGTGTCAAAGGCTTTACTAAAGTCCAGGTAAACAACATCCACAGCCTTTCCCTCACCCACTAAACCTGTCATCACCTTGTCATAGAAGGAGATCAGGTTTGCCAGTCAGGACCTGCTTTTCATAAACCCATGCTGACTGGGCCTGATCATCTGGTTGTCATGTACATGCCACATGATGTCACTCAAGATGATCTGCTCCATAACCTTCCCTAGCACTGAGGTCAGACTGACAGGCCTGTAGTTCTCTGGATCCTTCTTCTGGCCCTTCTTGTAGATGGGTGGATTTCCTAACTTTTGGCCAACTGGGACCTGCCTGGTTAGCCAGGACTGCTGATAAAGGATGTAAAGTGTCTTGGTGAGCACTTCTGCCAGCTCTCTCAGTACCCTGAGGTGGTGGATCCCATCTGGTCCCATAGACGTGTGTGTAGCAGTCACTAGCCATTTCCCCTAGGATTATGGGGGCTTTATTCTACTCCCTGTCCCTGTATTTCAGGTCAGGGAGCTGGGTACTTTGAGAGCAACTTGTCTTACTATTAAATATTGAGGCAAAGAAGGCATTAAGTACCTCAGCCTTTTCCTTGTCCTTTGTCACTATGTTTCCCCCACATTCAATAAAGAAGGGAGAGTCTCCTTAGCCTTCCTGAGCCTTTAAGATTTCATTCTCAAAGTATACTCAGCCTTCCTGGACTCCTTCAGGACTGCCTCCCAATGGACTGTCAACCAGTCTCCTAAACAAGCTAAAGTCTGACCTCTGGAATCCAAGGTGTCATTTCTGCTAAACCCCCTCATTACTTCTCCAAGAATCAAAAACTCTATCATTTCATGATTGCTGTGCCCAAGATGGCTTCCAGCCATCACATTATCTTCACATCCTTCTCTGCTCACAAACAACTGGTCCAGTGGGTTGGCTTCCCTAGTTGGCTCACTCCCCAGCTTTGTCAGGAAATTATCTTCCACACACTCCAGGAACCTCCTGGACTGTTTCCTTTCTGCTGTATTGTATTTCCAGCAGTCATCTGCTAAATTTAACTCCCCAATGAGAACAAAGGCTAGCAATCATGAGACTTGTCTCAGCTGCTTATAGAATATTTAATCTGCTTTTCATCCTGATTGAGTGGTCTATAACAGACTCCCACCATATCTCTTTTGTTGGTCTTCCCGTGATGCTTACACATAAAAACTCAGCCCTATTGTCACCGTCATTAAAACTCTAAACCTTCAAAACACTCCCTAACATACAGGGCTACCCCATCACCTCTCCCTAGTTGCCTATCCATTCTGAAGAGTTTATAGACATACACTGCAGCACTCAGTTGTGTGAGTCATCCCACCCTGTTTCCATGATTGCAGCTACATCATAGCGTTCCTGCTGCACAATGGCTTCCACCTCCTATTGTTTGTTGCCCATGCTGCACACATTGGTGTAGATCTACTTCAGTTGGTCTGTTGAACCCACCATCTTTTTGGGGGGAGAAGCCCTAATTCCTATGTGATGATTCTCAGGCACTTCTGTGTTTCTAACATCATAAGCCTCGGGTTTTTGCTGCTGCATGGATCTCCATTCCCTGTCTCCAGAGATAGCAGACCACAGAAACTTTGTAGCACACTGTCCCTCAAATACTGACATGCTGCCCGCAGGCTTCTCTCCACTGAGCTGGGTTTAATCCCTTTCCCTGTTCAGATACAGTTTAAAACTCTCAAAGCTCTTTTTTTCCCCTTTAAGATAGGTGTGCCCTGTCTGTTGCCAGCAGGCCTGGTGTCATGTAAAGTGACCCATGATGCAAAAAACTAATTCTGCAGGTAACACCAGACTTAGAGCCAGTTATTGTCCCACAGGTGTGCTCACTACTGATACATTAAGATGGGTATGAAAATAAGAAAATAATGCCTCTGGCTCTATCTAAGGTAGTAAATTAGTCTCTGCAGTGGAAGTTGATTTGCTGAGTGAAATATTTGGGACTAGGTACCCAACACTCACAATATACGTGTATTCCAGCACTCTTGATTATCCTAGCTTTAGGCTGGCCACATGTACTGAACTCCCCTCAGTAGCTGGAGGCACACTGCTAGAGTATGTAGTTTAATTTAATGTGAAAAGAATACAGGTCTTTTTTTTTTTTTTTTTTTTTTTTTTTTTTTTTTTTTTTTTCCACCCCAGTAAGTGGGGAAGATTTGAAGATTCATTTCAAGAGCACTCTCCTCATTTAAAGCACTAGGGTAGGCACCAACTGAGTGTGCTATGGATACCATTTAGATTTCTGTCTTAAATAATGCATTGCTTTGCCAGGTACTAAAGAATTAGTATGATTTTCTTTGACTGCCTAGAAATGGCTCTTCACCATAGCCCAATCAACTTACTTTGCTTGTTTGATCTCATACTAAAGAAAGTATTTTATACACTTACAGGAAAGAGTTGTATATTTCAAAAAAAGCATCTGTATCTTAAAGACCAGTTTGATGATAAATAGTAATGAAAATATGAAACTTTATTTAGAGACATAGAAGCTCTATGACCTACTTTTATTACAGTCATTTCCATTTTTTTAATATGACGTCATGATAAGTAAAGGGTATCTAAATTGTCTTAGTATTCTATTTCTTCACATCTGATTTTAACTTTTCCTAAAAATTAACTGTGGTGATTGTCCATGATGTTATTGTATAACTACAGCAGTGATTCCTTATGTAGCAAGTCTAAATTTTGCACCAGCTTGTGTTCAACACTTTTCATACATGGCAGGAACCATTAGCTTTTGAGTATGGTGATGCAGCTCAGTCTAATCACTACAGAATTCCTGATTTGGCCATTTATCAAGGAAAAGGAAGAACTAGATTAAAGAGAGACACAGTGATCTCCATGGCCTCTATTTTCTTCTCCCCTGTGACTGAGAAGCCTGGACACAACCGTGACTCAGGAAAAAAACTTGGAAAAATGGTAGAGCTAAGACTTTCTTTGATGCTTTTGCTTCTCTGAAGGAGATTTCCTTAACCAACTCTGAGAAAAGAGCCAAAAGACTAAGCATGTAAATATTTCATGAGTATAAAAGGAGATGGCATAAAATGTCCCACTTTTTGACTTTGAAAATCTATTCTCTATGCAGCTGATGGCAGGATGACTATTCCATTGCATGGTGACTATTCCGTTGCATGGTGACTTATGAGATTCTGAAATTTGCCTTTGTTCTTCGTTGAAAGGAAAACAGAAGTCTTTGTGGAGCACAATATTATATTGCTGTTCAGGACAAATCCAGGGCTTTCAGTGTGAGGTGAGTGCTCTTGTCCCCTTGTGTCTGAGGGGTTTTGAATTGTTTTGAATTGATCAGGATAAGAACTTGATCCTCAGCCTTCTATACATTTGTACCCTAGACACCAGACATAAGAGTCTTGTTTTTTGTCTCTTTCCACTGACATTCTACCGTACCTGTGAAACTGTTACCAGGAAAAAGTACATCTCTAAATGTGGAAACACTTCTAGTGGAAACACACTAGAAGTGTTAAAGTTGTGATTCAATAGATGGTCAGGTGAATTATGATGTTTGCTTCATTACAGTAAAACAAACAGTTCTGGACACTTTGGGAGTGTTTTCTTGGTTGTCAAACACAAAGAAAGGATATGCAGCAGAGAAGAATGGAATAGTAATTTTACACATGTGAAATGGCTTTATTTGTCTAAGTGCCTTTCTTTTGACATACGTAATGGGTTTCTTCCCATTACAGGCAGTAAAATGGCATGTGAAGTGGTTTGGCTCTGAAATAATTTATTTTTTTCTATGATATACTGTTTTCTTATGTTCTTTCCTTATAGACTGTATTTCCTTTGTGGTATTCAGTGGAAAAGCAAAACCATCAAATGAAGAAATATCAGTCTTGCCCTTTCATAGAAAATCGATAACCTTTGTGGTTTTTTTTGTTCTGCTTACTTAGACTTTGCCAAATGTATAATATGCCTCAGAAAGCCCTTCTGGTGTTCATCAATTATTGTTTTACTGCAAGCACAATAAAAAATTAAAATATGTTTTTATTTGAAAAATGAAAAAAGAGAACTTGAACACTTTATTATAGAACACTTAATATGTGAATGCTTGAGGGGGTTTATCAGTGTTTCTGGGATTATTTTTTTCAGAGAACATACGGTAGCATAAATCTATTTAAATGCATAGAAGTGGTGCTGGTTTCCCTACTAGGTAAAATCACATCTAGTGAATATTTGTTCACCCACAATTTGAAATGCTAGTAAATTAAATACTGGTAAAATTCTAAACAAGAATATCCTGCTAACAAACTAAGAGATGAATACTGCTTCAGTTAACTTCCACCAGTTAGGTTCATTGTGTTAAATACTCAGTTTCAGAGCTGATTTTTTTTTTTTTTTTTTCTTTTTACCCAATTTATGGCATTCTGACTTGTAGCACCATATGGTAATGGAAACATGCTTTAAAATAAGAAAATTTTAAAAATTGTGACCTTGTATTAAAGGATATCTAAATTGTCCTCAACCAGTATTTAGAAGTATTTCTATGGTATTTAAAAATAAAGACAAATAGTATTTTAACTTTACTTATCTCTGACTTGTTAAAATCTGAGATTGTTTATTTTATGGATAAAATGGGACATGGCTATGCTGATACACTAAATAGTAAAAATATAGAGAGGCATATTGGGTATTTGTTCTTTTAAACAAAAATATATATATTTTTTTTTTTTAAGTGACTTCATAACAGTATTGAAAATTGTCGGATAAGACAAATTTGTGACTCAAATCTTGCATTAACACGTTACAAGAGTAATAATTTTGTGCCATATTGAGAAATTCCTAGTATTTTTTATTTGGCTTTTTAAGTTTTAAAGTACTATTTTTTCTACCATGAATAAACAGACAGCTCAGTTGACTATGGTTCTTTAGTATGTTATTTCTTATGATCTTATAAAAACATGTTGGTTTATTTTTCTCTTTAACATTTGATTTCCAGAAAACAACACAAAGGCTTATAGAAATTATTTAAGTGTAGACTAGAATCAATGGGAATGCAATTAAACAAAATCAAAATTGTTTATTTCCTTTCTTATCAGTGAGAAAATGAGAATCCATTAAATAAAACTGACCTTTCCAAATCCCTGTTATTTTACTAGTGAAATAAACACTAGGAAAAGAAAAAAACATTATATTCATTAGAATGTGTGAGAGCCATTGGAAATAAAAGGTTTACTTCTGCTTTTTGCTGTAAAAATTTAAATCTAGAGTAGATCATCCAGATCTATAGTGGCATATTTTGTTTCACTTTTTAGAATTTGTAATATTCTGAAAGAAAACCACTGTAGTTCATTAGGGAGAATCCAAAAATGAATGTTCAACAATGATGTGATGCATATATCAAGCTTATAGGACATAGTTAGTGTGATCTGGCTAAGTTCTTTATTGTGGGCAAGACACATTCAGACACAAAAGTATGGAAATCATGGTATGAATTTTTCAAATTTCAACTAAGAAATTATTTCCCACTGTACTTTTTATATGACAGCAGTTTCTTGGAAGTTCCAGAAGGATTAGTAATATGTTATGTCTCTCTGGTGATAAAAGCTGTAAACATAGGGAACAATTTCCCTTCTCTTTGGGTCTCACAACAGGCTACTCATGGATGTCAGCAAAGCACAGGTAAATAGTTTATAGAAAAACATGTATGGAATAGATTTTAAGTTGCTGTACAGCTCCTCCCCTTATTACAAGAAGAGATAAATTATAGATAAATATTTCTTATCATATATTCTTAAAAATCTTAATTCATGGAGGATCATGGCCTCTTCAAGCAATCTATTCCAGTATTTTTTTGAGTACTGAGCTTAGCTAGGCTCACAGTTTTATATGCTAAGTCTACTAAGAAGTACTACTCATTTGCCTATTAAACCACAAACATATCCCACTCTGAAAGGCAGTACTATAGCAATGAAATACTATTCAGATGGTTCCTTGGGTTCCATAGCTGAGAAAAACCTCAGAGATCTTCACATGTCAGCTAGAAAAAACCCCAATCTTTATCTCAGTTTGCACTTTCTTATCTTCTACTTTTTGAATGTGAAGTGTATTCACAAGCATATAAACAAACCCCAAATTCTGTGCTTTGATAAAGTAAAATGTGTTGGTTGTATTTTAAGTTTTTCTATCATTACATATAATATAATAGCTCATGCCCTAGAAATCATTATTTAGTTCACCATAATAATGAAACCAAATAAAGCAGGGTTGAAGACAAATCCTTTGGTACCAACAAAGTTGAGAATTTGGCATTCAATTATTCCACAAAGCTGCAGTTTAAGTAAGAGTTTGATAATAACACATACCAGAAAAAGGGAAGGAATCTTTTCTTACAGTCATTGCCTAGTGCCTGTTTGGCAATGGGCAAGCAATGGTGACACAACCCATACACTTTCATCTCATTACTGTTCCATAAAGTCTGTCAAACTTTGTTTAAACTTAAGAAAAGTAATTTTGGGGAAAGGGGAAAAACAGCACTAGGACATGTCTGAATTCTCAACAGAATCATGATGAGCTATTTTAAGGTGATTTTTTTTTTTTTTTTTTACAATTCACTTAACTGTTTTGATTTGACAATGGCCATTGGTGGGTTCATCTGAAAGGAGAGTTATAATTACAGGAACATAAGAACAGATGCATTTTTTTTCACATATCCCATGTCTGACAGTGATTTGTTGTGCTGTTGAAACTTGTGAATTGGGTACAGGATATGATAACGTCCACACTACCCATCAAGCTATAGATGAGGGGTTTTCTGACCTGACGTTTGGATGCAGTATTAAATGATAACCCTTAACTGATTTTTTGTTGCTACATTTAATTCCCTTTAAATAATTTGTGTATATGTATTCAACAATTACATGTTTAGTTGTAATGAACTTAGACTTACTTTTTGTAGGCATTAAATTCTTATTAGCTAATGAAAATACGATGTATCAGTTGATGTTGAAAACTTCTGCTATAAGAACAGCTTTACAATTAAGTGTCCTGGGTTTGAGTGAGTATCGGGGGTTTTTGGTAGCAGGGCAGGGGGCTATAGTGGTGGCCCCCTGTGTGAAGCTTCTTGGAGCAACTCTGGCTCCAGATCACACCTGCCTTTGCACCAAGGCCGAGCAAATTAGCTGCGCCTCTGTGATAATGTATTAGAGAATGCAAGCCTGGGAGCTGGGATTGTGAGGGCGAGTTGCAAGGAGAACATCTGTGTGAATACTGATGTCAGTGGAAGAAAGGAAAAGCGGGGAAGGTGTGCCAGAGCAGAGACTCCCCTGTATCCTGTGGTGAGAGGGCAGGGCCTCCCCCTGCCACCCATGGGGGTCTGTGGTGGAGCAGATACTGATTTGTAGCCCGTGGGGGGTCCCATGCTGGGCCAGGTGCCTGCACCTAAGGAAGACCCAGACCCCGAGGGAAGAAGGCCCTGATGCAGTAGTTCGGTGATGGGAGGACTACGACATGTGAGGGTGACCCACACGCTTGTGGAGTGATTCATGTTGGAGAGAGTTTGTGGAGGACTGTCTCCTGTGAGAGGGGGACCGTGCTGGCTCAGGGCAGGAATGCCAGAAGTTCCCCACCCCAAGGTGGAAGAAGCAGCAGGACTGACTGCACCCCCCATTCCCTGCCCCCTGCACCACTGGGAGGGAGGAGGTAGAGATACCAGGGCAAAGCTGAGCCCGGGAAGAACGTGGGGATGGGGGAAGGTGATTTCAGCATGTGGTAATGCTTCTCAAAGTCCTACTCTGTCTGTTATGTGTTGTTGTTATTAGTATCCATGTTAAATTTTATGCTCTTTTTTTCCCCCTAATGAGTCTGATTTTTGCCTGTGCCTTACAGGATGAGATCGTCCCTCCTTGTCCTTATCTCAATTTCCTGGGCCTTTTGCTTTATTTTCTCCTTCCCAGCGCTGGGGGTGAAGGGGAAGTGAGCAGCTGCCCTCTGAACTCAAACCATGACACAAATGTAGTAGTAGAGGTTTCCAAACTGAGATGCATATGGTAATGTGACACCTACTAGAAGAGTGTTGCCTGCAGGTTGAGGGAGTTGATCCTTTACCTCTGCTCAGCACTGGTGAGACACATCTGCACTGCTGCGTCCAGTTCTGAGCTCACCAGTACAAGAGAGGTATGAACAGTGGAGAGTCCAGTGAAGGGCCACTAAGATATTGAAGGACTAGAGCACCTGACATACAAGGATAGAGATGGGACAATTAATCCTAGAGAAAAGAGGACTCAGGAGAATCTTACCAATGTGTACAAATAAATAATTGAAGGGAGAAGTAAAGAACACAGAGAGAAACTCCCCTAGCAGGTGGCCAGTGATAGGACAAGAGGCAATGGGCAGGAAGAGAAATATAGAAAATTCCACTTAAACATAAGAAAAAACTTCTCTATCAGTGTGGCCAAACCCTGGAACACGTTGTTGAGAGAGTGAGGAGTGTCCATCTGTGGAGGTATTCAAAACCCAATCAGACATGGTCCTGGGCAACCTGCCTGTAGCTGACCCTACTTGACCAAAACATTAGATTAGATGATCTCCAGAGGTGCTCTCCATCCTCAACTATTCTGTGATTCTCCTTCCCACTTGTAGGACGTAGCCTCAGAAATGTTGCTTCAGTTGTGCTCATCTAGACTGTATTGAAAATGACTCGCTCATGCAGTTCTTGTGAACATGACAGAACCTCTTGACAGTTTCAATGTCTTACAGAAATGCTATGGTACTGCTGGTTCTCTGGGGCTATAAGGAGTGTTTGTTTAAATATTTTTCATGGTAACATATGACAAAGGCTGACTTTTCAGAAGAAAGGTAAACTAAGCTGTTTTAAAATTACAGTGAAACACACTGAATTTACCCTGTACATGAGAAGTGTTGATGAGAATTTCTACTCTTAGAAAGCCATTCAAACATGAGGTTTCAGAAAATATTTCCAGTGCAAATCCTGTAAAATTTTAAGGTGATATGCTAGAAAGATTTCCATTTCTGCTTTGGATCTTTGGATTTCTCTGTGGCCTGGGAAAAATTGTTGAAGAATCTATGCCATACACAATTTTTTATTTTACTTATAGATTTCTAATTAATTTACAGCAAAGCTAAATTTGTATGTATAAACTACCATCTTGCTTTGATAAAAGAGATCAGGAGCATCATTTTAAATATAAGAATTTTTTTTTTTTCCATTTTGGCACTTGATTATTTTTTTTTTTAAATCAGCAAGAAAAAATACCTATCAAAATTTATGAAAACCATGTGGACAGCCTAGATAGTTCATGGTTAGATAATTCTATTTGGACAGTGCTTCCTCAGACACTTATAGTGACATTCATAGCCATCGGTGCTTAGATTCCCCTGTCAAGCCAACTGAGAATGTCTGTAATTGGTGTACCATGCTGCCATGTAGTAGTTCGTGAAGCAGAGCTGGCTAAAAAACATCATTATAGTTTCCAGAAAATTTATTTGAAAAAAAAACATTTTTTGTTCTGAATCAGCCCAAAATGAACAAAAAAAATTTCAGAATTTCCTCTGAGCTGGAAGCTTCCCAAAATTTGCAGCTGCTCAGTGAAATGAGGTCTGAGCTGTGATACTGGCAAGAATACAAAATCTGTCAAACTGCATGCACTGATTGTAAGATGCACAGTCTTGACTCCCTTTTCAAAACTGCCTCATGTATTTCTAGCATGGTACCTTGGGCCTTTCTCCTTTTCTATGACTTCACATTCCAGACAGAGTGAGTTGGTGGTTTGTTAATCTGGCAACCAGTGGTTCCTTGCACATGGGTCAAGAGATGGACAAGAAACCAGGGCTCTGCACAACAGCTGGAATAGTGTTTTTCAGGGAAGGGTTTATGCTGAACAGATCCCTTAGAAGATGTACTATTTGGCTGTAGCGTCTCTTAAAACCTCTCATATCTTGTAACCACATGTGACTCTCCAGTTGTGCTCATCATCTGGTACTCTAATTGCTCTTGTAGTATATAGCTTGATGCAGCAGGTCCTTATGAGCTGAGGAAAGTGAAATTTAATCAACTGAAAGTACACATTTAGCTGAGGAGGTAAAGGAGTTTCCCATTTTGAGTTATTTTCATCTGATGAACTAAACTTCGAACCTTGGACTGAATGTGGGGACATTTTCTGAGGCTGGGGTATTCTCACTGTAATATAGCAGGCAACAAATTATTATTTTCTGACAAATAATAATTTTGTGACCACATTTTGTTTCCTTAGAAAATGTATGAATATCTGCACTGCTGAAATTTAAACAGATTCGAAGAAGCTAACAGTTCAATGCCACATATAGGAAGCTGCCAATCTCCTGTCCAGAGGAAGAATCAGTGCTGTTCAGGGTTTTGGAACCTGGGGGAAAGACAAAAGGCATCTGAAAGATAGCACATTTATAATATGTACACATCTCAATCATCCCATTAAAGGTAATTGTATTATTTTATGGTAATTTAGCTGATGAAGTATTTAGAAAGCCATTTTCAGGATGTATTTGTATCAAGAGAAGATGCTGGTTAGGGGAACTATAATTTAGGACCTATGAACAACAAAACTAGAACCATGACCCAAAAACCACAGTGAACTTATTAACATTAAAAAAAAAAAAAAAGGAAAGGAGGAGGAGAAGAACACAATGGAATACATCAGATAGACAGCCTAGGATAACCTGCTGGGGTGATCTGAATAAAGGGAAAACTGAGCTTGATACAAAGGGCAGAGAGGAAGCAGAGAAGGAGCTAAGGGAAAAAGAGAACAAGAAACAGCATCAAAGCACATTCCTTTATTCAGTTAAACCTTGCTTTATAAAATTTCCTAAAAGTCAGTATAAGTTACTGAGCTGAAAAAGACACAGGAGTTAACCAGCAAATTGGAATGCATGCAGTAATATTCTTTAAGATTCATAAATTTAATTTCTGTGTTTCTCAATGAACTATTATATATTTTTTCTTGTATCACACACATTTTTAACATATCAGCTATTCCAAATTTCTTAATATATCTACCTTAAGCTTTTTTTTTTTTTTTCCTGATATCGCAGTTTTTAAAAGATACACAATAACTATCCCCATTTCTGATATGACAGACTGAAACTTTTGTCTTTCAAAATTTAATCATGCACCTTTAATTTTCTTATTATTTCCTTTTATGGTCCATTCACCATAGTCTTGACAGAAAACTTTGGGTGAAAGTAGTTTGTTAATAGACTGACACAATAATTCTACTTAAATAATACCTTTTTCTTTCATATTAGGTATGTCTTATGTTCCACAAAATATGGTTAAAATTCAGAAATGTTGTACCAGAAAGATTTATTAGAGCAAACTCTAAGTTGATTTTTTTTTTTTTTTCAGTGCGTATCTGTGATACACCATGGTGCTCTTAAATAGCACATGGAAAAAAATGCATACCCAAAGAAATCAGTGTTGTCCTGTTGTGCAGCTATCTGACCTGAACACATGTTTCTAACAGAAAATATTTTTTGCCTGCTAAAAAATATTCTATTAACTTCTGAGCACTTGCTTCAAAAACACTATCATTCCCTGTTTTTTCTGAGGTAGCAAAGAACATCTACGAAGCCAGACCACCTAAAGACTAACAACAAGACATCTGAGAGGCATCCATAATTTCTGTCAGTTGTAAACAATTTAAAAGTGTCAGACTTGCAGCTCAAATCAGTCTAACAGATACTGGATGTCCAGAATAGTCAAACATATATAAGATACTTTCTAAAATTAATTTTGTATCATACAAAGCTGTAAATCTGTTTACGTAATTAGAAATAAGATTTTGGCATTGTCATGTGAAACTTTGTAATTTGGAATGTGGAGTCCTACTCGTTACAGATTCAGTCTTTTAAATATGTCAGTTAAATATAAGACCCTAGTTAAACTTGAATTTATTAGTTTTGTCCCCATGCCTTTATAGTTTCCTGCTCACAAATAAAAATAACAAGAGTTCCTGAATTTTGACTGTAGCTGTTAGTTACTGTTTTGGTCTTGGATAAGCCATCTGTCTTTGGGTTGAGGGTACACTGAAAATTGATAGAGCCCTCTCACTTGCATTTCCTGTAGACCTTACTTCTGAAGTGATGAGGATGACATAGGTAATCTATTATCACAGTATTTTCTGTATAGCTAGACTTAATCAACACTTAAATTATCTTTCATAGATGTAATTAGCTACTAAATAAAGTAATCCAGATGAAAAACAAACAAACAAACAAACAAACAACAACAACAAAAAACCCCACAACCAAACACAAAAACAAACAAGCAAAAACCAAAACAAGAACGCATGTCATTTATCTTCACGAGTTCTTATGCGTACATCCAAGTCGGTCACCTGTGTTTGGTTCTGCTCATTGCTCTTGTTTTGGGAAGAAATGGCTAAAAGTAGGTAGGTCTTTGATGGTTTGATACTATTTAGGTCTGCATGTGTTTGTATCCAGCATTTCTATCCACATGTGTCATTTGTGCTTATATCTTTATTTTTATAAGCAGGAGCAGCTCCGGCAGATAGCATTTGGCATTTTGAAGTTAACCATCTTTTCCATAAGCTTTCCCCACTGCTTTTAGTCACAGAGATGGGCAGTCATTACTCTTGCTAGTTTCAATATGATTTAACCCAGTTTCAAGCATCAAAGATGGAAGAGACATGTATATGTGCAGGTTATGTTACATGAGGACCCATGCACTTTTGAGGAAAGTAATAACAAGAATATGTGATAATGGTCATACATTTAGCAGAACAAGAGGGAATAATGATAAAATAAATTATTGCCCTCTTTTTGTCAAAAGAGTTATACTGAAACTTAAGCTAATGACACTGCAGTCAGTTAAAAGAAAAATGGTTTTGCTCTTCCTTGGTCTACAAAAATAATGCAAAAGTTTCCTAAAACCATGAATTTTCTTGCACAGATAAGAAACTGTAGGAAAAGGAAAATCAGAGTTCTCTTTCTGAAAATCATCGTCAGGCACGGTTGCAATATAAACTCCTAATAGACTAAACTTAGAAGCAAGTTATTAAGGTGAAGCATGGCCAGATACCCATATAAAGAACAGAGATGATTTATGAAGATCCGACAGTAACAGCTATTAATCAGCTGCTCCTATGGGTACAATCTAAGCCTCTTTCTCAATGCACTGTCTTCCAATGAGAGATTTTTCTGAAGAGTGTGGAACAAACTTTCTCAAATCAGTTTCCACATTGTTGTAGCAACACATAAAGCATCAAGAAGTGACAGGGAATTGAATGATCATCTCGGTAGCACAGAAATTCAGAAATATCTGCTCCTTCAGTCTGGTATTTTAGATGATGCAAATTTAAAGGGGAAAGTTTCATTTTAGTGCCTAGCTATTACATATATATTACATACATTATGAACTATTTTTTTTCCTGGTACCACCATCAGCCTCTAATAGATTTATTTGTGAGGGCTTTTCCTTTTTTCAGTCTTCTTCCTAAAGTATAAAAAAACAACTGTACATATTAATGATTTCTACCTGTGTCATATTATCTTAATGGGTTATTATCCAGTGACAGAGAAGCTACAAAGAAGAAACAATTGTGTATGTTCCTCTATAACATGCAACATAGATGCTTAATGTAACATATATGCTTTAACATGCAGTATATATGCTTAAGCCTATGCTTACATACTTAAAATCACAATCTTGAAGAAGACAAATCAAAAAAAGCATACAGCTCCAAATAATAATAATAATAATAATAATAATAATAATAATAAAATTATTAAGAGTTTCAGTCTCTAGCTGATATCTTACTCTCTTTTACTTTGATAATGTACGCATAGTAATAAAATCTAGAAGACCTTAAGAGTAGTGATGCACACAGGAAGACCATCATGATCCACATATGGTCTATATAAATTGAACTTGATCCAGAGCCACACTATAAGTAACTGTTCCACCTCTGGCCTCAGCACTGTTCAGTGATGACTACCAGCCGATGAGCAAGGAATAGCCTTCTCAGTTAAGAACCAGCACACCGGAGAAGTGACTGGAACTTTACTTCCAAACAACTCTAATTAGGAAAGAAAAAAAGCCATTTTCTTGGTAAATTGGAAATCATGAACTGCTCTTGATATAATGTCATGATGCCGGAATCTTCTTTCTGTACAGGGATAATCTTGTAGGATAATTAACACAATCACAGGAACTTTTTATTAACTGTATCTTACAAAGGAGAAGTTAGAGAAACCACAAAAGCACTGCCTTTGAGAGGCAAAACTAATTCATTTTTGTATCTAATTTCCTTTTGGAACACTCCAATATTTACTGAGACATCTCTGTAAGATTCAATTAGAAGCAGTACTGACAGCTTTCTTGGTCTTGCTGCTTACTTCTCTCCAGAGAAGTGTATGAAAGCAGTTTTGGTCTCTATTTTTGAAACAGCTGAGCTGTTTACCAGTGATGTACTCACCTAAAAATAAGGTTGTTATACAGTGACTATGGACAGTAAAGTTCTTTCTTGGGGAAAATAATTCATGCTCTTGACTAGCAGGGAGAACAATGAAGGATCAAAATGGTTCTACAGTCAAACTCAGTGATTCAGAAATTGAAGAGAAGGCTGTGAAGGGAGATGGGTACATTTGCCTTTTGGAATGCATGTATATGCGTGTGCATGTGTGTGAGGGTTCACAGGTATTTAAACATACTTCTTTCCTTTCTGTGTTTAAATATAACAACTGACCTTGTGTCAGTAGAAGAGAATTTAATAATTTCCAGCTTCATTGACCTATTGTCTGCCCTGCAGAAATACCACATATACAATTCTATTGTTTCCTAATAGACAATGCTAGAGGAAGATAGATTAGTTATCCTTTGAGTTCAGACTTTATTGCTCAAATCACAGATATTATACACAGTATTAATTTAATCATTACAGGTTTTACTTCATTTCGACCCACACTTTTAAGATAATAGTGACAGCTGCTTTTACAATTAAAGTGTGGATAGAATGAGATACATAACATCAGAAGAGATGCAGACAAAGGAAAAATAATAGAGAAAAAAAAAAAAAAAAAGAAACCATGGCAAGATTATTCAAATTATAATACACAGAGTTAAGAAATGCCTTGAGACATTCTGAACAAACAGTAGCAATATTTCATTTTAATCCACATCAGAGAGGGAAACCAAGCCTGAAAGTGGAACATCCATCCACATTTGTCAGACAAAAACATGATATCTTGGCTAAGAACAAAAACAGAATTTTCACTATTTAGCAGCTGCTGCTAGACACATAGTAGACTCAGTCTCTTTGGCGTACGGAAGTTTATTTATTTTTTTTCTCTTAAGTTATCTTTAAACAGAATTTTTCACTTCTCTCAAATTCTGCCCTTTACCAATAATCTATCTGGATTTCTGGGAATCTAAAAGATGCTATATTATTGTGTATTTTTTCAGTAGGTATTTAAGATTTTGTATCAACCTCTCTTATTTTTATTATCACATTACATAAAGCCCTGAAAAAAAAAATACTGAGCATCTGCATGTTAATTCTGTATAGCCAATAGAAAACTGAACATCTAGAAAAATATCACTTGGACTGGGAGAAAAACAGTATGTGAGCTGTGGTAGTTCCTGATCAAGAAGAATTAAAGCTGTCTGTGACCGACCACCCCCACAGAAAAAGTTAAGATATAAGGTCCTTATGATTCATAAGATAACACAGAAAATGTGTTCCATTTTACACCCACATTTTCTCTTTTCTGACAGACACATTCAATAATAAAAAAAGACAGAACAAAACCCTAAAACCCACAACCAAGAAAATAAAATAAAGTGCAATGGGCTATGACAAAGCATTTACAGATGTAACAAAATTCTGTTAAAAACAATGTTTAGAAATCTAGAGTTTCCCATCCAAACGCAGGGTTTGGACATATGTGTTGAGGCAGCATTAAACCTGATATTTGAAGAAGATCGGTATCTTGTTTGTAGTAGTAGCAAAGCAGCTGTTATCAAGATAAGAAAATTCTGTTCCTGTGCAAGGAATGAGATGTCCTAAAATGGTCCTTATAACAAATAAATTATTATTTACCAAGTGGACCTTTGCAGTCATAAGTGACCATGCCTCTCTACCATGATTATTTTCTATAAAACAATAAGAGAAAACTATGAACAAAACAGAAACCCTGAATTTATATGTGGCAGATAATTCTTTGCATAAGAAACATGTTAAGGATAAATCTATGGGGAAGCTGGATAGGCTGTTATCAGCAGCTGGTCATGGATAAAACCTGAGTAGTATGAAATGTTTATCTTAAGCCAAAAGAAGATATGAATATAATAAAAAAGTAGGGGGATTATTTTTTTTTTAATAATCTGTTTAGACATTTGTGGAGAGTCTGCAAAAGCATGTGTTTTAAGATACCTTGAAGACAATATGTCTAAAGTTTAATAAATAAAGCTGTTCGCACATTTTTCTGCTTAAAGACTATTTTGCTTTTAGATGCAGGTTCTCTTCTTATTTTTAAGGGAAATAATAATAGCTGGAATAGTGATATAAAATGTGGGAGTTTTGGATAGTGTTCACAAACAAATTAGTGATCTAAGCAAGAGCTGAACATATCTTATTTAATTCTATTCAATTGTTTCCCTCAGCCTTTTTGATTTTCAGAAACATTTTTTTTTTTTTTAATTTTAGCATTGGAAAAATGACAAGGTCTTTTGGAATTTTTAATTGTTACAACTGATTTCTTTAGTTTTTTTTCTTTGAATGGAACTTTCTGAACATAATTTAGTAGACTGATTTTAAATCTCAAAGGCAAGCCTAAAAAACTCCTGCATAAATAAATCTGAACTAAGAATTTTCTGGTTTTCATATGAAGACATTTGAAAGTTTCTGAAGCCTTTACAAGAGATATATTTAATTCAGGCACTGAGAGCTTATTTGAATGTTTAAAAAGAGATTATACATAACTTTAAGTATTTTAGTGGTGTACATTTTTCTTAGGCAATATCTTTTATACAGTATTTTATTGACTTTAATGAGTGTGAAATGATTGGAGCTATAATGAAAAGTTTATGCTTGAGTGTACAAGGACCCTAGGTGTTTATAAATGACAGGTCTACAGAATACCTGTGAATGAAAATGACCCCAGGTAACTGAACACTGCTTGTGCTGCAGGTATACACACAGACAAATAATGAAATGAAACCCATAGAGAACTCTCAGCATACTTGACATGAGGTAATTTATGATTACTGCTGGAGTAAAGGTAGTGACATTCAGATTTCCTACAGATCCATTACAGGTTGCAGCAGAAGTTGTATCTAAAGCAAGACAATAGAACGCTATTTTTAATATATAACATATTACATGTACATGGTGTGTAAAATTAGATATCTACAACAATGACAATATTAGATTGTCTAATAGTTTCATAAGTTTATTTGACACAGAGCATGGTACAGCATAAAACAAATCTTGTTTTTCTACTATAAATATTCAGACACACTGATAAATACTCATGACTCATTCATGTGACCTGACATCAGATTGATTGTTTTTCAGAGACTGCATTAAATATGTGTGCTCAACCTGTCAGCCTGCTCGGCAGAATCACTATCATGAGAATGATTACATTTTCTTTTTAATAAGTCAGCATTGTAACACTGTCTAAAGGTAGAAAATCCTCTTCTCTCACGAACGACAGCCCTGAACATAATATAAAAACAGAAAAGCCTTCCCTTGTAGCTTCACCTGCATATATTTCTCTATTATTTTCCCATTATGATAACTCTTTCATAGCTTCTTCTTTTTAGGCTGAATATAGACTGATTGTCAACTCTGCACTGTGGTTATGCAACAGCAGAGATCGCAGCCAGTGATCTCAGTTAAGTGAAGACTAATGCCCAGATACAGGCTAGACGATTCAGGTCAGTATGCTGGCAGAAGACCCATGAGTTGAAAGCATTTAAGTTTGCAGTGAACCGCAGGGAATTCCCTTAGAGTCAAATATTTTTATACAGCTGGATCAAGGTCACAAGCATAATAAGACAATTCGGCCACTGGGTGTTCTACACTCACACATTTGTGGGGGTTTTCCTCCAAAAAAAAGAGATTTTCCTGTTTTCTGTTTTCATATAAATTCTCTAGTCAAAAGTTCTTCAATACTGCAAATGTTGGGACTGTCGAATCTCAGAATTTTTTCTAGATGTGATATAAGTGCATGATGCAGAATGTGTCATGGATAGAAACTTATGGTCTAATATGAAAGCTGTTGCTGCTCCCTTCAGCATCTTGCAGGGACCTCTCTGCTGACTACTCCAGAGCAGAGCTATTCATATACTGGGCAATGGCCAAACAGCTCTAGGGTCCTCCCATTTCTTTCAGGGACCGCAAATAATCCAGTCACGAGATCACTTTCATGCTGTCTTCATCACTCAGCCTTCTTTATTTAGGCAGCATTACAAGTAGAAAATGAAGCAAAATCAGACCAACCCAACCCAACCCCCTTCCTACTGACTAGGCAGCCACCCATTAGAGTAGTCACAGGAATTCAAGTCATCTAGTGGTCTCCCTACATTAGACAGGGTTATTTTTTTGTGTGCTTATTTATTATTAAACTTCCACCTGTCATTTATAGGACATTCATGCTCTTGTGGTTGCACTTGTTGCTGCTCCAGCTATTACAGCTGCCAGGAAGCAGCAAGAGCAGGCAGCTCTTGCAAGGGCAGGTGACCTGGACTCAGGCAATGGTGGCCGTGCAAGGGCCACACAGAATGAACACTGGCAAGCAGCTCTGGCAGTGTCATTGGGTTCATCCAAGAGGCCAGAACATCATGCAAGTCTATAGCTATGAGGCAGGTGCAAGGTCAAGCTAAAAAGTTACAAAGTCACATCTGTAAATTAGGGTCTGGGTTGGAGTCAGGGAGGCATGGGACTGGGCACAGGCATACCTGCAGTATTGTTCAGGCAGAGATCAAGGGCAAGAGCCTGAGCTTTAAAGCAGTCCCAGGTACAGCAGAGCAGGTCACCACTGGGGCTTCTCATGGCCAGAGAAAAGCATCTTCAAAGCTGGCCCTGAGCCCAGCCAGCCAAACCCTGGGGGCTGCAGGGAAGGCACTCAGGGCCCTGAAAACATCTAACACCTTCAAGAACTGGATATCTGACTGTATTAAAGCTGATCAGATATAAGTAGGTCAGCCACATTTGGCTCTCTTTTCCTAGTGGTACATGTGCCTTATATTTAACAGGCCACAGGGCCACAGCCTCTCTTTCTTTTTTACTCAGCCAACAGCTAGACCCACACTCTTGCTTTCAGGCTCTCGTTAAAATCTTCTTTACACATACTGCTGTCACTGTTGATACGTCACTTAAGGCTCAGGTCAACCTGCAAAAGTATTGTTTTCTTCTGTCTCTGACAAAAAGTAGAGTCAGTGTTTCCTCGGAAAACAGGAATAGCAGGTGAGAGGAATGGATATATGGATGTGTGTGCATTTTTGTGATTTTGTGGACATGCATGTATGTGTTGTTTCAATCACTTTAAACTCCCTGGTAGACTCTAACATCTGAGTAACTGAACTTTGGTAATGGCATAGGCTATGTTAATACTGCTAGGTTGTTGTGCAGACATCACAGTCTTTATCACACATGCAACTTTTACAAATCATAATTAAAAATAGTACTTATTCTTCATTTTGAAATAATTTGGTATATGTGTTTAAGTAATTCTGAAGAACCCCTATTTATTTATCTATCTATCTATCTATCTATCTATCTATCTATCTATCTATCTATTTATTTATTTATTAGGAGAAAATGAAAGTACTATCTCATAACTGGATTTCTGTACAGAATTCCCCATAGTCAGTGGAGTCTTCACCTCCATCGAGGACTGGTCACCTGTAGCCTATTGCAAGACGGGGATGGGCAGCAAGACCAACATCTGAGGATATGAGCTCATGGTAAGAGAGGTGTGCAAAACAGAGGTCTGAAAATTTGCCTGCTTTCTGTTTGACTTCCAATTCTATTTTCATATTTATTTACTTATAAAAGCTGGACGTAAACCCTGTGATGCATTGCTCAAGACCATGGATGTAGAAATACATTCTGTTTACACTCAGTCTCCTGACTCTTATTCCAGAATGGGGTAAAACTTCATAGTTATCTGAAAAAAAATGGCATATATTTTGTTTTCCTTTCACTTAGCTACCAGAATTAAGAGCTAAACTGATTTCCTTCATGGTTTATGCCTTGCTTGCTTCTTGGCTCAGATTCTATTGTGCCATTTAAATGAAAAAAAAATATATAGTATCATCAAAGACACATAATGCTTATTTATAATTCAAGTAAAGGTCATAAACTCTGGACATTTTTTTTGTTTGGTTTGGGTTTTGTTTTGTTTTGTTTTGTTTTTTACTCAAGTTTGGATATTTAAAATAATGAGTGGAATATTTGTATAAATAAGGATTCTAAAGTAGATTGGATGCACAGACAAATATTGTTTCGTAATTAGATTCAAGTTTTAAAGCATAGCCAAATAACTGAAGAAGAATATGATAGAGGAAAATCTGAAGGAAATAAATTTTTTCAGTACACACAGAAGACAGAATCAAACCAACAAAGGAAACTGAAAATATCTCTTTATATAGAGACAGGATCTGAGAACAGAAGTTTCAAGAGCATGAGTTAGAAAAGATACCAAGGTCCAGAACTATAATAGTGTTTGTTGACAGACTAAAGATGACATAAGACAGAAAAAACAAGAAATAACTTTGAGGGTAGTTCATTCAAGATGATCTTCAGAGACAATTGTTGGGGAGAAGCTGAGAAAGGAAACAATGAACCAGAAGGAGAGTAAATATATTCTGTGGGCAGTAAAGACAGAAACTGAAGCTCAGGAAAAAATCTTGTCTTCATCAGTTTTGTGATGAAGGACTTTCCTGAGGACTTAGCAATGGCTGTTACTTACATACTTTGTCAAGAGTTCTCCCTATATGTAACTGTCCTAATTGGCCACTCTGGACAATGTGTGATGTTATTTAATAGGGCCCAAGGCAAGGAGATGTGTACTAAATCTTTCTGGATGAGAAATTCTGCTATGTTTTTTTTTACTTAACATTTTAGGTAATATTTTACCAATTATAGATAATTTCCATTTCGAAAATAGCATGTTCCTATGCCATTGTGTTAATAATATTTTCTCTTGAAGTACCTGGGATAACATTTGTGGATTAATCTGCATTCCTTGTGCAATTTTGTGACCTAAAGTTCTTACAGAAAAAAGCTATTTATTACCATACATTAAGTAGACTATTTTAATTTAAAAGAGTATGATATACTGTATAGGGGAGCATCTGGGCTAAAATAACTGTAGCTTTTGACCATAGTCATCCTGAAATATTACAACCCCTAGTAAAAAGCAACCATACTCTAATTAACATGCTCCATATCTGAAGTCTATTTATGTATCAGTGGGTATATGAAGTTTAAAAAGGAACCAAGCAAAGAGAAAGGGAGAAAAAAGACATTTGCATTGCTTGGAAAAGTAAATCTGATGGTAACAGCTTGTATACTACAGAAGGTCCAAGGTGCCAGGACGAGGAGAACCTGTTGCCTGCTAATCATGCCCAGGGATAGTTTATTTTCCCCAGATGTCTGGCAGAGCTTCAATCTCTTGCTAGTGCAGATTTTAAATTAAATTTTGACTCTGTGTGGTCCCTTCTTTACTACTGCTGACATTGGCTAACACGGTACGTTAAGGATTCCCATGGAAGCTGCAGGAAATTTTGGATGCGGGAATGAAATCCACAGCACTGTGCCGTCAGATTTAAAACCTAAAAATGTCTCCCAAAAAGTATTGCTTTTTAAAAAGGAGTAATAAGATCAAAAAAACTGGCTTAAAGGGAGCCACTGTTACCTTTTATGTTCCTGTGTACACTACAAGTGTCAACTGTAAGTATGTAATTCAGTACTACAGTTTCGAAGGAAAGGAATATTGTGCAGCTGTGGAGGTTGTTATTTGATCTCAAACACACAAACTTTAGCAGTCATCCGAGACACAGAAAAAAAAAAAGTTTGGATGAAGTTTATCAGAGGCAAGAAGAGTTTGTCAGGAGTCAGGCAACAGAGTGTTTATTAGACATGTTACTCATTTTCATAAAAGATAAAGTAGGTCAATAAAAAAAAAAATCTGCCTCTTTTATGAAGAAAGCTCATGCACAGGTACAGTAGTTTCTTAGAAGGGAAATAAACTGAAATTGTAGCTAGCAGCTGTAAAGATACACAAGTGTAAGCAATCATTCTTTCTTGTAGCAGCCCTAAAATTCCCTTTGACACTGATTGGACGTGGCACTTTGCACAGTAAACAATGCTACAATTACTTATGCTTTCTTGAAAAACAAACCCAAGCCCCTATGGTATTTTTAAGGTAAACCTAGGCCTAGTCTGTTCCCCAGTAATAACCATTTTGTGGGGTAGCCTTTGCTTATCAGTATTTGAAGGCTGCAGCTGAGGAAACCTGATCATGACAATGTAGAGAATTTGGAAAGACTGAGTAAAGAGAGGGGAACATATTGATTCCTTTCCTGGCTTGCAGAAGTTTGCAAAAGAAAGAAACATTAAAAATTTTTGCAACCAATGCAAGATATGTCTTCTCGGAGATTCTGAGGGTTTTTTGATAGCTCATTAAATATTAGATTTTTATTGTTATGCAGAACTTTGAAATAAAAGCATGTAATTTCTGCTGCTTTACTTATGTTACCTGTTAAACTTACCCATTTCAGTGCTTACTAAAGACATAATTGGGTGGTGTGGGGGAAAGTCTTTTTTACACATATGTAGGCTTTAGTCTGCGTTAAGAGCTTAAAAGTGATGCATCAGCTTCATCTGAGCATAATTTTCTTTGAAGCCAAACCTTAAATCCCTGCTGATAGAATCTGAGAGAGAAGTTTAGTCCTTGAGGCTGAGAGTGGTGAGAAAGGCACAAAGGTGAAAAAAGACATGGCAGAAAATCACAGCATCAAAGACAGAGGGTCTGTCACAAAGCATGAGGGTGAGTAGTTGAGAGAAGCAGTCAAGCATTGAGAATAATCAGAGAACAGCTGGAAAGGCCAAGAGAGACCCTGCAAGTCAGGGAGCATTAAAGATAGCTCAAGTATGCCAAAGCCCAGGATGCTGCTTCCTGGGATTTCCAGGAAAAAAAGGATGGGAGTCAAGATTTTCTCAAGGGATTTGTAGCTCTAGGGAAGCTTTAGTTTAAAAAAAAATCGCAGAAATGAATTTTTCCCTCTGGTATGTCTTCTGGTGGTGGAATTTGGGCCAAAGGGTTGTGCCCATCTGTCCTATAGGTACTCTTTCAAAGACACTTCTAGGTCTGCAGACAAATGATAAATTTGTTAACTGGTTATAGAAACACCATCACTGTGACATCAGGAAATAACACCTCAAGGGTGCTCATCCTGGACATCTGTATGTGCTCGGTGAAAAACCAACAGCGAGAAGCACTCCTTCTGAGCTTCCACAAAAAACACTTGTAGCATTAAATTGCAGAGCACTCAAGCAGCAAAGATACATTCTCATGCTGCATTCCAGCACTGCCAAATAGTTATGTACGCTGCATGGCTTCATCTCCATTATTGAACAATAGATACAGCTTTTCCATTTTCCAGGCTTTGGGCTCAGGAGGAGCAGGACCTGGGACTTTCCAGGAAGTTTGCTACACTCTCCACAGAGGAATGTGCTTTCACCAGGACAGATCTAAGAAAGTACAGCTATGACACCCACCTTTCCTATGATCCTTCATTTAGAAAAGCAGTTTACTCCCCTGGCAAAAATTCAGTGTTTGTTGGAGATTAGCACTGCTGTGCTACTTAAATTCTCCTAGGAAGCAGAGGATTCAGCAAAAGATGGCACTAGCTACTCATGACATGGCTTTGTACCTTCGCTACCTTGAAAGGACAGAATGACTAAACCCTTTGGTTTTGATGCTCATCACTCAGAATGAACAAACTAAGTGAGATGCATTCAGTTTGCTCTCTGGAAAGTGAAAACAGGAGATAATGATGGAATTAATTCAACTTTATTTATTGACCAGTAAGAAAACTGTTAATAAAGGCTCTTCTAATGCTTTCCTTCATAAATTTTCTGAAAAAAAGTATTTACTGTAAATAAATCATATGTTCCTACAGCTTATCCTGTAACAAACCATTTCTAGTATCAATGCTGAACTTTTTGAATATTGTTAATAAATATTTATTCCAGTAGAAATATTTTGTTCATTCATACTCAGTCACTGTTTTATTCTATTAAACGCAGGCTGTGGAAATTTTATATCAGCCCATATGTTTGTACATTTTTTCTTTCTGTTTCATTCTCCACTTTATAGGACTTTACGCTCTTTGAACTGAATCTCCTTATGCCTTTCTGCAACAATTACCATGACTGGGAATTCTGAGTTTGGCCTTTGAAAAACTTAAAAAATAACTAAAGAATATTTTCAAAAAGCAAAGGAAAAATAAAATCAGTCATGCAACATGCTTTATAATAAGTTAACTGGTGGCAACTGAAGATTAGTCTGCCCTACTTATTTTCTGAAGCAGTTCCTGCTTGTGTAATAAAATTGTTCTCCCCTTGTCTATTAGAGAAAATGGAATTATCCCCTACAGCCTCAGTTTTGCTGACAGCTATGTCTTCCACTAATAGTTCCGTTACCTTCATTGAAACTACCTGATTGAACTGAATTAGTTGGGTATGCAAGTGACTAGGAAATCGAACAATTTGTTGTTATGTAGTTTCTGGATGATTTTCTGTCTAGATTTTATTTCTCTCCAACCCATCAGCCATTACTGGATCATGCAGCTACTTAATGTTATAGTTTGAAATGTTCATTCTCCAGTATGTCTAATTTGATGTTGACAATGATCATAATTTATCAAATTTTTTAATTCATTTTTTTGCTAATAGCTGCAGCCATTCTCTAAATGCAAATTATTTAAAAGCTGAGCTTTATTTTTTAAAAAAAATAGAAATACTTTTTTGTCCTTATGGATACGGAGGAAATAAGAAAAACATGAAGATAAGTATCAGAGGACAATTAAAAGGATTTGAAAATTGTTATTAACATCTAGTCTTGTGTTTTAAGACAATCTTGTTATATTCAAAAATTTGTTCATGTTTACTTGAAATTTGAAGGCTTATGGGGGACCTCTACAGGCTTGAGGAATGGGCCATGTGGACTTCATGAAGTTCAACAAGGCCAAGTGCAAAATCCTGCACTGGGGTTAGAGCAACCCCCAATATCAATACAGACTAGGGGATGAATGAATTGACAGCAGCCCTGTGGAGAAGGTCTTGTGGATACTGGTGGATGAAAAATTGACTATGAGCCAGCAATTGTGCTTGCAGCCCAGAAAGCAATTATATGATGGGCTGCATAAAAAGAAGGATGGCCAGCAGGTCAAGGGAGTAGATCCTCTCTATTCCACTCATGAGACTCCACCTGGAGTGCTGCTTCCACCTTGGGAGTCCCTGGCACAAGAAAGACATAGATGTCTGAAAATTGGTCTAGAGGAGGGCCACAAAAATGGTCAGAGGACTGGAACATCTCTCCTATGAAGAAAGGCTGACAATTGGGGTTGTTCAGCCTGGAGAAGACTTCAGGGAGACTTTACTGTGATCTTTTAATACCTAGAGGGTTACAAGAAAGTCTGAGAGAGACTTTTTACCAAGGACTGTAGTGACAGTACAAGGCACAATGGTTTTAAACTGAAGGAGATTTATACTGGCCATAAATTTTACAGTGAGGATGGTGTGACACTGAAAAGGATTTCTCAGAGAAGTCGTAGATGCCACGTCACTGGAAATGTTCAGGGCTTTCACCAACCTGATCTAGCAAAGAGGTCCCTGTCCATGGCAGAGGGGTTGGACTAGATGACCTTTGAAGGTCCCTTCCAATCCAAACCATCCTATGATTCTATCATATTGCATTGAAATTACTGTATATAATTTATTATTTTCATCAAGTATTTACTGCTCAGAACTTCCAGAAAGCTTTCTAAGAAGAAGCTCTACAAATAGTTATAACAAAATAGATAAAAATATTTTTAAAACTTTTTTTGAAACAAAAATAATGCACTTAATTATTCACTATACTCAAATATATTTAAAGTTCTGCATAAGATAACCATTTTCCTTACACTTTCATCTACTCTGGTTCCATCCTCTGTACGGATAAAGCATATGATATGCTTCTGAGGGTCTCATAGAATGCATCCTGTATCCTCCATGCAGAGATCAGCAGCACATTGCTGTAGAAAGCTGCCGCCAGGAGCACCTAGTAGTATCAGGGAGAACAACTTGTTGTACCTGGAGATGAAGGGTGGAATTTCAACTGATCACTGAAAGCACTATTGGAGATAGGTATGTAGAAACTGCAGGGGTTTTTTTTGTATCAAGGTAGGTGTCCTGATCCAATGTCAGCGGAGGTTTGGATATGATCCCAAGAGCAAGATTAAGACACAAACGAGGTCAAATGCCATATACCCAAAACAGGTTTTTATTATTAAAAAAGTGACGAGGCGTAACGATAGGACAGAATGGAAGGAAAAGACAGAAATAAAGCAAGGATGCGGGATAGGGCTGCAAGAATAGTCACCACCATGGATCCAGCGGTGTCCTGTTGGTCTTCAGTCTTTAGATCTTCAGTAGTGGGTGCACACGGATCTGGCTTCGATGGGGGATGCACACTGAGCAAACTTTCTGCTGCCTTTTTAAGTTCATCATATCCACTGATTAGGATATCTGCCCACCTTTAGGGATTTTTTCTCATCCCACAGGTTTTGTTGCATCTGGCTTCAGGGCAGGAACATTTGCCTCTTGTCAGTTCATTATCAATGCATGCATGGGGTCTGGCCTACACAATGGAGCCACAAATGGCTACAGGATGGGGCCAGCTCAGTCTATGTCTGCCCCTTTGAGGCTTATCTAAGGAGTCCGAAAATGCAACTGCAAAGAAGTGGGTGGTGCATCCTTCAGTGCACTCCTGCTTCCCTGGGTGACATCCCCCAGACCAATTCACAGGCTGCAGTAGCTTGTCCTGCAGGTCTGCACAGACACAAGCAAGCTCTGAGACAGTCATATGACATTTCAGTCTCTCACAGTAGAACATATTCATCTGTACAAACACAAGCTTTTCTCTTTATGAACCAGTCATAGGTGAGAGAAATCCCATTCATAATGACTCTGGAGTGGGGAAGAAGAGGAAAACACCATTAGGAAAGTAGAAAATTCATAGGAATTCGAGATCTGGTAAATTGCCACCAAACTCATTCTCCAATATCCAGTTTGCATCTGTGGTTATAAAATTTTTGTGTTCAATAACTACTTCTGCTGACTTGCCCAAATGTTTTGGTTTTGTTCTGTTAACAATTAGGCTAAGCAGGAAGAAAACCTAATTCTGAAAACGTGTTTCTACATATTGTACTGCTGAGAAAGCTGTTCATCAGAAACTCTCTAAATTAGGAAAATATCTTAATTCTTTATGGTTGTATAGAGAATACTGAAAATAGTAATTTTAAAAGAAAAAAAAAATAATAGAATGCTATCTTCTTGAGATTTACTCATGGAATGCTTCATTTATTTCAGTTATTCTTTCTATAAAATTGACTGTAAATAATAAAAATTTCAAAAGGAGTTGAAAAAATTTGACACATGGGTATCAATGGGACCTTGGAGCCTAATCCCAGTGCCACATTTGAAAGTCTCAGCAATACAAGCCAGTACTGTCAATTACTGCCAGTAGTTTTGAGAATACCATTTAGATAATCATAATTTCATAAAATCCATCACTCAATTCATTGCCAGATCTCCAGTTATTCAGTTTTCACAAAACTTTCTTATGCTATTATTTATTGTCAATATAAAACATACAGATTAGTGCACTGTAAATATAAAATATAATCAGCAAACTGTAAACACAAAATGAATACAAATAGATTGAATTGAATGTCAAAAGAAATGGCTTAGTTTGTATAGTAGTTGTTTCATTCCATTACACAGGAGATTTATTAAAACACAAGACCACTCCTAACCTTCTGTTCTATTCTTTTTTAAAGAAAATAATGCCAGAATTTTTAATTATTTTAGTAAAGTGGTGTTGAATCTATGATTATGTCAAACAATGCAGGGCCAGCTTGCTTTAGTGGATGCGAAGCTTAAATTTCATGTGTCTGAATGTGGGAAAAAATAATTATTACATCCACAACCTTATATTTATTTTACTCTCCTGGCTATGTTGGCTTGACTGATTTTCTTGACAAAACAGTAAAAAATTTTTAGAATTATTTCCCAGTGTACAGTTTGTCTTTTTGGGTCATTATATTTCAACATTGTTTAGAATTTCAACATTATAAAGATGATTAAAACAAATTATTTTTAAGCAACTAAAAACTTCGTGCTCCTTTGATCCCTCTCCACTATAATAACAAAGATAAAGATTAAAACAAGTGTTTCTGTTGAACTGCCCTGTTTCTGCAAAATAATATTGCATTACACCCTAAAGCTTCCCCACTCCCCGATTAAATGCGCAAAGAATATAATTTCCGTATATTTGTGTTGTATCTTTTTCCATCTTCAGATAGATTCTTATCAGAGAGCTATCTGACTGGGTGTCAATGAATTTGTCAAGATCTTCCGTAAGTGTTCATTTCTACAGCCATTAATAAGGTTCCCACACCAATCATAATCGACGCCATCTGATACCAGACAAGCAGCACCAGGCTCTTAACAGACACATGTTCTGTGTGACCGGTGCTCTGAATCATACCAAGTCTCTGACAGCTCATTGCTACACACATTGGAGTTCCTGCTACATTTCAGTGACGAACAAAGTTTTCAAGAACTTAGTTGACACAATAATTTTAAGAATTAGCATACCATTTCTCCAAAAAGGCACTCTTCAGTCAGAGCATAACATAGCTCCACGTCAGTGTCTAGGTGCAATGCACAGACAGATTCAACTGATTTTGTGCTAAGTAAATGGTGGGGAGGTACTGAGAGAAATTCACAGAAATTCTTTGTAGAGTTGGGACAAATTATCATTTAAATTCAAATAAGGACAAGAGTATCAAGTAGCATAAAAAACCATTTTGACCAACTCAGCTGGGCCTCTCTGTGGTACCAGATTCTGTACACAAATATGCTCTTTCACATTATTCCTTTCACTTCGAAATATTCCTAATCACTACATTACTGGTCTGTTGACACCTGCCTCTGAAGTACATGGAGATGCATTTTACCATCCAATAGTGTATATTAAGAAAGGAAGACAACTCTGCATTTTTTTACTATATCTCTATTGTATTGGAAACACATTGTGTTCTGGACTAAATTAAAATGGACAAACGACGAGAAAATGTTAGCTAGGGAATGATCTGCTGGGGTGGAGAGATAGAGTTTTAATTTAAAATATCTTTTCTATATTTAGATTCTTTAATACTTGAGGATACTGTGAGCTTGAAATAATAGTTCTTTCTTAATTTAGCTTAAGCTACATAATGCAGATAAGACATTGAAAGTTAAAACCACACTTTTTCATTTATTTGCATTGTGGACATACCTCTCAGGCAGGGTAAAATAGCCCAAAAGAAGATTAAGTATTCCCTTTCTGTCAGAGGATGCTATAAAATCTTAAAGTAAGAGGTATTATTTTGAGAGGACATATGAAAAACAAGCAAGTGGAAAAGCCCTTGAAGAGGCTACAGGTTGGGGTTTTTTTGTTTGTTTTTGTTTTGTTTTGTTTTTTTAATAAGGAAACTGCATTGATTTGTATTCCTTCTGGATTTGTTCTGTTTGAAGAATAAATTGGATCTGGAGACAAAGGCCCTGAAACAGATTCTAAAATAATACTGTGTCTGTCCTGGGGTGCTGGAACAGCCCAAAGGCATGCATATAGTCTTCTACATTATTTGGGTTATTTATGGAAACAGTAATATTATTTCTTTGTCATTTACAAACTTTGAGTTTGTGAAATATGCCACAATGAAGAGGCCTCTTCTCCAATAAAACCCTGCTTTTGAATGTGCACCATTTGACCAAGATGACTATAAAATTGTATTGCAAAGTCTAGGCAAGTTCTTTTTGTGACACTCAGTCCTGTAATATGTTCCAGCTTTTCCTTCCCAAGCTTATCTGAGCTTGTTGTCAGATAATTTACACAGGCCTTTTGATAATACTCCATCTTAGACTTTTGAGTGTCTTATACTTTCTCATAATTGTTTTCTATTTGGAGATAAAAATATTAAAAACCTAGAATGTTATTAGGTATTTTCCTTTTTTTTTTTTTTTTAACCTGTGAAAATTTTTTCTGATTTTAGGGTATGGAGCGCAGGATTGCATGCATATACTTTCCAAGTCTTAATTCAATATTTAGTGAACAAAACTCAGATTCCAGGGAGTGCAAATCCCTACATGACTAACATCAGGTAGTATCACAGAGTCAAGTACTCTATTTATATTTTTTTCTTCTCTTAAGCTTTTCTTATTGACACTTAACATCTTATTGCATTGTGCTTACATCCGACTCTAGTTTTCATAAAACTGGCAGATGGAGTTTGTTGCTTTGTACACCCCTGATAAACTACTTGACAAAGTGTACCAGCTTCCACTGTTTTCTTGTATGATTGTGCGCTTCCTGCAACAACCTCAATTACATCACAAGCTCCTTTTACATTTTCTTAGAGATTTTTTAAATCATGATTTTTTTTAAGGTTGGAGGAACAGTTAGAAAATCTACTTTGATATCCCTTTTAAGAGAGGCTGTAGACCTTTTCTTGTGATATTGTTCTTTATCACAGCATCTGTAACTAGCCTTTGCTTAGAATATTTATCATTATTTAGTTTTATTATGGAGATATAAAACCAACTTTTAACATAAGTTAAAAAAAGGCTGACAAACAAACAAACAAAAAAGCTTCCAAATAGAATTTAATTTCATTTGCTTGAAAAGAGTTATCCTGTAATAATTTTAAACTTTCATTCTGGGTACAATTTCCTATTGGAACACATGTAGCTTGGTCTTTCTTGCCTAATTGCTGACATTTTAACAGGATGGAATTTACTGAAGCTGCTTGCTTATCACATTAATTTCTGATGCCATCACAATATTTCTTCTGAAAAGCTTTAACACTTTGGAAAACCACTGACATTTGGTCCATCTGAGTGAAGTGAGATATTTCTCAGTTCATACCAAAATAAACTGTAAACTGACAGTGGCTTCATCAATAATCTCTAATGTTCTAGAATTTAAGTATCATAACATGTATTTAGTTACTGACAGAATCATTATTGCCACTATACAAGTAACACTGTTGAGTCCAATGAACTCTTAATGAACATTTATTATCATCTATATACCAAAGGATGCTTCTTTTCTCATACATGCATCCCATCTCATACATTTTCTAAGAAATAACCCTGACAATTTTAAGAGGATAACTTCTGCATTCTAATACTGAAAGAGTTCACTTGTGAATTTCTGTTTGTTGTTCTCCAGTGACTTTGACATGTCCAGGATCTTTTCTACTTATGAATAAATCAGTGAAAAAACCCTCTAGCCTATTTACTTGAGCAACTTTCATCTTGCTGAGCACATGTGCTTTACAGAGCTGGTCGGTATCTGGCCAATAGACTAAAAGTCTTAAAATTTCTATTACAATGATCTTGTTTCCTTTTTTCTCAAGCTTAAAACACCATCAGTGTTCTATGTGATCCTTAAGGAATTTGTCTGCTTCATGCCAGTGTGGAGGAGTATTTCATGCTTCTCAAATTCAGCTCAGCCCTCCTGACTTGTCTACAAAGTTGTGGTGGGTTGACCCTAGCCAGCAGCTAAGACCTCACACAGCTGCCCACGCACCTCTCCCACAGCAGGATGGGGAAGGGAATCAGAAGAGCATAAGTGAGAAAACTCTTGTGGGTTAAGATAAAGGCAGTTTAATAAGGAAAGAAAAAGCTCTAAGCTCATCAGATGCAGATCAGCCCCTTCATAGTTTTGGACTTTGTTCTTTCTTTTCTCTCATTGCATCTGGACTGCACTTATGAGTTGTGAATTGTTCTTGAGAGGTGAAACATTTATAATACTGACTTGGTTTTATGTGGGTTTTAGCCTGTGGATTCACAAATAGATTTGAGTGTTGTAAAACTGACCAGTACAAGGTTTTAGCAGAGTTTCTCAGTGTTTAGGGTATATGTCCAAGACCTGATTTCTCTCTTTTCCCTGGCCTCTGCCTTTCCAGGCTCAGAAGCCTTGCTTTTTCAAGCCATGAACTGTGCTGTGGTTGGTAGGAGACGTATGTCCCTTCTCTTCAGCCAATATGAAATTGCACAGCAGGAGAAATATGTTGCACATTGCAGGACATTGCATATCAGCCAAGGCAGAGAAAAGAAAGAACCATTAGGCAGTGAAAATTAGCCTGTGTTGAAGTGAACTATTATCAGGGATATTTTAAACTACAGCAACTAGATTATGTAAAAATTATATTCATGAGCTCTTCTTTTAAGCATTTCCAACTTTGTTTCCCCCTATGTAAAAAAGAAAAATAAGAGAAAGAAAAGAAACAAATAATGTAATGCCCAAACTTGTCAATACCACTGTAAAATTAAGCCATGAGCCAGGAAGCTCTTGAATTAATAAGTCTGATTTGCATCAAAATCAGATTAATTTTGCTAGGAAGAGCCACCTCATATCCTGGAACTGGGATAGGATATTTGGATATTTTCTTCTGTAACTGCATATTTTCTTTAAATAATTAATCCTGAAATATGTTTTTTTAGTTAGAGTTCCACTGATTTCAGTGGATTTTTCACAGGGTTAAGGCAATTGTCAGATTGATCAGGTATTCTACAGGTGTAAAAGCACTTTCTCATATTGACATTTTAAAAGTCTTTTATTATTAAGCAGAAAGGCAGAAAAAAGCTGCAAGAGAGACACCATCCTCTTCTGGAGCTTCACTAGCATCAATAAATCCTGTTGCGTGTAAATGATCTGAGAAACTCAGAGCAATTAGTTTTCCTTTTAACTTGAGTGTTTCAGTGCAGATTGGTAGCTAATCAAGCTGGGAAATTGAAATAGAGTGTATAAAAAAAATTGTTTACGAGTAATATTATTAACAAGCTTTGCAGTTAGTTCTGTACCTGCTTTAGAGCTATAATAAAATAAGCGGTGAAATCAGCATTGCATTCATTTAGGTGTAATTGTACAAATTGCTAGCTAATCAGAGTGAGAAAATTGGGCCAGGGCTTGGGAGAACAATGCTGTGTGCTATTAACTTGGTGTTTAACTATATATTTAAAGCATTTGGAGATGAGGACTTTTTAAAAAATAAACATAGATTTATTTCGTTATGGAAAGCATGCCTGATTCAGAATTGGTTTCATTAGTGTAATCAAGAAGAAATTCCACTAACATTTGTGAAGTTAATTCAAATACAAACTGATGTAAGCAGTATGAGAATCAGCACCATTTACTTTATTGTTTTCTGCTGTGTTAAGCCATAGGCGTTTCGTTAGAAATGCAGAACTGGTCAAATGCATAAAATTCTCACAAATAAACAGCTCAGTTTATCAAGCTAGCTGCAGTCAGCAGTTCAATGGATTTTGACACGTTCAACACAGCAGGGACTTAACTGGAGCCATGTAAGCCTGGCTCAAAGGCTTGTGAACTTTTCAAGAAGTTCAAAAAAGCTTGAAAATTCATGAGATAAAGAAGGATTGACTTGATGTTTTTTTTTTTCCTGTAAATTCTGTTTGATTTAAAGATTTACATGCTTTAGTGCTGTGCATTAATGTGTGAACTATCCAGTCTTGTGGATGCAACCTGATGTTTTTGATTTTTAAGAGGTATGGCACAAAGTAAAGCTCATCCATATCAATCTGGCAAAAACATTTAAATATTGCTGTCATTTACCTGTCCCATAGCAGTAGTTGTTAAAGGCTCTGCTGCTCTACTAAAAACATCTTTGCATGTTATACCTATTATATTCACAGAAATAATGTAACAAATGTGTAAAAAGAAAAATAATCATACTGTAATTGTGTATTCAGAGTGCTGGAAAGAACTTCACCTGATCCTTTTAGTACCCAAGACAACAACAACTTTCAGTTATTTCTAACAGATGTTAGTTGAACTCATAAGGAAAAAAAAAAAAAAGCTAAGATGCCACAGTCTCACAAGAAACATCATTATTACCATGAAACAGTTTTTCCTACATGTAAATTTATACTTTTTTGAGACTGAAACCCATTATTATTTATTCTATCCACCGTGGTCATAAATGGAGTATTCCTTTCCTTCCAACAGCAGCCTTTTACAGTTTTGAAGGCTATCTCAGTCATCCTCAGGCTAAACAATTTCATTTTTTGCAATGTTTTCTCATAGGTCATGTTTTCTAGACCTCTGATCATTCTTGTTGCTCTCCCCTACACTCTCTGGACCCAGTGTTTCAGCCTCGAGGCCTACCAATAACAAGTAGAGGGAAAAAATTACTACATGTATCTTACAGGCAATGCTGGTCTTTATATATCCCATAATCTCTGGTCTTTTTTTTTTTTTTTTTTTTTTTTTTTTTGTGTGGTTTGTTTTGGTTGTGGTTTTTTGGCAGCATCTTGACTCATGTTCTGATCATGATCTACTGCAACCCCTACATCCTTTTATACAGAACCATTACCTAACCAGATGCCTTTGGAACAAGTTTATGCAGATGATTAATCACTTGGCATTTCCTTGTGTTGTATTTCATCCAACTGTTTCTTCAAATTCACAAAATGATTTTGAATTTTCTTTCAGTCTAGCAGCATATTGGCTACTCCTGTTGGCTTAAGCTTTTTGGATGGTTAATAAGAACACCCTGTACGTAGTCAACCAGATCACTGATGAGAATATTGAATGGTGCCTCACTGAAGACAAGAGGAATTAAACTTGACAGAGAAACATACAACTATTTTTAAGCACATAGATTTTATTAGTAATAAGGTAGATACATGCAAGCACACACATGTAAATAAATATGTATAAATATCTATGTGTACTTAATTATCTTCAGGCTTTATGTTATGAAAATGTTAATATTCAATACAACGATAATTAAGAAAGAACACAAATGAAAGTTGAGTTGTGCCCAAGTTTCTTTGCTGTCTATTGGGATATTTAATTAAGATTTAATAAGTCTGACCCTAGGGTACTCACTTATCTCTTCATTATGATGTCTCTTCACCATTTCTCCTTCCATTTTGTTACTGCCTTAGCCTAAATTACTTCAGCACCCATTTCAGTCTAAGGATCTTGTATAGTATTGTGACACCTACAGTGTTGTAATGGCCAAAAAGTTGTTAATAAGAAATAGGTAATGATTTGCTATGGAAAAATAGATCAGTAATTGTATGGCCTTGGGCTGAGTCAAAGAGAACAAAGGAGTAAAGGACTAAAGGAAGAGAAGGCAGCTGTCAGTAACCAGACAACATCACCAATTTTTTAATTATGTTGTGTACACCATCAGAAAGCCATATATAGACACATATACCTGATCAGCTTTTCTTTGTACTAGCCACTAGCCCATCTATATAATGCCAGTCTATCACTTTTTCAGAAGAAGTTGCTCTTTAAATCAGGACTAAGCCCCTATAATATTTCCCTTTAATATTCAGTAGCACTGCTAACACCAGAGTATATTGGAGCATCAAGGTTTTTACTGCATTGTTTATTTGTTCTTGCTGTATGTAGAGAATGATATTTTTATTAAGAACTCAAAGTCTATGTTGCACAATCCAAGACGAAATTGTTTGCACAAATACGATAATGACATTTCTCTCTTATAACTAAATGACAAGGTAGTAGAAATGGAATTTGGTCGGTGCATTCCTATGAATGACTTAAAATGAGAGAAGTAAGAAATTGGGTTACATGCTTAAAAATTGGAGTACATTATTCACTGCTGAAATACTTAGCATAATAAGTCTGTGATATTTTAAGTAGATGATTGTAATTTACAGATCTCCCACAGGACTTATTTTTTAGGACATTATTTTCCTGCCTTTAGTAGAGAAATTGTCTTTGTATGGTGACTGAAATAAAGCTCAAACCAAATTAAACTAGGATGGTTTGAGGGAATATGGGAACAATTGGAAGAGAGTAAGATAGAGGGATAAGGACATAAAAATCTTTTAAGGTAAAAAAATTAGAAGCAGAATTTCTGTGGAATCAGATAATACAAGCAGGATTTTAAGGTGAAGATTACTCCCTTCAAACTATGACAGTTTGAAGTGATGAAAATCCAAATCTTCATATCATGAATAGAAACTAAAATTAAAAAAAAAAATGGGGCTATGAAAGATGAGTCTGAGCTACAAGTAGAATGATGTAATGTAGAATCATCACAATAGTAACATACAAAAATATGTAAGGAAACAATCCCTGCAGGAGGACTTACACTTCTTTGTTTGTAATACAGGGGAAAAAAGAAAACTGATTCAAACATAAGATTTCATTGCCCATCACATAACAGTACTGATAGATTTTTAGAAATTATTTTGAGAATCAGAAAACAGCCCTAGAAAGCAAAACTTACTCCATTTTTCTCTCAGCAGTTTCAGACAGAGCTGCTACTGCCCTATAAAGAGTATAATCTGTAGTAAATATTGCTAAAAGTGAGCTTGAAAGGCCATCCTATCCATTTGCTTCCTGATACTATATTATTTGATACTCAGAAGAGTACTCTACGAGGGACATAAATTGCCAACAGGTTGAGGTAGTTTTAACAGTGCTGGAGCACCAGAGAATGCTCTATGTAATCATATGGAAAACTTCTACAGTATAGTCATGTTGGGAATCTACACCACTCCCATCCCCTCCTTCTGAGCCTCCTTCTCTCTTAAAATCCATAAAGATAATCTAATTTTTCTTCAAGCATAAACATATGTAGAAAAGTAAATAAATTAAAATCACTGAACACTTGTACACAAGCAGAAACTATTTCTAGCTTTTATATATAAGAAGAGGTGTAAGCATGATCAAACTTTTCATTATTTGAACTTATCTTTGGCCAGCAAGTGTGAACTCCATTTAGTATAATTAAAAAAGAAAAATAAAAAGATTAAGAAAATATAAGGAGGCTAAGGACAGATGAGTTGACAAATATTTATTTAACAACTTGAAATGAGAGATTGTCTTGTTGAAATGAAAGAAGTTGTTTTGATTTTTTCTTTTTAAATGAGATCTATGAAAGTCATAAGAAAGAAGATAACTACAAATGAAAACTAAATGACCATGGAAGAATATTTGGTGACAATCGGCAGTACATGACATTTGGTTTACTAGTATGTTAGAGATTATGTTTCTTAACAAAGGCAGGGCTAGGTGTAGCCTTCTGTAAGGAGGGAGATATTTTTTACTTTGTTTCTTCTGCTTGTCTGTACCCAGGGAGTGAAAGCTTCAGGGGGCTGTAAAGTGTAGTAGTAGTCATGAAGAAGATCTATCTCAGGGTTAGGAGCCTGCAGCAGGTACAATACCATTTTGAAGTGCAGAGAGTAGAAAGTAGAAAGTCAGAGCTCAAAAATCATAAGAAAGCTTCCTGAAGGATCAGAAATTATTTTGAAGAATTTGCTGGCTTGACATGCTGCCATGCCATCTCAAGAAAATTAAACAGCAATGGCATTATGAAAACCTAAAGGGATATGGAGCAGTAAAGTATGAGAGAGTTGTGTTTCAAAAAACCTAAAAAACATAGCTTACATATAAATGTATTATGACGATGAAGAGACCCTCAAATACAATGTCCAAGTTTTATAGACGAATAGATTGGAGGTCGTGAACTCTGAATTAAGAGAAAGATTGTTGGTAGGTTCCTTTTTTCTCAAGTGTCAAACTAATGTAACATTTAAAACTTAAGGAGTTGGGAAAGGGCACTATTTATTTACTGTCCTCTCATTCGGATTACAAGGAACTTCAATACTGTTTCATTGATTAATGGATATTCTTTGAAGAGATATGAAGGGTATACAGCTGCATATTTATTTTAGTGATTTGCTTGTATCTAGCACCACTTGAAAGAAGCATCTAGAACATCTGGAGGAAGTGCTCCAAGAGATCAGAGATTGTATTAAATGTAGGCTGATGTGCAGATGAATAAAAATAAATTAAATCTCTATTTTATGCTAAATGAAAGGATGCTAATGTTTACAAGTCCAAGCTATGCTAGACTGTAAAAAGACATTACTAAAAATGATTTATTCTTAACTTTTCTACATTTAATATGTTGTCATGTTTTAAGCCCAGAGGGCAACTGAGCACCACACAGCCTCTCCTGACTCCTTCCTCCTCAGGGATCCTCAGGGATGGGGAGGAAAAAAAAAGCAAAAGGCTCAGAGATTGAGATAAGGACGGTGATAACTCACACGTTATGGTCATGGGCAAAGACAGACCCGTTAGGGGAAGAAAAAGAACCTCAAATTAATTTAAACACCAACACACCACTTAATTTTACAATCAGAGTAAGACAGTGAGAAATACAACCACATCTTATAAACACCTTCCCACCACATCTCCGTTCTTTCCGGGATCAGCCTTGCTCCTTATTCCTCTACCTCCTTCCTTCCAGTGGTGCATGGGGGCAGGGTTTGGGGGTTGCAGTCAGTTCATCACCCAATGTTTCTGCTGCTCCTTCCTCCTCAGGGGGAGGATTCCTTACAAACTTCCCCTGCTCCAGCATGAAGTCCCTCCCATGAGAGACAGTCCTCCAGGAACTTCTCTGATGTGAGTTGTACCCATGGACTTCAGCTCTTCTTCATAAACTGCCCCAGGGTGGATCCTTCCCACAGGACTGTAGCATTTCATGAACTGCTCCAGCGAGGGTCCCTCCTACGTGTTTCAATTGTTCCAACAACATACTCCTCCAGCATAGGCTTCCCATGGGGTCACAGCCTCCTTCGGGCATCCACCTGCTCCAATGTGGGGTCCTCCATGTGCTGCAGGTGGGCATCTGTTCCAGCGTGGACCTCTTAAACACTCCAGGGACGGGGATTCCATCACTGTCCTGGGCAGCCCATTCTAACACCTAAAAACCTGTTCTGGAAAGAAATGCTTCCTAATATTAGAGTCTAAACCTTCCTTGGTGCAACTTGAGGCCATTCCCTCTTGTCCTATCACTTGTTACTTGGTTAAAAAGACTCATCCCCAGCTCTCTGCAGCCTCCTTTCAGGGAGCTGTAGGGGGCGATGAGGTCTCCCCTCAGCCTCCTTTTCTCCAGACTAAACACCCCCAGTTCCCTCAGCCGTTCATCATACCACCTGTGCTCCAGACCCTGCACCAGCTTCGTTGCCCTTCTCTGGACACGCTCGAGTCATTCAATGTCCTTTTTGGAGTGAGGGGCCCAAAACTGAACACAGGAATCGAGGGGCGGCCTCACCAGTGCCGAGTACAGGGGTCAGATCCCTTCCCTGTCCCTGCTGGCCACGCTATTGCTGACACAAGCCAGGATGCCATTGGCCTTCTTGGCTCCCTGGGCACACTGCTGGCTCCTGTTCAGCCAGCTGTCAATCAACACCCCCAGGTCCCTCTCTGACTGGCAGCTCTCCAGCCACTCCTCCCCAAGCCTGTAGTGCTGCTGGGAGTTGTTGTGGCCCAAAGGCAGCCCCCGGCATTTGGCCTCATTGAAACTCCTCCAGTTGGGCTCAGCCCATGGCTCCAGCCTGTCCAGGTCTCTCTGCAGAGCCTCCCTGCCCTTGAGCAGATCAACACTCCCACCCAACTTGGGGTCATCTGCAAACTGACTGAGGGTGCACTCGATCCCCTCGTCTAGATCATCAGTAAAGATGTTAAACAGGAGTGGCCCCAAAACTGAGTCCTGGGGGACACCACTGGTGACTGGCTGCCAACTGGATTTAACTCCGTTCACTACAACTCTTTGGGACCAGACATCCAGCCAGTTTTTTACCCAGCAAAGCGTGTGCCCGTCTAAGCCACGAGCAGCCAGTTTCACCAGGAGAATGCTGTGGGAAATCGTGTCAAAGTCCTTACTAAAGTCAAGGTAAACAACATCCACAGACTTTCCCTCACCCAATAAGCAGGTCACCCTGTTGTAGAAGGAGATCAGGTTTGTCAAGCAGGACCTGTCTTTCATAAACCCATGCTGACTGGGCCTGAGCATCTTGGTTGTCCCACATGTGTTGTGTGATGGTACTCAGGATGAGCTGCTCCATCAGCTTCCTGGACATCGAAGTCAAGTTGACAGGCTTTTAATTTTCTAGATCATCCTTCTGACCCTTCTTATATATGGGCGTCACACTGGTTGATTTCCAATCTGTCAGGACCTCCACAGTCAGCCAGGACTGCTGGTAAACGATGGAAAGTGGCTTGGTGAGCACCCCAGCCAGCTCCTTCAGCACTCTCCGGTGTATCCCATCCAGTCCCATGGACTTGTGTGTGTCTGTGTGATGCAGCAGGTCACTGACTGTCTCTTGGATTGTTGGGGTTTGTTCTCCCAGTCTCTGTCTTCTAGCTTAAGGAGGCTGGATTCCCTCAGTACAACCATTCTTGTTATTTAAGACTGAGACAAGGCATTAAGCACCTCAGCCTTTTCTTCAGCACTCATTGCCATGTTTCCTCCTGTGTGTAGCAGGGGATGGAGGCTCTCCCTGGTCTTTCTTTTGCTGTTGACATACTTAAAGAAACATTTCTTGTTATCTTTGACTGCTGAAGCCAGATTAATTTCTAGCTGGGCTTTAGACCTCCTGATTTCTGCCCTGCATAGCCTCACAGCATCTTTGTAATCACTGTGAGTGGCTAGTGCCTTCTTCCAAATGCTGAAAACTCATTTTTCCCCTGAGTTGCATTTAAAGCTCCCTGTTCAGCCAGGGTTGTCTCCTCTGCTGCCGGCTTCTCTTACAGCACCTGGTGACAGCCTGCTCCTCTGGCATTAAGACTTCCTTCTTAAAGAGTGTCCAGCCTTCCTGGACCCCTATAGCCTTCAGGACTGTCTCCCAAGGGATTCTGTCAAGCAGTTGCCTAAACAAGACAGAGTCAGCCCTTTGGAAGACCAGGATGTCAGTTTTGCTGCCTCCTGTCCTGGCCTTTCTAAGAATAGACAACTCCATTATTTCATTATTGCTGTGCCCTAATCGGCTTCCAATTAAACAAGAAATATTTCATGTAGTAGCCCTTGAGCCAGTTCAGACAGGACAGGATGTTAAAAATATGCTCTACACTGCAGCCGGGAAGAATGGCCCTACCTGGAGTCTCTGGCAGAGAGCACCAGGGGAGACACAGAGTCAACCCTTGGGGTTTTGGAGTTGGAGATACAGATGATCCGAGGACTGCCATACTCCAACTGAAAAAGATATTGGCAGCATATGAAGGGGTCCAAGCTGCTTCAGAGGTGATCGGGACTGAAACACAGCTCCTCCTCACACCCTGACTGCCAGTGCTGGGCTGGATGTTCAAAGGGAGTGTCCCCTCTACACACCATGCAACTGGTGCCATGTGGAGTAAATGGGCCGCATTAATCACAAAATGGGCTCAAATAGAGAGCCCCAGCTGTCCAGGAATATTGGAAGTGATCACAAATTGGCCAGAAAGCAACGATTTTGGAATGGCACTAGAGGAAAAGGTAGCACGTGCTGAAGAGGCTTCACCATATAAAAAACTACCAGATAGCGAGAAGCAATGTGCCCTGTTTACCGATGGGTCCTGTTGCTTTGTGTGGAAACATCAAAGGTGCAAAGCAGCTGTATGGAGCCCCACACAATAGGTTGGTGAAGCTGCTGAAGGAGAAGGTGAATTAAGTCAGTTTGCAGAAGTGAAAGCCGTCCAGCTGGCCTTGGATATCGCTGAGCGAGAAAGGTGGCCGGTGCTCTGTCTCTGTACTGACTCATGGGTTGTGGCAAATGCGCTGTGGGGGTGGTTACAGCAGTGGAAACGGAACAACTGGCAGTGCAGAGGCAAACCCATGTGGGCTGCTGAATTATGGAAAGATATTGCTGCTCGGGTAGAGAATCTGGTTGTGAAAGTATGCTAGGTAGACACTGAAGTGCCCAATAGCCGGGCCAGTGAGGAACCTCAGAACATCCAACAGGCAGGTCAGGCTGGCAAGATGAAGGTGGCTCATGTAGATCTGGACTGGCAATGTGAGGGTGAACAATTTATGGCTCACTGGGCAGACGACTCCTCAGGTCATCAAGGAAGAGATGCAACATGGGCTTGTGACCAAGGGGTGGACTTAACCATGGGTGCTGTTGAACAAGTAATCCATGAATGTGAGACACGTGCTACGATCAAGCAAGCCATGGTTAAAGTCCATTTGGTATGGAGGATGATGGTCAAGCTATAAATATGGGGATGCCTGGCAGATTGATTATATCACACTCCCACAAACTCGGCAAGGTGAACACCATGTGCTTACAATGGTGGAAGCAGCCACTGTTTGGTTGTAAACTTATGCCGTGCCCTATTCCACTGCCCGGAACACCATTTTAGGCCTTGAGGAGAAAGTCTTGTGGCAGCATGGCACGCCAGAAAGAATTGAGTCAGATAATGGGACACATTTCCAAAACAACCTCATAGACGCCTGGGCCAAAGAACATGGCATTGAGTGGATATATCACATTCCCTACCGTGCACCAGCCTCTGGGAAAACTGAGCAATACAATGGATTGCTGAAAACTACACTGAGAGCAATGGGTGGTGGAACTTTCAAACACTGGGACGTGTATTTAGCAAAAGCCACCTGATTAGTCAATACCATAGGGTCTACCAAGCAAGCTGTCCCTGCTCAGTCAAACCTCCTACATACTGTAGATGGGGATAAAGCCCCCATAGTGCACATTAAAAATATGCTGGGGAAGACCGTCTGGGTTACTCCTGCATTGAGTAAATGTAAACCCATATGTGGGATAACTTTTACACAGGGACCTGGGTGCGCTTGGTAGGTAATGCAGAAGAACAGAGAACTCTGATTCATGCCTCAAGGAGATTTGATTTTAGGTGAAAATAGCCAATGAATCAAACTGTCAAATAACCCTGTTATTGCAATTGGTGCCCCACAACATCCTCCTACCACATCCAAAGCCTCCCGCTCCACTGACTGTGCCAACTCCACCTAATGCCTCCGGCATTAAAGACTGTCATGACAGGTGGAGCACAAAGTTATAGATTAAATTAACTCAGCAGACATTTTGGAAGGACGGTCTATTGACTAAGGGAATGATTTCTGTGAAACCCAGGAAAAGAGGAGGTGATTCCTTAGAATATATTTGGAACCTGAGCATAATGTAAATGGTATGGAATAATGGGTGGAGACTGTCCTGGTTTTGGTCAGGATAGAGTTAACTTTTTTGGGGGCTAAGAGGGACCACAGCTAGAGGGCTGTGTCTGGATCGATCACTGGAGTATTCCATATCATGTGACTTCATGCTCAGCATATAAGGGGACATATGCGCTCTCATTTTCTGTTTCGGTCTCTGTTTCCTGGTTGGCAGTGGGATTTCTGGTGAGGTTGGGGTCGCTGCTGGGGGTGGGCTGCATACTGGTCACCGGTGGGTGAGCCATTGCATTGTATTGACTCATTTGGACTTACTATTGTTACTGTTGTTTTGTTACTATTTTTTTTTTTAATTCAACCTATGATTTTTTTTTAATGTCCTTTACCTATTTCACTGAGGGGGGTGGGGG